>NC_089746.1:51211511-51334011 GCF_040412425.1 Macrobrachium rosenbergii | reverse complement strand
ATGAATTTTTAATACAGTAAGACCTTGTATTGTTATAGCAAACAAATCTTCTTGCTGAATTTGCTCTTGAATCATTGAAAGGCCGTGGAACCAAGGCTGAGGTTATAATTCTATATGAAGGACATAAAATCAACATGGGCATACCTTTGTGTTTGGGATTCCGTTTTAACAGGTAGATTTCAGAACGGTCGCTGAACCCAGAACGGTCGCTGAACCTGTAACAGTCTTGAACCAAGGAAGATCTTGGAACCAATGCAGATCATGCATAAATGCCGTCTTTTACCAAAAAGGCTGTAAGGCTAAGCGGATATTTTAACGGAGATCTCAAATTCAAGACTGATCTTATATTGGAAAATATTATGGGAAAAACAAATAGCCGGTGGTAAAGTTAAGGAATGTTTGCGAAGTAGTTATTAGATGAAAAGAAGAGGTTTGATGATAAGAAATGCCAGGTGAATTTAAAATGCAGATATTTTTATGAAAGCATCCTTCAGCAGCTTGCACTCCTTGTTCTCCATGAAACGGCCTGATGGGCAACAATAACATACCTTTTGTTGCTTCACATCGCGAGTTCTTACTTACCTTTATCCCATTTTCTGTTTTGAATATCGCTCTCCTTTTCCAGTTCTTTATTTTTGGATTTTGTGTTTTCATAGGATCATGTCCTCTCAAATTATCATGTATCCCTCGATTTTGTGACTCTGCCACAGGTGGCGTTGAAGTATCTCTTTTACAAGTATGACTTTGCAACCATGCATTGCCTGGTACGCAGATTTTTCTCTCTCTCTCCACTGCCGAGTTGCGGCGTTCTCTTACACCTTATGTTTTCCTTTCTGTCTTCCAGTAGGTGGGTTTACCTTTCCTTTAGATGTTGGGTTTGACTCTTTCCAGCGTAGATTTGATAAGGGAATTAGGGTACCCGATCGAAATAATTTCGAAGCTAGGAGTTGGCTTTTGAATTTATGTATACGAAAAGCTTTATTTTAGCAGTAATTGGTGAAGGCGTCATCAACTGATGATGAAAATGAATATGAAAATGAATATTATACCAGTTTCTTCTAGCAACGAACGGTGACGAGGTCGATACAAAAATCATCCTGTAGGGGCGTAGTGCCGCAGTGCACCTCACGCGGTGCTCTGAAGGCATTCTTAAGGTTCTCTTTGTAGCGTCCCTTCGGCCATAGCTGCAACCCTTCATTCTATTTACTGTACCTCCGTTCATATTATCTTTCTTCCATCTTACTTTCCACCCTCTCTAACATTTGTTTCAAAGTGCAACTGCGAGATTTTCCGCCTGTTATTTCTTTAAAATGTTTTACTCTCAATTTCCCTTCCAGCACTGAATGACCCCATAGGTCCCATGACATGGCCTTGGGCCTAAATTTTATATTCAAATTCAAATTCCGATACGAAAATTCACCATGATTTCTCTCGGAGCTGACTAAATAATATACTGAGAAACATTACTTGCTTTCCTTAAAATATTGATCGAGGGTTTGTTATAATATTACAAAATTATATCCCTCCATAGATTTAAAAAGATGACTTGCTTTTGCCAATGGAGACTGAAGGATATATGTTTCCAGGTTTTCTCTTTATCGAATAATCACGCCATTATCAAACGGTGCTTGATGAGGACATTACTTTCACGGATGGTTTTGCTTCCAGATATTCTGCTGCGTTAATTAGCTATCAACGCACTACATAGATTATATATCGAAATCAAGCAGTGTGGCCTTTGTGATAATATTTGCTAAAGTGGACCTGCGGAAGCGTATTCTGAATATTTTGTTTTGCGAAGCTTATTTAAATAGATCACGTGAAACGAAAGCCAGATCGAAAACAGGAAAGTAAACAAAGAAATTGACCACAAAAGGTCGCAATTCGCCTTTGTCTTCGTTGAAGGAAGTTTATTTGTGTATATTCCACGAGTCCTTATTGCTGACGGCTAATAGGCAATGATGTAATTTCGAACAGGATTTCCTGTTGCATCATATGTTAATCTTCAACCCTTCCAGACGAGAATAAAATCCTTCCCGCTTGTTATATCCGCCTAAAAATACCCTCCAAGGTTGAGAAGGAAGGACGGCGTTTAAAGGGTAAACTCTACCTGCAATCGAGAACAAAGAAGGATTTAAAAGGATATCTCTGTTAGTGTTAGAGAGGTAGGAGAACATTGAGGTTAGCCACACTAGCATTAGAAAAGGAAAGGAAAGTTTGGGGTTATCTCCGCTAGTATTTTGGGGGAGGACTTTGAACTTTTGGGATATCTCCTCTTGCATTTGAGGAAAATGGGATATTTATGAATTATCTCCAATATTATTTTGGGGAGAACTTTGAACTTTTGGGATATCTTCTCTTGCATTTGAAGAAAATGGGATATTTATGAATTATCTCCAATATTATTTTGGAAGGACTTTGAACTTTTTGGATATCTCCTTTTGCATTTAAAGAAAATGAGATATTGATGAATTATCTCCAATATTATTTGGGAAGAACTTTGAAGTTTTGGACATCTCCTCTTGCATTTAAAGAAAATGTGATATTTATGAATTATCTCCAATATTATTTGGGAAGAACTTTGAACTTTTCGGATATCTCCGCTTGCATTTGAAGAAAAAGGGATATTTATGAATTATCCCTAATATTATTTTGGAAGGACTTTGAACTTTTGGGATATCTCCTCTTGCATTTGAATAAAAAGGGAAATTTATGAGTTGTCTCCACTATCATTTGGGAATGACTTTGAACTTTTTAGATATCTTCTCTTGCATTTAAAGAAAAAGGGAAATTTATGAGTTATCTCCACTATCATTTGGGAAGGACTTTGAACTTTTTGGTTATCTCCTCTTGCATTTTAAGAAAATGAGATATTTATGAATTATCTCCAATATTATTTGGGAAGGACTTTGAACTTTTTGGATATCTCCTCTTGCATTTAAAGAAAAAGGGATATTTATGAGATATCTTCAATATTATTTGGGAAGGGCTTTCAACTTTTGAGATATCTCCTTTTGTATTTGAAGAAAATGGGATATTTATGAATTATCTCCAATATTGTTTGGGAAGGACTTTGAACTCTTGGGGTATCTCCTCTTGCATTTGAAGAAAATGGGATATTTATGAGTTATCTCCAATATTATTTGGGAAGGACTTTGAACTTTTTGGATATCTCCTCTTGCATTTGAAGACAAGGGGATATTTATGAGTTATCTCCACTATCATTTTTAAAGGACTTTGAACTTTTTGGATATCTCCTCTTGCATTCGAAGAAATTGGGATATTTATGAAATATTTCCAATATTATTTGGAAAGGACTTTGAACTTTTTGGATATCTCCTCTTGCATTTGAAGAAATTGGGATATTTATTAAATATTTCCAATATTATTTGGGAAGGACTTTGATCTTTTTGGATAACTCCTCTTGCATTTGAAGGAAATGGGATATTTATGATTTATCGTCACTGTCATTTTGGAAGGACTTTGAACTTTTGGGATATCTCCTCTTGCATTTGAAGAAAAAGGGAAATTTATGAGTTCTCACCAAAAGTAATTGGGAAGGGCTTTGAATTTTTGGGACATCCAATCTTGCATTTGAAGAAAATCCTAAATTTGTGGGTTATCCCCGCTAGCATTTAAAGATAAAGTAAACTTTTGGGTTATTTATTGCATCTGAAGTTGAAAGAGAAATTTGGAGTTATCTTCACTAGCATTTGAAGAGGAAGGGTAACTTTGGGGATTTCTCCATTAGCAGTTGAAGAAGAAGAGGAATTTTGGGATTATCTCCACCAGCATTTGAAGATCTACTGTGCTTTGGAGTTATTTCATGCATCTGAAGTTGAAAGGGAAATTCTGGAGCTATCTCCACTTGCAGGATGGGGAAGAGGAAGGGGAACTCTGAGGATATTTCCACTAGCGGTTGTAGATAGAACAGGAGAAATTTATGAGTTATCTCCACTAGTATTTAAAGATTTGGGAAACTTTGGAGCAATTTCTTGCATCTGAAGTTGAAAGGGAACTTTGGAGTTACCTCTTGCATCTGAAGTTGAAAGGGAGCTCTGGAGCTATCTCTTTTATCTGAAGCTGAAAGGGAACTTTGGAGTTATCTCTTGCATCTGAAGTTGAAAGGGAGCTCTGGAGTTATCTCTTTTATCTGAAGTTGAAAGGGAACTGGAGTTATCTCTTTTATGTGAAGTTGAAAGGGAACTTTGGAGTTATCTCTTGCATCTGATGTTGAAAGCGAATTTTGGAGCTATCTCCACTGTCATTTGGAGAAGAAGGGGAACTTTGGGGATATCTCCATTAGTCCATTTTATTGGTGTTGAGGCACAGGCAGTCGAATATGCTGAAGAACAAAAAAAGTTCCGCAAGAAACGTGTAAGAATGGATTTCACTCCCTGAATGATTATATGTCCGGCTCTTGAAATGAACCAGATTAAATATTTATGAAATGATAAATGACAGAGGTGGAAATGCATGGTAGGAGAAAGTTGTTAAACCTGTCGACGCTTAAATTTGCAACTTTTGGGATACAGTTTGTATTTTCCTAGGAGTTTTTGATCTTTTGATGTAACTTTAGGTATTTTTTATCTTGCTCATTTCTCGGCTTACTGCAGTGATATATGAGAAAGACAATGTCGAAGTGAGGAAGAGGGAGATCACTTTATGAAAATTTCATTTTCACGCATTTCAGTGGAAAATTAAAAATCATGATTTGCATCATTTCATGGGGAAATTCATTTTGTAAAGAAAAGAGAATGTCTTCAACTTAAGTAATAATAAAAGAGATTGTCTTCAACTTAAGAAATAATTGCGAGATTATTCCTTCAGTCAAGGATGAGTGATGCACTCTTATTTTTTTGGGGGGAAGTGACCCCGATATGAATCAGTTGGTGTCTTCCAGTAGTCGCTGTACAGAAGATTGTCTTTTTTCATTGCCTCCTTCAACATCTACAAAATCTGAATTCTCTTGAATTCCTTGAATAATTGATGAAAGGAAATTTTATATTTGAAAATAAAGATGTATGTTATTCACCAAGGTAAAAATTTGTTTCTTCAAGCTCCCATACGAATACGCGAAAGCATAATTTGAGGATATTGAAATTTATATATAGGATAAAACAGTGGAGGTCCATAGGAAGCATGACGTGATAAATAAGTAAATAATAAAGCTAGGAAAATAATTGAAGCATATAAACGGATACATATCATACCAAAGACTGTTCGTTGGCAGGTGATGCAGTTTTTTGGAAAATGTAAATGAGACGGGCTGACAGTGATATATGTTAAAGGGATGTAGAAATGATCGGACGCTCCCATGCACTGAGCGAATGCTGTGACCTTGAAGGCGCGGGAAATTGAACCTGATAACAGTGCTAAGTAATTCTGGCAGTATATTTTTTTAAGATATCATGCAGGAAGAATAAATTATTCGATGCCGTCTTAAAAAGTAATGAGGAAACGGAAGGAGAGAGAGAGAGAGAGAGAGAGAGAGAGAGAGAGAGAGAGAGAGAGAGAGAGAGAGAGAGAGAGAGAATTACCTGTCCTCGCAGTCTGCATCTCGTGATTTATCCTATAAGAGAAAGAGAGAGAGAGAGAGAGAGGAAAGAAAATAAGATGATAAATGCACAGCCGAGAACCGGATTCTGCTTGGCAGAGATTGGCCATAAAAAAAGTTAAAAAAATAAAATTTAAAGCCCACTCGAATGTGTTTGCGCGTGTGGCAAATTGTTAAGCGAATTGACGATACAAGTGGACCTCTCCCTGCTCCCCCCAGGGGGGAAGTTTTTGGGGGGTCTGTAGAACAACACATCACCCAGATAAGGCAAGATAAAAATAGATCCCTTTGGGAAAATTGTAGAAGGAGGTGGCAGAAGAAATCATTGCTTATGAAAAAGTTCTGAGAATTTATCAGCATATTCATGGTAAAAGAAACGCTGCATGTGAGTACGTGTACACATTCATACATACATACACTTATGTGTACATATATAAATACAATATATGTATGTGTGTATATACATGTAATTATGATATTCATATATATTATATATATAGATATACACATATAAAATCCATATATATGTATATATACAGTATATATATATATATATATATATATATATATATATATATATATATATATATATGTATATTTGAACAAAGTTACAGCCATATGGCTGTAACTTTGTTCGTATAAAATCAAACACACACACACACACACACACATTTTACCTTTTCGTGATTTAAAATCAAACACACACACACACACACATACATATATATATATATATATATATATATATATATATATATATATATATATATTAGTATATAAATATAATACACACACATATATGTACATATATATATATATATATATATATATATATATATATATATATATATATATATATATATATATATATATATATATATATATATATATATATATATATATATATATATATATATATGTGTGTGTGTATATATATGAACAAAGTTACAGCCATATGGCTGTAACTTTGTTCATATATTCATCACGTTTTTACCTTTTTCGTGATTTAAAATCAAACACACATATATATATATATATATATATATATATATATATATATATATATTATATATAAATATAATACACACATATATGTACATATATATATATATATATATATATATATATATATATAGATATATATATATATATATATATATATATATATATATATATATATAAGGTAAAAAACGTGATGAATACATGAACAAAGTTACAACCATGTGACTGTAACTTTGTTCATATAAATAATACATATATATATATATATATATATATATATATATATATATATATATATATATATATATATATATATATATATACACTCACTCACTACATTAAGCAGTTTCCCGTAGTAGGGAGTTGCTCTAGAGGATAAAAAAGACAACAGTAGCCACAAATTCATTAAGGACGAGCACCCTGTCTACTACAGTTTCACAGTATGCCAGTATATACTGTACGTTAAAGGCTCATCAGCTGATCGTTGAACCCTTTACGTATGTCTTGCACGCACTCATGCATCCTGAATAGAAACGTGCTCATGGTCCAATACTTCCTCCATTTCATCTAGCCTTCACTTTTAAGGCCCTACTCTCTTCTTCTCTCCAAGCAGTTATGAATAATACACTTTTTTTCCACCAACTTTCTTGACTGCCCTTAATCAAACCATATCAGAATGTCTTTGTCCATTTTGTCACATAGGCCAACCTTTTTACAATTTCTGTGAATCTCCAGATTTCTCACATTTTCAGTCCATGGTATTCCATGAATATTTCGAAGTCTTCAACCCTTTTCGTTTCATTTGTATTCAGCATATACAATTCACTTCCATGAAGGAGAGTTGACTCAACAGTCCCACCATACAATCCAACTGTAGCTTTCATAGACACTCTTCTTATCTTCCAGATCTCTTGCATCGGCCCTGCTACCTTCCGTGCTCCATCTGTTCTATGATTCACTTCTTCTTTCATCCTCCCATTATCATCTACATTTATTTCCAAAGAAATTTATGAATTAGTTTCTATGTACCCTTTTACCACACTTTGAACCTCTTTCACGAGAGCTGTAGTTTTTCATCACTATACTCAGTTATCGCTGTAACACTTGTAAACATTTTCCGTGCCATATTCCAGTCATGACTTATTTTCTTGGCCCATGACTAGTTTCATTTAATTTCTTTCCCCTCACTTCTTACATTATGCATTACTCCATCCAGAAAGTTACTTAGTAATGATGCGGACATAACACATTCTTTCATACCCACATTTATACCCAACCAGTTGCTTTCCCATCTACAGATTATAGCACATCCTGACACCAGAGATGAAACCTCAAAACAGTCGCTTCTTGGTCATAATCTGCTTGTTGAATTGTAGATGGAGTTTAGTGCAGAAAACTTTCACAGTATTAGCCGTTTCATACATCTTCACAGAAGGCTCATCAGTAGTCCATTGAACTACCTAAATGCACTGCACCAGTTTTCTTTTACCTTTCATGCACTCTTGCACTTTGGGAATATTAAGGTCCGTCCTTTCCAAGCCTCTTTAATTCCACTTAACCAGTACTTTGTAGGTCTTCTACTCCCAGATTATATACTCTCTGCCTGCCTGACCATCTCAAAAACCTCTCAATGATCTTTTCACAGTTCTCCGTATATTTTTTAATAATTTACTAACATTTTTATCTATTTGTTCGCTAATTTGTTAATCTATTTTTCTTTTCTGGAAACTGGTCTCTTCTTTCTGTATTTCCTATTGCCTTCTGTTGCTTCTTGCAAATGAACATCATATTCTTTGGAAGCTTGAATTTCTTGCTCCATATGACTAAGGTTCATGTTTTTGATAATAATAATAATAATAATAATAATAAATGTCAGATACATTTTCAGATAATTCGCCTAACTGCCAATAATGTCCTTGTTAACTTTGGGAAAGAAATAGTAAGGAATGAGAGGCATATACTGCTAGGGTGTCTATAAAAATTTATAAGTTGTAGTAGCATTTTGTCTGTTATATCGAATACTGATTAGTTTTCGAGACCAGAGAAATTTCCTGAAATCAGAGCCGTGTCTGAGAACGAAGATACAAAGAATGAATTAGAACACCAGATGCCAGTAATATGAGATTAAACCGTTTGCAGAGATATTTCGTCGTTGCAACTGTTAACACTGCAAAGATACTGTTACGTGTTGAACTTTTTTTGCCATTGATAGAGGCTTTGGAACATAACCACGCAGAAATAGCTTGAAAAATTCTTTTTACGTACGTTATTTCAGATTTTTTTTTAAAGTTTACAATAACCACAAAATTTCAGTTATTATCGGCCTTTTGAAAGAAATCTAATCCCGAATGATTACCGAAAAATGGCACCGAGAACCGTTCATCAGACCCTAGGTACCCCTCTGACAAGTGCACATGCGTGAGGGTACCGTATGAATACGCAATAACCGTTCGACATTATCACCTCATAGATGAATTTGCTATACGGTGGCTGACTCAAAGAATCTGTGCAGTCACTCAGAAGAAAGCTCCCAGTTGTTACATTTGGCTGTTTTTGATAAAAAGACACCGTCAATGTCTCCCTCAGGTGAGATTACCAGACGGCCACCCCTTTGCCCGCCATTCTTGCCGCCTGTCCGGCCGCCCACTCACTTGATGGGCTACCACATCATAATTCCCCCACCTTCTCCTCCTCCTCCGATTCTTTTAATTTTATTTCACACACACACTCATAAGACAAAGAAATTGTTTAACCTTTTATATATATATATATATATATATATATATATATATATATATATATATATATATAAATATATATATATAAATACACACGCATACACACACACTAGCTGACCAACCCAGTGCCAGGGTAGAGGGAGGGAAGAGGGAAGGGAGAGGGGAAGGGTGAAGGGGAGGAGAGGAGGAAGGAGAAGGGGTAGGATAGGGGGAAGGAAAAAGAAGGGAAGAAGGAAGGGGAATCGGGAGGGAAGGGTGAGTGGAAGATAGAAGGGGAGGGAAGGGGGAGGGGAAGTTACGTTCCTCTGTCTCAGGAGAGAATAAAAAGCATCTCCACTTAACAGACACAATAAGTAAAACATATTGTATTTCTGCAGTTCGGACTCAGGTGTGTTTTTGTGTGTGGGAGGGCAGAAGGTCTGTCTCTCGTGCAACAACAGACGGACCTACTGGCCTAAGTGTTGTTACCAAAACACCCCATAAACCTCATTTAAACCGAATTTATATGATATACGCTATGGTGATGCTATGAAGTAGTCGCTATAACGAGTTCCGAAGGTAAAAACGAAGTATCTATCAAAATAATGAGAAAATCCGCATTTGAACTAATAAAGAAAAACGATATACTGTCATCATACATCTTGCACGTCGTGATGAGCTAGCAGCTACTATGCATGCGCAAATGAGGAAGACAACTGGCATGTGTATGTGTTTAAGGAGAAAATCTTTGGACCTGCTGATTTGGGTTCATTGCTTTATAGCTATGAAATATGTTTTGTAACGAAGCCAACAATATTTAATTAAGCAATACAACCAAGCAGTGAGGTATATGTTTAACACTTGTTGTCGGAAATTTGACTTCCGATGTACTAGTTCTAAGTCGAGATGTTAGTTGACTCACGACAATCTGGCCTGAAGGGCAAAAAACCCTGCAAACATCAAACAGGTCCAGCAAGATTCGGTTGAGTTTTTTACAGTTTTAATACAAAATTAGACTATTTAAATTTAACAAACAGAACCAACGGACCACGAGGTCCACGACAAAGTGCACAATTCAAATGCAAGAAAAATTCGCGACATCGACCCAAAAAGTCTACAATTATATATTTACGTTACTTCTGGATCATTAAGCAATACCTTGGGTAAACTTTAACGACGCCAAGACGCGGATGACAAAAATACAGAGAGATTACATAAGCACACAATATTAACCGGCTGTTGGTTGAGAAATTGCGAGGTATACGAGACTCCTACCTGTTGCTTTTCGTGGTGCCCCCGGAGCGCACCTCTGCATGGTTCCTCGACACCTCGTATCGATAATCAAATTATTTACCTTGGATATTTTGTTCAAATTCTGTCTTTATTTACTAAAAAGGTGAGTTCGGTTAGTATACGTGATACTATTTGTGCAAACATTCTCGATGTCAAGAATTTTTTACGGAAATTTTACAAAAAGAGGAACCACAGCTCGGCCGCTCGCTTGCTACTCATCCCTCGCTTATCCTGAACGTTGTGAAGGATTGTCGGGGGAAAAACGGATCCAGTTTTGTCACGACACATATATTAATAATCATCGTAAATTATGATCAAAATTACGTAAATTCTGATCAAAAATTTATGTTTGAGGGATTTTGGATTTATTGTTGTAGGTTAACCAAACGTCTGACAGCTCCTGTGTAGCGTCAGGAGAAAAATGAGAATTAACCCAGTAACGCTGAAGGAAAACGTGACGTAAAAACGAAAACTTCATTTGTTTTGTCTGTGTTTGTATGTCTGTCACGGGGTAAGGGTTTGATTTTGAGAGGTAAAAACCTTTCTGGAATGACATAAAGAAAGGCCGTGTGCAAAATTTTGTCTGGGTCTGTCAGCGGTTCGGATTTCTACAGTATAGTGGACAAACAAATATGGAAACATTCACTTTTATATATATATATATATATATATATATATATATATATGTATGTATGTATATATATATATATATATATATATATATATATGCATACACACATATATTTATATATCTATATATATATATATATATATATATATATATATATATATATATATATATATATATATATATATATATCTGTGTGTGTGTATGTATGTATGTATGTATATGTATGTGTATAATTAACGCATACCCAAATACGAAAAGATAAAAAAAACTATTTTAAACATCATCCCGAATATGAACCAGAGAGGACGCAAATACAAACAAAGGAGTTGCAGATAAAAAGAAGTTGGCATAAATAATCACGGCGAGAAAACGAGGCCAGGGGCGGAACAGTTCCCCGCGGAACGGAATAATGAAATACAAGACGAACTGCACCGAGGTGATGCGGTTTTCAGGAAGCGTCTCTGGAAGGAGGGCGAGCCGTTTCAAAGGCAAATCCTGCCTCCTACTACTGCTTCTATACTACTACTACTAACGCGACGATTGGGACATGAGAGAGAGAGAAAGAGAGAGGGAGAGAGACCTACTGTATTAGCAGTGGGTGGAGGGGATGTTGCTGGAATGGAGGAGCCGGGTTTTGGGTAGGGGGTGGGGTTGTCTTTGGTCAGAGTGGTACTGAAGAGGGAGTGGGATGGTGTGTGGTGGGGGGGGGCGGTTGTGGGGTTCGTCCTCTGGCAAAATGAGCGGTTGTTCCTTGAATATAATGATTTGGTTCGCGTGCTTCTTCACCATTTCCGGTGGCTGCTAATATTTCTTCACACGCGTAGTTACTAACTGCTTCTTCCTTATCCAACCTTTTTTTTCCTAGTGAACTGTTCTTCTGCTTAAACTCTCTCTCTGTCTCTGTATGTTTCTCTGATTTGCCCCTTTCCTTCTTTCGTCCATATTTCATCTACGTTAAATGTTCTTCCGAAGGACTGTTCTTTGGCCTTAATTCCCTTCGTAAATGTGTTTGGTCCTCTTCTTCTTCTTCTTCTTTTTCTTCTTCTTCTTCTTCTTCTTCTTCTTCTTCCCCCGGAACTCGTTTCCCTGCTCTCCTTTTCCTAAAGATTCTCCTTTTTTTCCTTTTCTTCTGGTGCATCTCTTCATTTTTAGTTTCTCTATCTTTCGTAAGGTTTTTTTCAACCTCTTTCTCTAAACATTTTCCTTTCTTTATGTTAAACCTCCAATTGAAATTTCCCAAGTTCTTCTGTCTTTTCCCCTTTAATATAATTACCTCTTCATCATACTTCCCTTAGGTTATCTTCCTTTCCTGGTCATCCTTACATTATTTCTTTTCTTCGCTGTCTTTCGTAAGGTTTTCTTATTATCCTCGTTCTCTCATCCTTGAATATCCTTCCTATTCACCTTACGATAGATGTTCCACACCGAAAGATTTTTTTTTTAATCCGACCTTCCTCTTCTCATATTCACTTCGTTTTTTCACCATCCTTATGGCTGTGTTTTAGTTATCCTTCTCTGGCTTTCACCTTTCGTCTTTTCCACTAATTCTTGGCGCCTTCACTTATTTTCCTCACTTTCTCAACCTGTCATACCTTTTGGCTTACCCGTTATCCTTTAATAGCAGCAATCTCCTTCCTTCCTCCCCCTTTCTTTATTTACGTTGTTTTTCTCCCTCCCTCAATTTTGATACTGTTCTGTCAGCGTCTTTCATTTCTATTTTTATTGTTGTTAGATCAAACCAGCTATCTGCTGGCACGGGCTCTTGCTCAGGAGCTTTCGTTGGTTATCCTTGCAGTTGATAGTATGTTAAGTTAAGTATATCTTAGTTTAACCAGACCACTGAGCTGATTAACAGCTCTCCTAGGGCTGGCCCCAAGGATTAGATTTATTTTACGTGGCTACCAACCAATTGGTTACCTAGCAACGGGACCTACAGCTTATTGTGGAATCCGAACCACATTATAGCGAGGAATGAATTTCTATCACCAGAAATAAATTCCTCTTATTCTTCATTGGCCGGTCGGAGATTCGAACTCGCGACCAACAGAGTGGTAAGTGAGAACGGAACCCGCTCTCCCAACGAGGAACTTGATAGTATGTTAATTCTTAAATATTGTATCTTGTATGTGAGAGGTAAGCTGTCATACACACAGACACATATAGGTGTATAAATTAAGTATATATGTTTGTGTATATGTTTATCTTTGTATATGGCTCTTGTCTTTTAGAAACCTTGTACCGTATATATGGTGTGAAAGCTTAATATCTAACGAGTACACCTATTAAAGAATGAATTTTCTTGAGAACATCTTGAATAATAGCTAATCATGTGAATCTGTTCAGTGAGTAAAGATTCAGAGAGTACTTTTTACTTTGTAACCTAGACTTCGACAGGAAGTCACGGTGAAAAGTTCATATTTTAATATTTGACTTTCCAACAAGTGAGAACCTTCACGTAAAAACATGGCCGATGATCAACAGACCCTCAAAACAACGGGTCTTTGAGATGTATTCGTAGAAACTACAACGAACTCCTGTTTCCTCTTTCTTAGAGAAATGGAAAGACTCGTTCTGTTCTCCCTGAAAATGAAAACGAGAGTTTCCGAGAACCTTTAAATTTGTTGTTATTTTGTACCAATAAATGTCAAACACTCACGTTCTTTAGGTTTTTTTTTTTTTTTTGTCTCGCATATTAGTGTTCGCTAGAACTGGTGAATGGAAAATAGATTTGCGGATAGGCCAGGTAAATCATCCAGACTTTTCAGGATTCACGCAACTCTCTCTCTCTCTCTCTCTCTCTCTCTCTCTCTCTCTCTCTCTCTCTCTCTCTCTCTCTCTTAGAAGGCATAACTGCTGTTTCCTACAGTAATATTTATTCATTATTCATTATTGCTGACAATTTCATATATTGGTATTCCTCTATAACGGCTGTTATCTTTCTCTCTCTCTCTTTCTTTTTTTGTGATTAGAAGGCATAACTGTTGTTGCCTACATTGTTATGTATTCATTCTTCATTATTACTGACAATTTCTTATGTTGGTATTCCTCTCTCTCTCTCTCTCTCTCTCTCTCTCTCTCTCTCTCTCTCTCTCTCTCTCTCTCTCTCTTTGATGTTAGGCCCTTACAAGATGAGAAAGGCCAGGGACAAGACGCTGAACAGGGGTGTCCAATAAACTAGTGTCTCACGAAGCAAAATTCAAATTTAGTGAAATATTGAATGAATAACTTCTTCCATGCATAATCAAGTATTGCGTTTATCCCATATTTCTGATTCATTTACATTTTCCTCTTATTTCTCCCGTGTTTGTGGCTTTACTCTTTGGTTTATGAAGTTTTCTTTAGCAAGTCTACTTTTAACTATGACTCTGTACATTGAAGAAATATACATAATGCAAGAAAGCGATTCGGACAGGATCTTGTAATTTACAGCTTTCCAGATGGTTTGTCTCTCCATATAGGCTATATATATATATATATATATATATATATATATATATATATATATATATATATATATATATATATATATATATATATGAAGATAAAAAGCCCCATATAACACTATTTCAACATTCTGTGCCCCTGTTCACTGGTAAAATATGGACAGATGAAATGTTACAAGGGTATACATATATACAAAGCATATACCAGTGAACAGGGCTACAGAAGGAAATGGCCGAAATATATGGTTGCAACGTTCAAATAGTGTTTTATGGGCCTTTTTATCTTCATATTATACTGTGATATTACAGTAAAAGACATTCATATATGTATGTATGTATATTCATATTTATTTATTTATTACTAAGTACTCGATTTATATTTACGTTCTCGTGTCATTTTATCTCGTAAATTTTGATATCCACAGGATCGCCAGAGGTCGGGTCCTGTTATAGACTGAGGAAGAAGGATGGGTCCTGCGGTCACGTACAGAGGCGTCTCGTGACGAGGGAGGACTGCTGCTCAGGAGTCCAGCGTCGAGGGTGGAGTTCCCGCACGCCCTCCAACGTCTCCTCCACCTCCTCCTCCTCTATCACCTCAGTGTCTTCAAGCACTTCAAACTCGGTCTTGACGTGCTTGCCTTGTTCCAGTAAGTAGAAGAGACAATATATTTCTGCACCTTTCTGTTGAAGCTAATCCTTGATACAAATATTCATTCAGCATTTCAGGATAGTGAATCTTTACCTAATGCCATCCGGGTTCAAGCGTATCATTATTTTACTTTTAAAAGTTTATAATTTCTTATGATAAGTTATATCGGTTCGGCGGTGAAGTTTCCGGAGTTACATTTGCCCAGATATGCTTCGTTTGCGTGTAATTTTTCACCTTGTAAGTAATGAAATGGTCTTGAAAATTCTCTTGAGTGTTTGAATTCTTCGAAGGAAAGTGGAATTATAATGTTTTAACGTATGTTAGTATGATCCATCATTTTTTTTTTTTTTTTCATTTCAGTAGTTTCGAAGACGGATCTTGGAATTTTGAAACACAGCTGGACATGTCACTTAGCGTCCCTTGCTCAAAAAAAAAAAAAAAAAAATTCTTATGATACCTTGAGTTTATATGTAGTCCATGTGACTGGGCATTGCCATCAGTTATTATTATTATTATTATTATTATTATTATTATTATTATTTATTATTATTATTATTATTATTATTATTATTATTATTATTATTATTATTACAGTACGCACCAATGGCATCCAGATATAATAAAGTAGAATGTAATATTATTCTAATGTAGATTTCTCCTTTACATTTTGTAGAGGACACATTTACTAGAGTAGAGGATAGACGAAAGACGAGGTAAAGGTGTGTATTTAGTTGCTGCTTATTTTTTTTATCTGACTTCCAGGGAAGGAAAAACTCACCTTTTATAAAAACCTGAACTTAGCCTTAACCAAGAATGTATCCAGTAAAGAATAATTTCAAAAAGAATACACCGGGTAAAGAATAGTTTCAAAAAGAATACGTCCAGTAAAGCATAATTTTCAAAAATAAATAATCACTTACTGAGCATATTTGCCATTCAAAAAACCTGAGATCAGCCGAGTAATTTAGAGAGAATCTCATGTCTAAAGCATTTGAGGTCAGTAACCGTTGGTGTTTGGGAAAGAATCGTTTGTTTATGTTTTGAACATTCAAGTTCAGTCACTGTTATTGTTTGGGGAAGTAATTTTTTTTTTTTTTTTACATTGTAGGTGAATATTTGGTTTTGTTTGGGGGAAGTCATATCAAGGACTTTGAAATTCCTTTATTTCTTCTTTTAAGAGATTTCATTCGTTATTTCTGTTTGTGATGTTAGTCTAGATGGCTTTAAACTTTCTCTGAATTTTTAAGAGTTTTTTTTTTATTATTCCGATAACGTTATTCTCTCCTTTATAATTGTACCGTGTGATTTTATATTTATTTTTTTTTCTCATTTATGATCAGCATGAACATCTTCAGTCACTGGTTTTGCTGTCATTACCTGTTAAAATTATGATGAATTGGGAGCTGTCAGAGAGAGAGAGAGAGAGAGAGAGAGAGAGAGAGAGAGAGAGAGAGAGAGAGAGAGAGAGAGAGAGAGAGACAGAGACTATACTTCTTTTAGGTAGATATAATTAGATAAACACTTCATTTAAATTAACCGTATCGACAATGTATACATGTACAAGCAATCGTGTACAGTAATATCCTCAAGAATTTAAGGAAAGAATAATTTCAAGAATACCAACAAAACTAAGAAAATAATATAGAATTTAAGGAGAGAAATTTTTCAGGAATGCCAATCAGAAACAAGAGGAGAATAAAAAGGTGCTTGGAAGCCTCATGAGTTGTCAGGAAAAAAAAATAAATAAAAAAAGACGATCGGCAGAAGCAAGTTGAAGGTTGCTTCTGCGAAGGAGGTTGGCTACGCAAGAAGATGAGCAGGTGCAGAACTAATATATTATCTGTTGGAGGGGTCGAATGCGTGAAAGAAAAAAAAACACGTTCTAGACGTAGAAGAAGACTTGAGAATAAGAACATAGCGATGAAGAGTAAGAAGGTGAAGAACAAGGAGAATAAGAAGAAAAAGGCATAGATGAAAGAGGCAGGAGATAAAAGACATGATGGCCACAGTGATGTTGAATAAGGAGAAGAAGGTGTAAATGGAAGAGGAAGGAGATGATGGCCACAGTGATGTTGAATAAGGAGAGGAAGGTGTAAATGAAAGAGGTAGGAGATGAAGGAGATGACAGGCACGTTAAAGGTGAATAAGGAGCAAAAGGTGTGAGTGGGGGAGGTTGAAGATGAAGGAGATGATGGCCGCAGGGATGTTGAATAAGGAGAAGAAGGTGTAAATGAAAGAGGTAGGAGATGAAGGAAATGATGGCCACATTGATGTTGAATAAGGAGAAGAAGGAGTAAATGGGAAAGGTAGGAGATGAATGAGATGATGGCCACAATGATGCTGAATAAGAAGAAGGTGTAAATGGAAGAGGTAGGAGGTGATGGCCAGTGATGTTGAATAAGGATAAGTTGTAAATGAAAGAGGTAGGAGGTGAAGGAAATGATGGCTAGTGATGTTGAATAAGGAGTAAAAGGTGTAAATGGAAGAGGTAGGAGATGGAGATGATGGCCACAGTGATGTTGAATAAAGAGAAGAAAGTATAAATGGGAGAGGCATTAGATGAAGAAGATGATGGCCACAGAGATGCTGAATAAAGAGAAGAAGGTGTAAATGGAAGAGGTAGGGGACTATGGCTAGTGATGTTAAATAAGGAGTAGAATGTGTAAATGGAAGAGGTAGGAGGTGAAGGTGACGATGGCCACAGTGATGTTGAATAAGAAGAAGGTTTAAATGGAAGAGGTAGGAGATGAGAGAGATGATGGCCACAATGATGTTGAATAAGAAGAAGAATATGTAAATGAAATAGGTAGGAGATGATGGCCAGTGACGTTGAATAAGGAGTAGAAGATGTAAATGGAAGAGGTAGGAGATGAATGAGATGATGGCCAGAGAGATGATGAATAAGGAGAAGAATGTGTAAATGAAAGTGGTAGGAGATGAAGTAGATGATGGCCACAGTGACACTGAATAAGGAGAAGAAGGTGTAAATGAAAGAGGTAGGAGATGAAAGAGATGATGGCCACAGAGATGATGAATAAGGAGAAGAAGTTGTAAATGGAAGAGGTGGGAGATGAAGAAGATGTAAATGAAAGAGGTAGGAGATGAATGAGATGATGGCCACAGTGATGTTGAATAAGGAGAAAATGTAAATGAAAGAGGTAGGAGATGATGGCCACAGTGATGTTGAATAAGGAGAAGATGTAAATGAAAGAGGTAGGAGATGATGGCCACAGTGACGTTAAATAAGGAGGAGAAGGTGTAAATGAAAGTAGGTGATGACCACAGTGATGCTGAATAAGGAGTAGAAGGCGTAAATGAAAGAAGTAGGTGATGAAGGAGATGATGGCCATTGTGATGTTGAATAATGAGAAGAAGGTGTCAACGAAAGAGGTAGGAGATGAAGGAAATTACGGTCACAGTGATGTTGATGTGTATTCAGGCGATGCTGAAGACGAAGGGAAGTGATATGAGGAGGAAGAAGGTAAAAGAAGGCTATTTGATGATGTTATTTATGTAGATGGTGCACATTTTGAGAATTTAAGAAAGAGGAGGAACTGGTAGGCAGCAGATGCAAGAGAAGCTATGCCAATACAATAATACAGTACAGTACTGTAATAATTACAGTAGAAGAAAAAGGGGAGGTAGGAAAAAAATAAACCTATTATGCAATCGTCTTCTCACCTCCTGACTTGGCATAAGAAAACTTTGGGAAGACGAAGGCAGAGGGGAACGAACTTGAACAGGCAAAATTCAGACAAACCCAACAACTGCAACAGCGACAAAAGCAACAGCATAAACAGGCAAAGAGGCCAACAAAGAACAAGAACGCTGAGAAACAAGGAAAAAGTTAGTGGGGGTGTCTGAAGGGAAAGAGATTTCGAAGATGGGCAGTTGGTCGAGCTGCAGACTCAAAAGCTCCCACTCACTGACTGTGGGTGTCTTGGGCTTTGTTGTGAACCAGTTACGTTTAAAATTCACTTTTAAAAGTCGGTTTTTAAATCACAGACTCGTATATATGCCAGCAGCGTCTGACTCTGATTGGTGGCCACCCGTATCAGGCACTGCCCAGACCCGGTGCATATTATTGGCCGCGGTTTGTGAAAGTGTCTTCGTTCTTTTGCTTCTCTATTTTTCCTTTGTTTTAGTGCTTTGATATTTGTAAAGTAATGTTTGTGGTTACTTATTCCTTCTCTGTGCATAGCAGATTCTGAGAAGCGTTCTTTGCCATAATCACAAATGCATTGACAAGGTAAACGTTGGGTTGATATTAACATTTCTCAAGGTTGTATACATTCTTGTATATATGTATATATATACATTATGATAGGACCTAAATCATTGCTTTTAACTTTACAGGATCATTCGTTTTGATTTGATTGAGCCACTGATTTTAACATATGAAAAATGTTAGTTTTAACGTTTTTGAATTATTGCTTTGATTGCATCGCCTATTTCAAGTTTGAAAAACGTTAGTTTTAACGTTTTTTAATTATTGGTTTCAACATTTAAACTGTATCAAAGGTTTGTAATGGGATTAAAGATATGAATTATTTACCTGCATCACTAACTGATTAATGTAACCGAATTGTTGATCTTAATTATACCTAGTGACTGATTTTCATTTACCCGTATCACAAGATTTAATTTGCCTTTTTATTTATTGGCACAAACCCGTTCCTTTACAGCTGATGCCATATTTATCAGTTTATCGATCTTGTTTTTAAATTATATCTAATTCTTCGTCCACTTTTATATTGGAAAATTATTTTTTTTATTTCTGTGCCTTTCATTATGTTTGCAAATACTTCCATTTTTGGCTTTTTTTTTTTTTTTTTTTTACAGCTTCGACATTCTCAGCTATTTTATTATTATTTATTATTGATATTTATACAGAGATTATTTTCACCACTACTGCTACATCAACAACAGCAATAGCTACTAGCCATAGTAATAGTATTTATGCTATTGTTACCACTAGGAATACTATCAGAATTACTAACAAACACAAGTTTCAGGTAATTAATACACTTGTGAAATCTACTTAGCATCTCTCTCTCTCTCTCTCTCTCTCTCTCTCTCTCTCTCTCTCTCTCTCTCTCTCTCTCTCTCTCTCTCTCTCTCTCTCTCTCTCTCTCTCTCTCTCTCTCTCCAGCCGTGAAACACCTTGAATGGAAAGTAGCTGGGCAGGTGACCGCATTCTGTTACTTGATAGCAACACTCGATAGCCTTAAATTGTGTAGCGGCACTTTTCGTCTGAAATTGATAGCATGAAAAGCGTGGCGATGCTGTTGGGACTTCATTGTAAAATTACAGATGGCTCCTTTATACTTGACTCCTTTTACTTTTGCATCCTTCATTCTCCATTTGCTTGTTTGTTTTTTTGTCCGGGAGCTGATTCTTAGTTCACTTTTGGATTCCATCTGGATCTATAAGTGAGATGTATGGTTGGGCAAACAGGCAGACTGGAATTGTAATGAAGTTAACATTGACTGAGATGCGGACAATATTCGATAGCTAAAACGTTTAGACACTTAGTAAGTTAATTCAGATATGCTGAATGAGACTTATAACATTCATTCATTCATTGCGCAGCCATTTCTGTTTCTTTGTGTAAAAGAAAAAAATGTTAAATATTTTTCTTCATCTCTCTCTACCGTTGTGATATGTGTATACAGGAAGTGAATGAATTTGTAATAAATGCTGTTTTTTTTCTAAAGTAGCTGTATGTATATTAAGAAAGTTCATATATATTCAGAAGTTTATATGAGGTTTCATGTAAGCCTTTGGAAGACTTCTTATTTTTATGCATAACTTTATAACCACTGTATTTATTTTCGTGGTAAAAATATGTTACCAAGTAGCTATTAGTCGAAGCAACTCGAAAGCTTATTAGAGGTCTATATTAGACATTAATAATAATAATAATAATAATAATAATAATAATAATAATAATAATAATAATAACTGAAGGACATTTGAAAGTCATTTATGCAGTTGTGCAAATCATAATACATTCTATTATGGCCAAATTTATCCTTAGAAAATCCCCCACCAAACCTCCCCTTTCTACCCCCCTCCACCCTCTCCCCCAGGTTTAGCAGTTTATGCCTGACGTTACTTTCACAATTAAAGCATCTCCTATGAAACAGTTGAAGGTGTATTGTGAACATTTTTAGATTCCTTCGTTCACTTCATACTTATTTCAAGCGCTCGGAATGACATGTGGTGCTTGATAGCTTTTGCTCTCATCTTCTTGTTACTTTTGAAAATCTGCAATTCAACTGGGTTCCGCTACTCAAATTCAAAGTCCAGGTAAATGATAAGAATTTAAAAGGGCGAAAAATTCAAAGTTCAGGTAAATGATAAGAATTTAAAAGGGCGAAAAATTCAGTCCAGGTAAATGATAAGAATTTAAAAGGGCGAGAAATTTCAGTCTAGAAAATTTGTATTTACCTTTATGAAGACACTATTGAAAAAGATAGCTCATCAGATGACGTCCAGATGATTGAAAATGATCCCGATTGAAATCTGATATCCTACATCACAGGGTCAAAGATATAATTATATATGGTAATGGGAGAGACCTTTATTATTATTATTATTATTATTATTATTATTATTATTATTATTATTATTATTATTATTATATTATTATTATTATTCGGTCTTGTTTGCAGTCATCGCCGAATATCTGCGTCAACAAGCAAACAAAATTTCGTAGATGCCAAAAATCAAAAACAGTTTCTTAACATGAAATAGTCTTCGCAAAAAAAAAAAAAAAAAAAAAACACGCTACTTCTTTTCTGGGTTTCTCCACTATATTATAGTGTGGTGGGTATGCGATGAATTCATATCGCCTCCTGAACCAGGTTCAAAGCTCAGTGAAGGAGGGAGGAAATTTTAACTTCATTTCCCATTCGGATTATCAAGGTTGTCCGTGGAGACCACACCCAAGGAAACAGGGAAGTTGTGACGTCATTGTAAGGGTTGTGAATTCCATAATCCCTGTTCAAGTACAGACCGACTCAACCGAGAGAAATTTAGCCCAAGGCTGGCGTAGCCTGCCACTTTCGTGTTGACAACTTTTGCATTCAGCAATCAGCACTTTTATTACCCTTAATCAGTAGAGTCATCTTCCTTCCATTCATCAACTTTTCTCAACATGAATACGTATCTTTCTGTCTTTGAATTCTGACATTCAGTTCAGTCGTAACTAACTTTAAAAGTTATTGGTAACTTCTAATACCTATTTACTTTTGCATCCGACTCGCCCTTGTGGTGATGAGCATATATATAAAATTAAACTTTCAAACCCTAACAAACACATGTATATATATATATATATATATATATATATATATATATATATATATATATATATATATATATATATATATATATATATGCATACATACATGTGTGTGTATGTATATATGTGCATATGTGTGTGTGTGTACGTGTGTTATAACATGTAATAAGAAAAGATAAGGTTTCACGTACCACTGTAGGATTTTTTCCAAATTTAACAGAATGGCATGGAAGGTGTAAGTTTTCAGTTTACTCTTGACGTCAAACTTTGGATTTGTCAAGGATAGAAAAGTGGATGATATTGCTAAGATAATTATGTCCAAAATTGTGCAAAACGATGAATGTAGTGATCAGTTACATTGTTGTAGGGTTATAATAATAATAATAATAATAATAATAATAATAATAATAATAATAATAATAATAATATATTTCATTTCATTTGATGGCCATGTGCAAATACACTATACAGATACAATAGTCAGCGCAATAATGCAACGAGAAAAGCAGTTTGAAGAATTGCACTGAATACATTTATATGGTGATAATATTAAGAATATGAAGCATTTAGTGTACGGTTGCAAACAAGGCTAGCCAAAATCGATGAATAATATTCATGGTTAGCCAAACAATAAAGGTTCGTGAAATAAAGAGAGGATATTACTTTGAAAAAGTAATCAATTTTCAAACAAATTCAAAATGGATGTTGAAGTAAATAAAGGCTAAAAGTTAAAAGCAGACAGACAGTAAAGTTTTCAGACAAAAGTAATGGACTGACAGAAGAAAAATTCAAAGTATAAAGAAACATGAGAGAGAGAGAGAGAGAGAGAGAGAGAGAGAGAGAGAGAGAGAGAGAGAGAGAGAGAGAGAACGGGCAAGAAGGGTCAAATGGCCCATCTCCCAAGGTGTGGCTAAACCTGCTTTATTACATCACAAGATTTATCCCACCAGGTGTGTGAGTGTGTGTGTGTGTGTGTATGTGTGTGTGCAGCGCGAGTGTATGTGCGCGTGTGCACGTACCAATGTTTTTTTGCGAGGAGTTTTGTATGTGCAAAATTGCATGGGCTATTTCCGTCCCCCTGGCTATATCTATTAAAGTATATGTTTGTAAGCTCCTGTTTTCTTCATCGAAGTGTTTTCTTCTTTCTTTTTCTTGCTTGTCTGGAGCTGCGCCCTCGCCCATCGCGCTTCTGTGATTCTCGGAGCTGGCCGGACGACGTAATTTTTAATTAAAGAAGATTGAGAGCTCTTTCGTAACGAGGCTGCTTTTTAATGCATTTTATTTACGTTGAGATACATCGTGTGGCTCTCTCTCTCTCTCTCTCTCTCTCTCTCTCTCTCTCTCTCTCTCTCTCTCTCTCTCTCTGTGGCTATTCGGAAAAATTGATTTTTCTAACTTATAGATTGAGAGTTCCTTAATATAGAAGGCTGCTTTTTAATGCATTTTATGTATGTTGAGATACATCGTGTGGGTCTCTCTCTCTCTCTCTCTCTCTCTCTCTCTCTCTCTCTCTCTCTCTCTCTCTCTCTCTCTGGCTATTCGAAAAAACTGTTTTAACCAACTTTATAGATGGAGAGTTCTTTAATAAATACGTTGTTTTTTTAATGGATTTTATTTAAGATGAGATACATCGTGTGGCTCTCTCTCTCTCTCTCTCTCTCTCTCTCTCTCTCTCTCTCTCTCTCTCTCTCTCTGGCTGTTCGAAAATATTAATTTAACTAACTTTATAGAGGGAGAGTTCTTTAATAAAAAAAGTTGCTTTTTGATGTATTTTATTATGATGAGATACATTCTCTCTCTCTCTCTCTCTCTCTCTCTCTCTCTCTCTCTCTCTCTCTCTCTCTGTGCTTCTTTTTCTCTCTTTCTTTCTCCCTTAGAGTATTCGAAAAAATTGATTTTAACCAACTCTATAGAGACTTGAAAATCCTCCGAAGGTATTTTGGGACAACTGCGCCAATACAAAGAAACAAAAGCGAAACAGGTGCCGCTCAGCAACTTGTTCTTTATCATTCATATATGCAAATGATATCACAACCCCATTTCTCAGTTTTATCGTTGTCAATTTGAATATAAAGGATATTGACATCTTTTTGTTGTTGTTCTTCTTCTTCTTCAGGAAGTCAAGCTGGTAGACATTATAATGAATGTGGATTTCGTGATTTCGTTTGTTAGAATTTGGCCATATCTTTAATTAAGTAGTTACATATTTTGGTACATCAGCGTCAGTTTTTAATCGATTATGATTATTATATGATTGTGTGTAGGTGGCTTTAATGTCTGGAATTTGACTGACAGAAGCTGATGAGTGCCGAGAATGTTTTTTTTTTTTGGCGTGTATCGAGAATTTGGTGAATTTGCAACCCTCGGGATCTGTTACTTTGTTACTTGCTAAACACGTGGCTGTTTGGATGCTGAATGCAGATTGAAAGGCCTTTAATAGACCGTTTTATCGTCTGAGTAGAAACTTACTCCTTTTTATGTCTACATCAGAATGTTTGTTGTGCTATGAATTTAATACGATAAAGTCTTATCGAAGCGTACATCTAGGTAGGAGTAAGATTTTTACATCTAGGCAGGTATACGATTTTCAAGGTATGAAATTTCTGGCTGGGGATCTTTCAAAACTCGAGTCATTCAAGTAGAAAGAAACTGCTTGGCCTTGAATTTTTGGGAATTACCCGGGTGTGTAGTTTGGGTGAGATGATAAAACTGAAATTTATGACTTGCAAAGTGAACAGTGGAATTATGAATTGAACTAGTTAACTTCTTACTGGTGTCTGGTGTTGTAATTTGTTTTACCACTGAAGTACAGGTTGCTAATAGGTACGTTTTGAAGATTAAATTTGTGATCCATAAAGCCTAGGATACAAAGTTTAGTAACTCGAAGCTAATTTAGGTTTGTAGGATTTTGGAGGTCTGTAAGTGGCTGGCTAGAGTCTGGAAAGGTAGAGAATTCGATAGACTGACTGAGATCCTGATTTGTATAGTGATACACTCACACAGACACACACACACACACACACACACATATATATATATATATATATATATATATATATATATATATATATATATATATATATGTATATGTGTGTTATATACATATATATATATATATATATATATATATATATATATATATATATATATATATATATATATATATACACTCGTATATATATGTGTGTGTGTGTGTGTGTTTCTGTCTGTCTGGATATACATACATCCATGCATGGATATACGTAAGTATGATCATGAACATTTTGGCTTTATTTATACTGATAAGAAATTATTGATGCTTGTGAAAATAATTTCCGGAAAGTATCGTAATTTCTAAAGGTATGAGATAAGAAACGAACAGTCCTTTTGCGCAGACTCTTCCCCCTCCCCCACCCCCACCTTTTGAAGAACACCCGCCCCGACACCTGTTGGGTTCATTTACTGAGCCCGAAGGTGTTTGGCCATGACATCATGTAGACCAGTTCGTGACCTTACGGCTGATCGTTTTCTATTCATTCGCGCTTCAGGACTAGCTTACATTTCATCTGGAAGGGGAGATTTCTCAGAGCTATTTTTAGTAATTTTGCTTCTCTTGAATTCCCTCTTCAAAATTTTGGGGTGTCGTTGTAAAGAAAGCGCTTCCAAGCATCAAAATTTTGGTGAGCCGTCGCAAAGAATGAGCTTGTAAAATTCAGTGATACGTTTTAAAGAAAGAGCATTAAAATTCTGGTGAGCCGTCGTAAAGAATGAGCCTTTAAACTTCAGTGATCCTTTGTAAAGAAAGAGCATCAAAATTTTGGTGAGGCGTTGTAAAGAATGAGCTTTTAAAATTCGGTGATACGTTGTAAAGAAAGAGCTCCAAAATTTTGGGGAGCCGTTGTGAAGAAAGAACTTCAAAATTTTAGGGAGCCGTTGTAAAGAACGAGCTTTAAAAAAATTGGTGAGTTGTTGTAAGGAAAGAATTTAAAAATTTAGGGGAGCTGTTGTAAAGAAAGAATTATAAATTTTGGGGAGCCGTTTTAATGATAGAGCTTTTAAGATTCGGTGATCCGTTGTAAAGAATTTTTGGAAGCTGTTGTAAAGAAAGATCTTCAAAGTTTTGGTAAGCCGTTGTAAAGAAAGATCTTCAAAATTCTGGGGAGCCGTTTAAAGGAAATAGTTTATTCAATATTTGCATCGTGATTACAAATGTGATGGTAACATGATGGCCAATATTTTCTTCTTTTTATGTGAATTTTTATATTAACCAGAGAAAAGGGTTATAGATAAATGTAAGAAAGTTATTTGTCGTGCAGGTTTTTTATTTAACATTTTTGCCAGCCTTATCTTTCTCTTTTTGTATTCTTGTCCGCAGTCTACTTCTTATTTAGCTGCACCAAGAAATTAAGAAATTTGATAGCCTTCGTTGTAACGCTATATTAAGTCACACTTCTCTTCATAAGGGGAAGAAGAAAACAGCGATAAAGGTGAGGTTTGGAAAACTATTTCAATAAACCATTTCGTAGTAAGTTGAAAACTGTTTCAATAATTGAAATATTTCATATGTGGAAAACTATTTCGTTAATTAAATTAATCCATACGTGAAAAACTATTTCAATAATTGAACTATTTCATATGTGGAAAATCCCGGCCCGGCTTCACTCGCACTGAACTCGATGCATATTAATAAAAATTTGAAAGCAGTTCAATTCAGAAACTTTTTACAGACGCGTGTAAAGCTAATTTCCAGTTTTTAATATTTGGTGCCGGGCTGGAGTTTACTGCGCCGTTTTGGAACTTGTTCCTCCATCTCGGTCCTTTCGTGTTACTCATTTCGAAGCTGTTTCTTCAGAATGATCAAAGTTATTCAAGGTCTAGGTCAGGTTGGGAAAGATTAACTACCCCTTAAAATTTGCATATCAACGTCAGGAGCAGAATGGAAATAAAAACTAAAAATAATGGCTTAACTCCTTATCGAGTGTTAAATCTTTAAAAAACTTATGATGATGGAAATGGTGCAAGTTGAGTCGCCAGATTTTTCCAAAGCTTGACCTTGTAAATATCTCTTGATACATTTTTCACACTTGCATCATTGCAATAATACCAACCTGCCGCAAATCGCACGGGCTACAAGAACAATCTCTTCGACAGAAGAGATTTTTGAAAAGTTATCATGTTACCATGCTCAGATGCCGAAGACAAATTTTGTGGTCGGTTCTTCTAAGACTTCTTTTTAGTATCTAATATATTGTGGGATGTTTTTGGAAGCGCTGTAAATGGTAATCATCTTTTCTACGAGTTAAGGATTAGTGCCTCTAGGAAGACCAGTATCATAAAAAAAATACCAAAATGTCACTCTCCTCAGTGAGATGTAAGCTGATGGTATTTCCCTCTGGTATTCGTGTGATACTTTGAAGGTTTCGCCCCTGAAATTGGCCAAATACTTAAAGAAAAAGATTGAGGAAATGCACCTTCAAAGACTCTGGACCGACGGGCAACCGAGCAAGCAAGCAAGCAAGCAAGCAAGTAAATACCAATTTGCTTTTATCACTGCTGGCCTCCTCTCCTGTGCCTGGGCGGAAGCCCCAAGACGGATCGCTCTCTATACAGTTGATGACATGTAGGAGAAACCCCGACATCAGTCTCGCCATTAGATTAATGACCTCCTTAGCCCTGTCTTGCAATTTGCGGTTCTTTAATCATCGCCTGCTTTCGAACCCTGTGCCTTGTCTCAGTCGTCTGCGCTACAACAACCCTGCAATTCCTGATGGCTTCTTAGAGATGGGATTATTACGTGGCGTCCATTTGTTTGAAGTCTCCGGAGTATGTATTCGCTGAGCATATGCCCCGAGTCTCTCTCTCTCTCTCTCTCTCTCTCTCTCTCTCTCTCTCTCTCTCTCTCTCTCTCTCTCTCTCTCTCTCAACGAGAGGTCTTTCTCTTATCACACTGACCTTGGTTCTTGGTTCTTAGGAATTTTAAGGTTTTAAGGTTTTTAAACATTTATATCTTCATTTTAAATGTAAATGAAGTGTGTTTACACTAGATCTTACTGGTTAAGGATGTGAATGTTAAAAGCAAACATAACCCCTTTAAAAGTTTTTTGCGCATTTTTTTGAAAATGCTTCCAATTCTACATTCTGGCCATTCAGAAAACGTATTTGAAGGAGAGTATTCTTCGTCCCGCTCATAAGACATTGCTGCAGTAAGTTGACTGAAGCCTCGAATAAACTAATCGAAGTTTTCGGCCAGTTAATCGAAGCTTGATATCAGTTTATTAAAACTTCACAACTGCAAGTAGAATCTTGATGCCACTTAATCAAAGCTTCAGATTAGTTGTTCAGATCATCAAACCAGTAATTCAAAGCATTTAGCCATTTAAGCTAAGCCTCAAACAAATTCTCCCAGGCTTCGAACCAGTGGACCAAAACTTCAAACCGGATAATTTAGTTTCAAATCAATTACTTTAAGATTCGATTCTTCAATACATGCACAGTTTCAAATCACTCGGTCGAAGTTTCAGTTCAGTTGATAGAAGATTCAGACCGATTGATCAGAGCTTCAGGCCAATTAATCAAAGTTTCAGGTCACGTGATCGAAGCTTTATATGAACCAGTCGAAGTTCCAGATCAAATTACCGAACCTTGCGAACGTTTGACCAATTAACTCATTTATCAACGCGCCGTACAATTGATCGAACCTTCAAACCAGCAGATGGAAGATTCATGCCAATAACTCTTCAGTCTCTGTACCAGTAAACCGAAGCATCCGACAAATAAGCCAATAAATCATAGCTTCATGCGCTCCAAGTATATGCTTTACGGTGTTCCTGCAACCCTCTTGAACGAGCCACTTTTTGTTACCAGGAGTACAGTGCACTTTTCACATCGACGACCATATGTCACAAAGAGTAGCAAGTGGTGTGCGATCTTCTACGTATTACGAAAAAGTACCTCGTGTTTAAAGGTTCGGAATCCATTCAGAAGCTTCGACTCGCTCCCATCTTCGATGTTGTTTGGTGCTTGAGGGTTCAGAATCCACTCGGAAATCCCAATTAAACTCCATTCTTCCTGATTTATCGCATCTTTTGAGCGGGTTTATTATCTTTTTATATGGCGCGTTCTCCTTCATAAGAATCTGTTCTCCTTTTCCTTACCTATTAATTTTGGTGTTGGTGGATTGTGTGCGCTTGCGTGTTACGTCACTAGCGTCCCCAAGCCACGCCAACAGGATTCGGTCTCATACACAGGCGAATCACGTCCGCAATATTGCGCGAGCAACCAGATCTATCGTTTGATACGAGTTGTCAAGGTTTGTTCTCTTATTCCTTCCCGCACCTGTTGCTAGAACTGGATCCGACGAATAAAAGCTGTTTTGGCTGGAGAGCATCTCGGAAGTGGGGTAGACAGTTCTACACCTGCGCACTTGAGGTCGAAGGGAGTTCCTTTAGGATTTTTTACCCACCTATTTTAGACTTTTCGAGCTGTCGTAGAGTAATTTATCTATATATGTATATACTGTACATACATATATATACAGTATATATATGTGTGTGTAATGTGTGTGTGTGTGTGTGTATATATATATATATATATATATATATATATATATATATATATATATATATATATATATATATATAAAACTGCTAGAAATGGTAGGACGCAGGTTCGATTCTAAGCGAGGCAGAACGATTTAGAAAGTTCATTTGAAACGCAGGTCCTTCTGTTGACTGTAATAGGGTGTGTGTGTATATGTATGTGTATATATATATATATATATATATATATATATATATATATATATATATATATATATATATATATATATATATATAAGGTGAAAGTTCATTTGAAACGCAGGTCCTTCTGTTGGCTGTAATAGGGTATATGTATGTATATATATATATATATATATATATATATATATATATATATATATATATATATATATATATATATATAAATTGTGTGTGTATTCCATGGAATCAGTAGTCATCAGGCTGTGTTAGTGGGTACAGATTGAGTGAATGAACACATGTATTATGTTGTGGATGACAAAATCAGAGACCTCTTGAAAAATAAAAGGAAATAGGTTAGCCTATAAGCAGAAATAGTCAAATTACAGTGGTATTTAATATTACAAATAGGGTTTTTATATTAAATTGAGGGGAAACTGTTTGATCTATACCTAAGCAAGTACATTAGACAAAAAAAAGTTATCTTTTTTGGATGTGAATGGAGAGAGGAGGGCTAACGAACGAATGGATCTTTTAAGAAATAAAAGTGGGAGATATTCCCTTACTTATTCATCAGTCTGTGAATGTCTTTGTATTTGTTTATTTACATTCTTTAGGAGTTTAATTTTGTATTACAACGGAACATTCTTAGAAGTTTCATGTGATCATTTTGTAATAAGTGGTACAAGAGTGAGTCGTCGACCGCTGCGGTCGTAATGCCAATACTTTAATCAACAAATTAATCAATGACAAGATAAGGCTGTGGTGAGCGTGGAATGCAGTAAATGAAGAGAGATTCTGAGACGAAGATTTAAATGAAGAAAACCGCGTCTGTTAGTGCCTCTTGGCTCATCAGAGGGGGAAAGAAATAAGAAATAACGATTTGGAAGTCAGAGAAATCATTTAGAATGATGTTTTGCCCGTGAGGGATTTTCAAGCCTGCAATGAAGGTCAATAATCTTGGAAAATAATGCTTTCAATAACTCGAGGAATTTTCTCATTTATATCGCCAACGGAGACGTAAGGAGGCCTAATAGGGAAACTTATAGACCTTGACGATTCAAAAGTAATCGCCATAAGATATTGCGATCTCAGAGATTGTAGACCAGATATATGAGACCTGAACTTCAAGAGTTCAAGCGAAGATGCAATGCATTACTACCCGTATACAATGTTCCTTGTATTTTAATAATTTACTTACATTTTTATCTATTTATCTGTTTGTTAATTAAGTTTTTCTTTTTTGATTAGCGATCTCTTCTTTCTGTATTTCCCTTTACGGTGTGTTACTTCTTTCTAATGAACACCATATTCTTTAGAAGCTTGAATTTCAAGTCACTGGCCCCCGTTGGCTCGTTCCGTATGAGTGGTGTTTATCTTCTGAATAATAATAATAATAATAATAATAATAATAATAATAATAATAATAATAGAATGAAGAAGAGCATGTCATCCTAAACAAGTCTTGCGTGCAAGATAAAAGAGAAGAAAAGAAATTAGAGGGTAAATAATAATTCATGTTGAGTTTGTATTTTCTGGAAAAGATACCAAAACTTAGAGGGAGAAAACTGATGATGAAATGAAGGGAATACCAAGAAATGAATAAATGGCTAAAAAAGTAAAAAAAGGATAAATAGGGGGCAAAGTCCATGTTGATGTCAGTAAGGTGCGGTAATAGATATATATATGTCAAAAGCAAGTACGCCACTGTGCTTCTGTAGGTCAGAGTTATTTATTAAATTTGTCACGCATACTCCAGTCCGTTGTTATTATTATTATTATTATTATTATTGTTATTATTATTATTATTATTATTATTATTATTATTATTATTATTACGGTTTTGATGAGGAAGAGGTTGCTAATATTCACGTAGAAAATTATATTTATTATTCGTTCCTGTTTGCATGCAGGGATGATATGTGGAAAAAAGTATTGTGAATGATTTAAAAATTATAGCGAAAATATATGTGTAAATACGTGTAGGTATATATATATATGTGTGTGTGTGTGTGTGTGTGTGTGTGTGTGTGTATATACTGTATGTGTGTGTGTCTGATTGCGTGAGTGACAAACCCGCATTGTAATTATTGTTTCATGCGCATCTGTAATATATTGATCTGCTGTGGGATTCCGTAAGTTATAAATGTATTTTCGCTCCGTATTGTTATCTAATTTGGATATGACTAAATGCATTTATTTACATAGTCGTTATTATGATTTATTTACATAGTTGTTGTTATGTTTCATCATCAGAATCATCTAATTTCAAGCAGTTTGCCCTGTTCACCAGACCATTGCTTTGAAAATCACTCTAAACAGACTGCGTCTTCGGAACATCGATGATGCTTTGACAAATGATGAGAAGACAGTCATTCATTTCAGAAAGCCAGTCGAACTTTCCGTACCCTTACAAGGGAGTCCCAACGACTGAGGCCATGCACCTCATACCCACACTAGGTCATGTCATCAGTAACCTGTCTAGTCAGTATTGACCATCATCTTTGAGGCTCTCTCTCTCTCTCTCTCTCTCTCTCTCTCTCTCTCTCTCTCTCTCTCTCTCTCTCTCTCTCTCTCTCTCTCTCTCTAGGCGTATCGGGTTTAGTCTTAAAGGGCAGCTCATTATCTGAGAAGTTGCAGCTGATTGCTGAGTCATGAGGCTTATAGAGAGAGAGAGAGAGAGAGAGAGAGAGAGAGAGAGAGTTCACGCTTAACATGGAACTCTCTGTAGTTGGGAACAACTTTATGTCAACCTTGCCTCAGGTATGAACCATTGATCATTACATTGTGTACAAAATAGAAATCAATAGTTGATGAGTATATGTATGATTATATATATATATATATATATATATATATATATATATATATATATATATATATACATACATATATATATTTATGTATATACATATATATATACACACACGTATATATATATATATATATATATATATATATATATATATATATATATATATATATATATATATATATATATATAATGTGTGTATCTGTTTGCACGAGTGTGCCTGTGCGTATATTGTGTCTGTGTTGAACATGAATGGAGAAAGGAAGACTATGTTTATTAATTTTATCAAAATAATGTTCTGGACAGGAAGTCTGTCGTTGTTCTTACTCTCGTACATCAGTATAAAAAGATATCCATGAGATACTTAGCCTGTTAAAGAGAGAGAGAACTAAATTCGAGAGGGGGCGTACTGTATGTTGAGAGTCCAACTGACTGGCGAATTATCGTAGAGAAGTATAATAATTATGCATGAAAACTATCCCCATTTTATATCTGTTTTATTTTATTTACTCTCCCTGCAAATGTGTAATGCTCATTATTGTCACGGAATAATGACTAATTCAGTCATTGGTTATTTAAGGCACGAGGATAGTATTAAAAACATTAGTTATCATTTATAGTGAAAGTAGGATTGCATCATTCTTTGTGATCGTTATTGAATCTCACTAAATGCTTTTCTCTAAGTCTGAGCATTAAGTTTATGACAACCTTTTGTAGAATGTTTCCCCTCTTCAACTGAACTTAGATTTAATGAAGTACATAGTTTTTGTGTTTATAGGAATCATTCTAGAATTAGTTACTTAGTGCTTGTCTTTCACAATTTGATATGACAAATTTTTGTACAGCATTCCTGCCCGTTAGGTATTTGATGACTGTATTAGTCACCATTCCAAAGGTAATAATTTTGTTCATTAACCAGTTGTAAGAAAACAGGAAGCGTTATTTGTATAAGAGCCGAAATACTAAAATAATTGGAAAAACTTTGTAAAATGATGTAGTACTATTGTAAATGTGCCCTCGGTTGTTGATGTTCTAAAATATTCTGTTTCTTGCTCTTTGAGAACCACTTCCTTCAGTTCTTGTGTTATTTCTAAGTCAGTATGTCTTCTTCTTCATTGGCTGCCATAGGCAGCGTTCGGTAAATCACTTTTTAGATTATTTTTATTTTAGGGTCTGCTGTCTAGCAAGTTATTTCTTGAGATAGGCTGGCCTCTGTAGCAGATTTATGTTAGACCAAGACGTTCTTCGTATTTCTTTTTATTTTGGTCAGTTCCAAAATATTTCGTTTTATGTCAGTTCCAAAGTATTTTTTTTATTAATGTTATGTTATGCCGTTTCTTACTTAAGAATCAGTTCTAGATAAACTTTTATTTTTTTCCTTCTTCAGTGTACAGATTAATCCTGGCACTGGATCCAGAAGCAGTTCGAAATCAAATTTTACTCCATTATTTCTCTTAATTTCTCTTATTTTTAAGATTAATCCCATAATATTTCTAAGTGTTACTTTGTAAGAGTCCCTCTAGACTACGCATAATCATAGCCTACATGTTAAGATTACCTCTCCTTTGACTCGGTCCGTTTTCATCTCCGAACTTCAGGCTATAGATTTTTTTAGACATAAGGAGTTCAGATAATGATGCGTAGCTAAGCAAAGTTCCCGAGTAGGCTAAATGATCGGCATGTGATATCAGTCAGCCGTCGACTACATGACGATGTTGCTCATCAATGAAAATAATAATTCATTTGTTTTAGCAGGGAAGGTGGGGGAAAGGGGGTGTTGGTAAGAGGAATAGCAGGAAGGTTAGGGAAAGGAATGGATCATCTTCTTCTTTTAACGTGCTTTTTTTCCCATTTGTATGGGGTAAGCACGATGCCTTCTCTTGAAGGACTTTGATTTGGCTTTGGGGTAGACCGTAGTCTCGATCGGCTGCCCTGCCTGTCATCGCTTAGACCCCGGTAACGTATGTACATGTGTTGTACCAGTCACCAGCGCCCTTTCTCCCAGCAGCGATAAGTTGTTGCGCGGTTAGGTCGACATTTCGAGACGTGTGAGGTGTCTGTCATGTTTTTAGGAGATGTTGGAGTGGCTTTGTTTGTGTGTGCATTAGTCTGTAACACCCATTTGCTTTTTAAGCAAACCCGTCCGTTGATTACATACATAATCCTTGGGTGTCTACACGGATAGCAAAGGGAAAGGAAGGGATAAGGAGGCAAATGGAGAGCCGAAGATTGTTATTAGTACTAGAGTGCTACACAGGCTAATGATGGGACGCTAATGTTAAGGCTGAAAGCAGTGTCTTTAAACTTCAACAACAGGGAGCTTGCGTTCCTTGGTAGTATATAAATCTACATGCACAAGTATCTTGGGTCCTCTAAGGTGCTAAAATTGCGGATTGGTTCCATCATGGAGTTACCTGTGGGACAAGCTGTAACTTGGGTCGGAAGGAGTCTTAGGATATCAGGGAACATGAAAACAAATGCAAATCAGCTATTTCCGTGGTAACTTATCACTGAAGGGTTAGACTTCCTTTGCTCCTCTATTCATCTCTTGAAAAAGTTCTTTCTTTTTAGTGTGCTTTCCTGGGTCACTCAGTGTTCGTATTTCGGGGCGTCAGATTGGTTTACAGTATATGCTTTTTTATTTTTAACTTGTATCTCTCACCTACTTTGAGTTCTTTTTGTTATTGATTTCAGTTTTGTCTAATTTATTTTATAGCCTTGAATATGAAGTTCTGCTTTGAAAAGTTGTCGTGAAATAGAACATGAAACTATGCATCATCTCTTCGTCATCCTCTCCATATATATATATATATATATATATATATATATATATATATATATATATATATATATATATATATATATATATATATATATATATATATATATATATATATATCTGTGTATGCCTGTGTGTGTAGACGAGCATTGAGCCCCATATACACTGAGTATATACTGCCATATATCCATATTTATGAAAATGCCATTAGATCCATCTTTCCTCTTTCTTTGCGGAAGGAAGGTCGACGACGGGAAGAAGAGCATTCCGCTCGTATAATAATATAGTCTCCAGAAACGAGTTCCCTAGGTTATGTAACAGAGAGAGAGAGAGAGAGAGAGAGAGAGAGAGAGAGAGAGAGAGAGACATGAAGCAATAAAACTACTAGTAATTGGTCCACACGATGATCAGTATTCAGCTTCGTCGTAGGGTCCGTTTCCGAAAAATTCCCCACATCATCTGAGAATTTTTTGAGAGAATGTCCTTGTTGTCATAAACTGACGATATTTATAATAAATGGTCAGAAGGGGCGGGTCAGACGTCTTCGTGTGTATGTACGTGCTTTTTTATTTATCCATGAATGCTAATATGTATGTGTGTAACCTCGTTTATTTGTGCGCTCTTTCAAGGTCAGTCGTCATCTTTGCTTTCTTGCTGAGGCCTGTACGCATGTAGGCTTTCTGTCTCCTTCCGCGCTGTGTGGGAGACTTCAATGCACGCACCTCTTTCCTTCTTCCCTCTGCCTTTCCTCTTATCCTGCTTTTTTCATGTAACTTGAGTAAGAAGGAGTCTTAGGATATTAGGGAACGTGAAAACAAATGCAGATCGGCTATTTCCGTGGTAATTTATCACTGAAGGGTTAGACTTCCTTTGCTCTGGAATTCTTTTTCTTGCTCAGTTGATCCTGTTGAGCGTTGGCTAGATACGGACATTGTTGTGTCATCCACTGCTTCAATGTGGTATGAGTCATGCAAGCAAACTGATGCTGCTGCTGCTTCTGCTTGTCCATACAGAATTATACGTCATGTACTAACATTAACGCCGGAAATGCATTATGATTTATTGGTATAGTTCTACCTCACAATGTTCTTTCAGTCCAGGCAGTCTTACTCATGCTTCCATCCCAGACTTGCAGCAGATTTATGCAAAACTTACGTCTTTTGAGGATCAGCTGTCAGGTAAATGTATGAATGTTTTAGGTTTGAAAATTTATCCTTACAAAACCAGACAATCATAAAGACACACAAAGAAGCCAAGAAGGAGTCTTAGTCAGTGAACCGAAAACAAATACCTAAATATATATATATATATATATATATATATATATATATATATATATGTATATATATATATATATATATATATATATATATATATATATATATATATATATATATATATATATATATATAGTAAGATGAACGCATGAAGATTATTGAACAATGTAAGAAGACTCATAAATCATAAAGTACCGAGATAACAACCTGCAGGTGGTAGGTGATGCCCATAGCAAAAAATAATAAGTACCGGTAAGTAAATAAATAAACGTGTCTGATAGATTATGTTTAGTTCATGTTCATCTCCTCTTTTAAACAAAGTCTCTTGGGATACAGGCTCATCAGATAGGATTTAGACACTTTAAAAAACTTGAAACGAGCGTGATAACGAATGAGAAGTTGGGGTTATAGAATCAGGAAGGCACATACCCAGCTGTATCTCTAGGTAAGTAATTGTAAAATTGTAAAATGACTTCACTCTGTGTACCTCTGTTGCCGAAGACTGAATGCAAACAGAGAGACTTCGCTCTTTGTAGCTGTGTTGCCGAAGACTGAATGCAAATGGAGTGACTTCACTCTGTGTAGCTGTGTTGCCGAAGACTGAATGCAAGCGGAGCTGTGTTGCCGAAGACTGAATGCAAATGGAGTGACTTCACTCTGTGTAGCTGTGTTGCCGAAGACTGAATGCAAACGGAGCTGTGTTGCCGAAGACTGAATGCAAATGGAGTGTAGCTGTGTTGCCGAAGACTGAATGCAAATGGAGTGACTTCACTCTGTGTAGCTGTGTTGCCGAAGACTGAATGCAAACGGAGCTGTGTTGCCGAAGACTGAATGCAAATGGAGTGACTTCACTCTGTGTAGCTGTGTTGCCGAAGACTGAATGCAAATGGAGTGACTTCACTCTGTGTAGCTGTGTTGCCGAAGACTGAATGCAAATGGAGTGACTTCACTCTGTGTAGCTGTGTTGCCGAAGACTGAATGCAAATGGAGTGACTTCACTCTGTGTAGCTGTGTTGCCGAAGACTGAATGCAAACGGAGCTGTGTTGCCGAAGACTGAATGCAAATGGAGTGACTTCACTCTGTGTATCTGTGTTGCCGAAGACTGAATGCAAATGGAGTGACTTCACTCTGTGTAGCTGTGTTGCCGAAGACTGAATGCAAATGGAGTGACTTCACTGTGTATCTGTGTTGCCGAAGACTGAATGCTGAATGCAAGACTGGAATGCAAACGGAGCTGTGTTGCCGAAGACTGAATGCAAATGGAGTGACTTCACTCTGTGTAGCTGTGTTGCCGAAGACTGAATACAAATGGAGCTGTGTTGCCGAAGACTGAATGCAAACGGAGTGAATTCACTCACTGTTGCTCTGTTGCCGAAGACTGACTGCAAACGGAGCTGTGTTGCCGAAGACTGAATGCAAATGGAGTGACTTCACTCTGTGTAGCTGTGTTGCCGAAGACTGAATACAAACGGAGCTGTGTTGCCGAAGACTGAATGCAAACGGAGTGAATTCACTCACTGTTGCTCTGTTGCCGAAGACTGACTGCAAACGGAGTGGCTTCGCTGTGTGTACCCTGTGTTGCCGAAGACTGAATACAAATGGAGTGACATCACTGTGCGCAGCTGTGTTGCCGAAAATTTGAATGCAAGCGGAGTTGCTCCTATGGATGATATCATACTAGAATCATTCTGTGTGAAAGGAGCACAAAAGTGAGCATAGACCATGGAAGAGCAATCTTGATATGATGGGAGGGAGGAATATTCAGAGTACAGGACCAATAAGTTTATGTTCTCTATGCTTATTCTGAGCAGGAGCTTGAGATTGATGTACACTAGATGGCTAGAGGAAGAGGCGAGGACGCCCACGAGAGTCTGACAGGATCAAAGTCTCTTCTTGTTGCATGAGGGTCCGGACGTGAGATAAGGATTAAGAATGAAGACACGTGAAGGATATACTATACAATGCATAATAGGATATACTATACAATGCATAATAGGCGCTGGTTAATGATGGCCGGGGTACTCGAGAGAGTTGCTTGCATTACGTAAGTAAAATCCATAACATTGTGGAGGAGAATTCTGTGTACGCAGACTTTCTGTGAAGTATTACCTACTCCCCAGAGACTTACCGGTTTGGGATAATGTTTTCTTATAAAATTTTGAAAAGTCATCTTCTTCAAGGTGTACGTGATGCAGTGGATCCCCCTCTGCCCAATTTTCTGTGGTCCAGTTTCTTGCTTACAACTTTGGACAAATTAAGAGAAGACTGAAAACTAGATTCAGAGGACGCATTGTTTAGAAATGAGGAGTGTTTTGAAAGTTTGTTTTAGAAAAGAAAAATGAAAAAAGATCTGCTGATGATGAGAAACTAGATATAGCAAGCTCATCCTTGACGGAGGTGCAGAATGTCCGGTGAGAAAATTAGTAGGTAATAAATAGGAACAAATAAAATTAAACAGTAAAAATGATTATTTGCGTTCTATTTTAACTGACTTAGTTTGACTTCCTGCATGGGTGAAGTTGGGCAACGTAAAATTCCATAATGCCATATAGAGTTCCAGGCAGGGGCGATCGGACGCGAATGAAAATGAATATACAACATATAGTTAGCATAAATATTCAGTTTGGGCGATTGGATAGCGTTGTGATGCATGGCTTCGTAACTCACAACACGGAAGGGTCCATATATTCAAGACCACCCTATAGAGAGAGAGAGAGAGAGAGAATGAGAGAGAGAGAATGAGAGAGAGAGAGAGAGAGAGAGAGAGAGAGAGAGAGAGAGAGAGAGAGAGAAAGTAAAAGAGCTACCATTAAATATGGGGGTTAGGCTTCCTGTGTAAGGGCAGGAAGAGGGCAGGGTGTTAGGCTTAGAGGCTTATAAATCACACCTTACATAAATACGCTTCATATAAACAAAGGATTTCATCTATTAGCCACATCCTCTACAGTGAATCGCTTGGCATACAATGAAGACGCCATTCGTGCTGCGGTATTTATTGAGGTAAAGATAATGACTCCTTATGAAACTTCGGTGCTGCTTCATACAGTCATAATAAAGCTTCATTCCTTGAATTTTAGATTCCCTAAAGTGCCATATCTGTCATTTCCAGTCAGCTTGTTCTCTTGTGTGTGTATGTGTATATATTTTAAAAATTTTTAAAAGGCCATTTTGGTCTGACACTCTCTACCTTTCTTAGTCTTGTTCACTCTAGGTTTTTATTTCCTCTCTGACTGGTAAAGCACCTGCGCCACGTGATTCTTTTCAAGTTCATCTTCTCCCGCTTTCCTTTCATGTCTAAACCATGCCCTCACATTTTGCTCCCACAGTTATTGTTTGCCAAAGTTTTACCTCTCTTAATTTTTTCACGTTCTTTGCGAGTTTTTTTTTTTTTTGACACTCACGCTTCTCCATAGAAAAATCTGACTTAGTTATCTTTATTACAAATGCCACCTCTCTGACAAGTCAAATTTGGCTTCAACTCAAGCGCATATCGTATTAATGAACTCAAGTACAACAGGGGTTTTAGTTTTATAATGGAATCCGCAAACGGTCATGGTTCTGAACTAATACAAGTAATCGTTAAGTAGCCATTAGTAAAGGGACTTGAGATATGTTATGCCATTGCAAGTTCAGATTGCAGCCTGATTATAAGTGTGACTCATAACCCAGATTTGGTTGTTAAGAACGTTAATTAATATTTTATTACTTCATTTCATTGTGTTCATCTGCCTATATGTACATGATCCGTTTTAGAATAATGAGGTTACAGAACACCCAGTGGCAAGCTGTATTTATTTACCAAATTTGAATTCAGAATATAATTTGCGTGACATATTCTGTGTTTGTTTTACCAAACTTTTATCGCAAAAATTAATTTGCTAGTTAAGTTAGATGGATAATTTGTGTAATATAACTCATTTTTTATTATACTCAATTCGTATCATGCAACTTCGGAACTTTATATATAATTTCCTACAGTGATTAGGATAGTAATTTTATTTTTTGATAGATCGGGATGTCTGTTCCGTTGTTTGCCGGACATTTCGTCACGGAGCCTTATTAGTCGGATTCAAATAAATGTGTTGCAAAACTCTTCATAAAGGATGTGTGTGTAGGGCCTCACTGTAACTCCGGTTATTTTCATTTCTTTTGAAGGCTGTTTTGGAGGCCTAGGGGCTTTTCCCAGGCCATCTAGTAATTTACCTTTTGTCTTCCACATTTTCGTTGCTTCCTGATTAATTCTCTGTAATCAGAATCAGTCCCCGTGACAAGACATTTATCTCCTATTGTTCTCTAGCAGAAACAATGAATGAATTTTCATGTTGCCTATAAAACTTGATATTACGATGTGTTAATCGAAGCTTATGTCGTTCTGAGTGTTTCCTAAAGGTAGCTTTATTAGGAAGGCTCCTCCTCCTCCTCCTCCTCCTCCTCCTCCTCCTCCTCCTCCTCCTCCTCCTCCTCCTCCTCCTCCTCCTCCTCCTCCTCCTCCTCCTGGAAGGAAAATTCGATGAAAAATAGCCGATGAAAGAACGTACATAAGCAGTTAGGTCTAGCCTATGTAAAATTTCGAAAGAACGAAAGCCATTGATACGCTATCAGAAATATGACTAACGTAACGAAGGAAAGAAGAAAAGCCGGAGATAATGGAAAGTATGGAAGGTGAGGAGATTGACAAGAGAAGAGGCAAGAAATGAAAGAGGTGGAGGATAAGGAGTTTAAGGGGGGTGTGTCTCCTTCATCAAACAAATAATTTTTTTAAATGTAATTTATTGTCAGTCATTCATCACAAAATTACAGAATCTATTTCGCACGTAGCAGATAGCCGAAAGTAACCTTTTTGCCGGTATGAAGTACGCACAGAGCTACAGCGGTCTGCAAAAGTAATTGACAATGTATTGCTCTTATGTAACAACATTGCACTGCTTGATTTTTTCCAGGGTAGAGACCAGTAAGGAAAAAAAAAATATAAAAAAATGAGAGAGGTGGGACTAAATAATCAGCGCCCAAAAAAACGAGATTACGTAAAAAGCCCTGGAAGCCTTAGAACGACGTGTAACCGATGATCATTTAGAAATATTCAGTTCAGAAGGCAGGGCAGCCAACAGGTAGGAGACTCCATTTACCAGAATGAGAGAAGGAGAAAGAGGAGATGTAGGAGTGGAAAGAGAAGAAGAAGAAGAAGAAGACGAGAAAACGACTGAAAGCACGAAGCTGGAAAACGGTACATAAGCACAGGTGGCATTAGAGTCGATCTTCGCTTGCGCCAGCCAGGCCTTAGCATCCACTCCAGCATTGCTGTTACGGCAGTACAAGGTTATGTAGGAAATTGATGGAGATGTATGAGGCGCAAAAACTTACTCGCAAAAGCGCCTCCAGGTTGAGCAGGCAGACTTCGAGAAAACCCCAGATGCGAATTAGGAGAAAACTACGACACCTCCTCCTCCTCCTCCTCCTCCTCCTCCTCCTCCTCCTCCTCCTCCTCCTCCTCCTCCTCGGAGTCAAGCGGATAAGGTCAAGGTTAAAGTTATTCATTCTGATAGCAACGTCTTTGACTGGGCCCGAGCGTTTGATATAAACTTCTGACGATTGTCGTAATGAAACTTCTGTTCTTCTGTTCTTCTCACGGCTTTCGAAGTCTTTGAATGTTCTTTGCATTTAACTTCGTGGAACGAATCGAGTTGCTGAGAGAGAGAGAGAGAGAGAGAGAGAGAGAGAGAGAGAGAGAGAGAGAGAGAGAGAGAGAGACTGGAGATAATTGTTGTATCAGGCAGAATCCAGAAACAATAATGAATGGGAGTTACATGCCGTGACGTCAGAGGGTGTGGGGCCCCTGAGGGTGAGTTGAGAGGTACACGCACATATACACGTACACAAACATAGCCTACACAGGGATATACACGTGCAAGCACAAGCGTTACTTGGATGTCAAATTCCGCTTACTTGCACTACATGAAGCTTTCTTATCCGAGCATGAAGCTTTCTTATCCGAGCGATATTTTTGTTATTGAAATCAATAGAATATTCCACAAGGGCTTTTGACTGAAATGGCCCACGACAGTTTATCCCCCCCCCCCCCGTTCTCCACCTTCTTTCTGAATCCCTGGCTGCTGTACGGTATGGTCGACATCCACCAGGTACATCATTTACATCGTATATCAACAATTAAAACTGTCCAATATTGTTCATCCTTGTCTGGAATTGAGCCATAGGTTTCGTGGTATTGACGCAAGCGTGCTACCGTTTACACCACAAGGGCTACTACAGAGAGAGAGAGAGAGAGAGAGAGAGAGAGAGAGAGAGAGAGAGAGAGAGAGAGAGAGAGAGAGTTCTGTGACATAATATAGTGAAGGACAAAGAGAATGAAATGAATTGAATATGATCCGATCTGTTATCAAATACTGAAGGACAAAGGGAATGAAATGGTTGGAATATGATGAAATCTGTTATAAAATAGTGAAGGACTCAGTGGATGAAATTACTTGAGTATAATGAAGTATGTTATAAAATAGTGGAGGACAAAGTGAATGAGTTAAGTATGATCAGTCTGTGTTATAAAATAGTAAAGGATAAAGTGAATGAGTTAAGTATGATCAAGTCTGTGTTATAAAATAGTAAAGGATAAAGTGGATGAGTTAAGCATGATCAAATATACATTACAAAATAGTGAGGGACAAATAAAATGAGTCGAGTATGATCAAATCTGTTATAAAATAGTGATGGACAAAGTTAAAAAAGTTGAGTATGATCAAATCTGTGTTATAAACTAGTGAAGGACAAAGTTAATAAAAAAGTTGAGTATGATCAAATATATGGTATAAAATAGTGAAGGACAAAGTGTACGAAACAAGTTGAGTATAATGAAACCTGTTATAAAATAGTGAAGGACAAGTAAATGAAATGGTTTGAGTATGATCAAATCTACAGTATGTTATAAAATAGTGAAGGACAAAGAGAATCAATTAGTTTGAGTACGATCCAATCTATGTTATAAAATAGTGAAAGACAAAGTGAATGGAATGAGTTGAGTATGATCAAATGTTTGTTATAAAGCAGTGAAGGATTAAGTGAATTAAATGGTTTGAGCATGATCGTATCTATGTTATAGTAAAGGACAAAGTGATTGAAGTAAGTTGTTTTTGACAAAAATTTATTATAGAATCTAATCCAGTAACTCAGAATGAAAAAGTTGTTCTCCTAGGAAATAAATGCAGAGAGACGTACTTGCAATGACTATTCCCCTTTTTTCCCTTTAAGAGGGTGGCTGCAGAAGGTGTTGATTTTCCGGTTCGTTGCAAGTTTTTTTTGGGGATGAGAATGCATGCTCCATGCTACCAGGTGCTTAGTTTACTGCGTAGGATTGGTCGTTAAGGGTCCAGTGGATTTTAAGGTAAATTAGTATAAGTCCTTTTCTCTGAATCGATTTTAGGAATCCTTTAGTGAATGAAGTGATGTTAGGAATCACCTGACTTTTTGTTATATATATATATATATATATATATATATATATATATATATATATATATATATATATATATATATATATATATATTGTGTATATGTGTATATATGTATATATTATATATATACTATATCTGTATATATGTGTGTGTGTATATATGCACATACACACACACCCAGTGTATCATTTCCCTGTGGTAAAATTTATATATTGTATATATATATATATATATATATATATATATATATATATATATATATATATCTGTATATATATATGTGTGTGTGTGTGTGTGTGTGTGTGTGTGTGTTTTACCACGGGGAAATGAAACAGTGGGTGTAAATCATGACTGGTTTCGACTTTATATATCTTACTCATTTTTCAGTGTTTCATTTTTTCCTTTGGTAAAGCTGGATAGATTTATCACGTTTCTATATATATATATATATATATATATATATATATATATATATATATATATATATATATTATATATATATATATGTATAGATATGTATAGATATGTATATACATGTAATAAAATAAATATTAATATGTATATGCAAGATATAGTAATCCTAATGAAAATGATAGTTGTAAGGGTCATATTTTACTGTTTAAATAATTTCTGTAATAAGTAATGAAGAAGCCAGAAATGGAGTGAGGGGGAACTTGGAGAAAGAATGAAAGAGCTTTGAAAGGTCTCCTTTATCGGTGAACTTAAGCAACGTTGGTTTGGTCAAGCCTTGGACAGGTGGTCAGCAAATGAACGTCCGATGCCCTTGGCGCCACATTTCTGTGCCCATTAGAAACTTGTGACCAAAAAAAGTTAAGTATATCTTAGTTTAACCAGACCACTGAGCTGGTTAACAGCTCTCCTAGGGCTGGCCCGAAGGATTAGATTTATTTTACGTGGCAATCCGAATCACATTATTCCGAGAAATGAATTTCTATCACCAGAAATAAATTCCTCTTATTCTTCATTGGCCGGTCAGAGATTCGAACTCGCCGCCAGAAGAGTGCTAGCTGAGAACGGAACCCACTCGCCCGACGAGGAACTGAAACTTGTGACCAACCGTAGGAATCTGGTGGGAGCGACAATGGGCCATAGCTCATTTTGAAAAAGACAAAGAGTGTCAACTATTTAGCCCTTCTCATTGCTCCGTAGATAACTCAGCAAGAGGCTGCTTTGCCCGCCTCGGACTCCTACACCATTAAAAAAAAAAAAAAAGAGGACTCTCGTCCCTGTGGTTCACCCTGGAGTCCTGTGCAAGGACTGGTTTCCCAGGTGTCTAGGACGCGTAGGGTCTTTGCTTCCTGTAGGCAGAAAGGTCAAAGGTCAAAGGATTAGAGCGCCAGTTCATTCACAGGCAGTGATACAAGAGATAGAGAGATTTTAATTAGACAGATAAAGAGGAATGTGGTTATGCTAAGAATAATTAGATATGTGGGTATGCTGAGAACATATTTTCTTTATTCTGTGAAATATGGTACAGCGAAGGAAAGAGAATTTTGACCATAAGCTTTACCAGTGATTTAGAATTTATTCAGACTCTGTCTTACTGAGTTTTGTTTTCCTGTACGTAAATATTTTTATTTATTTATTTTTATTAATCTATTTTTATTTATTTATTTTTATTTTTTATTCATTTTTATTTATTGATTAGTATATTCTCCTTGAAGGAGTCATCCTACAGATTGTATGATGATGTAGGATGAATTTCACCATTAAGACTTTGGTTAGAAAATGTCATGAAACTCTCTCTCTCTCTCTCTCTCTCTCTCTCTCTCTCTCTCTCTCTCTCTCTCTCTCTCTCTCTCTCTCTCTCTCTCTCTCTCTCACGAGTTGTCTTGCAGGTGTGTATTATTATTTGAGAAGATTATTTGTCTGCTAATGAAATTCATACCACTCTCCATCATCTGTCTGATTACTGTCAGTCGTCAGTTACGAAAGTTTTTCAGGAAAATGTTGAAAAATCATTCTTCCATCTATGTAGGGGAAAAAAAAGTTCCCAAAAAAATATAAAGAACGAATATTAAAAGAGAAATAACAAAATTCACATTTTTAAAATCACATCATTAACATTAGTCACTTGAATAAAAGCGGACCGTTAATCTATAGAAGCTCTGTCCTTATTGAATATTATATATATATATATATATATATATATATATATATATATAATATACATTATATATATATACATATATATATTCAAAATATTGTAATACACGATTACCTCCAAATCATAAATTTGCTTGTCGCTGGCGTTATCACCTTTTAGTGATGGGAAAAAAAGTTAAAGATTCTTGTTTTTTGTATTCTAAATATTTTAACTTTTTGCTGTTTTCCACGGAAGCCTTAATCCAAAATTTATGGCATAATGTATTTATCTAAAGTGTGGGTTGAGAGTTCCTGGTAACCTGCAAGCACTGATTGACTTCGTCTGTTTATAAGAATTTGGTAATCTTTTAATAAAGCGATAAAAATATACGAAATAAAAACACAAGCTTAAGGACTTCCCTTGCTTAGGAAATCAGTGTTCTTATTCGTTATGCATCGAAATCATTGTATTTATCCTTGTTGCAGTGACATTGAGCTGAAAGTTGAATAGTCAATATTATACGGTAATTGGAAAAATTGTTTGGTCATGTTGGGCAGTTGAAGTTAAACGAATGGGGTAACAGCAACAAGCCATCATAGGAGGAGGAGGAGGAGGAGGAGGAGGAGGAGGAGGCTTGAGAGGTGGATGATGAGGAGGAGGTGTGGGGTTTAGAGAAACGCTTTCAAGGACTTAATTATCATGATGGATGAAATTCCTGACGGGTGAGTCACTGATTATGTAAACTCTGAAAATGCTCTTTCACCCAGATCTCTCTCTCTCTCTCTCTCTCTCTCTCTCTCTCTCTCTCTCTCTCTCTCTCTCTCTCTCTCTCTCGCTCTCTCTCTCGCTCTCTCTCTCTCTCTCTCTCTCTCTCTCTCTCTCTCTCTCGCTTTCGGCCGACGAGCCTCAATGACGTCACTGAAATCCGACGGTGTCCTTGATTCGTATCAAGGAGAGAGAGAGAGAGAGAGAGAGAGAGAGAGAGAGAGAGAGAGAGAGATGATGTGTGTGTGTGCTGGTGCTGGTTGGCAGATGTGGTAATAAAAAAAAACGGGGTAGGGGACGCGAAAGATAAGAAAAACCCGAGATAGATGAGTGAAATTTGTCTTAACGATAACACAGAAAGGATTCTTGAAAGAGTTACGTAAGCAATGATTCGCGCAGGCGCACACGCGAGTTGTGTTTGCATAGCAGGAAGTGGTCATGAGTAGGGAGAGGGAGCAGAGTTACGTAATCAAAGCAGGCTTGCTGATTGGCAAGGAAGAGAGAGAGAGAGAGAGAGAGAGAGAGAGAGAGAGAGAGAGAGAGAGAGAGAGATAAGGAGGCGGAGGAATAGGAGAGGGAGGGGGGTGGAAAAGAGAGAGAGAGAGAGAGATACGGAGGCGGAGAAATCGGAGAGAGAGAGAGAAGGGGGAGGAAGAGAGAGAGAGAGAGAAGGAGGCGGAGGAATAGAGAAGAGGAAGGGTGAAAAGGAGAGGAATAAATAGCGGATAGACTTGATAAAATAAGGGAGAGAATGGGAAGAAGGAACCGGGGTAGAGACAGGGAAATGAAGAGAGAGAAAGGGATGAAGGAATAAGGAATGTAAACGAGAGGGAAGTGATAGATAGGGAAGGAGGAACAAGGGATAGAGAAGAGGAAGGAAGGGAGAGAAGGAGAAGAAGTAGGAGTAGAGGCGGAGAAGAGAGAGCGAGAGAGAGAGAGAGAGAGAGAGAGGACAGAAACAGATAAAGGACAGAGTTAGGATGAAGAGGAAGAAATGAAAGAAAAGGAAAAACATAAAAGATAGATGCGAGGAAGGAAGAGGAACGCCGAAGAAAAAAGAGAAAGAGGGTTTAGAGAAGACGAGGAAGAGAGAGATGAATTTGGGGGGCGGGAGCAGACAATAGAAAACAGTGAGATCTAGAACAAAGGAGACGAAAAGAAAGGGGGTGAAAAAATAAGGAACAGGGAGGGGAGAGGAGGAGGACCAGAGAAGAGAGAAATAGAAAGGAGCAAAGGAGGATAGATAAATGTTTGGAAAAGAGACAGAAGAGGGAGGAATAGAAGAGTGGAAAGAACAGAGATAACACTATATACACATACTGTATATATATGTATATATACTGTATATGTATATATTATATACTGTATATATCTGTTTTATATATGTATATATAGTATATATATATGTATATATATATATATATATATATATATATATATATATATATATATATATATATATAAAATAGATATATTATATACAGTATATAATATATACATATACAGTATATATACATATATATACAGTATGTGTGTATATAGTGTTATCTCTGTTCTTTCCACTCTTCTATTCCTCTCTCTTCTGTTTCTTTTGTGTGTGTGTGTGTGTGTGTGTATAGATATGTATTGTACTCCTCAATGAAAACGAAGAATAAACCACAGAGGAAGAGTGGAAATACAGATCTTAATTTGTCTCAACAGTTTCGCCATCCATCAGGCTTGTTACTTGTTTTCATTTTATGTAAATCTTGAAGTCAAATGTAAATATACGTCCGGTATGCAAATTCATGAGATGTATGTTAGTATTGTACCAGGGACGGTTTTTTTTTTTGCCATGCCCCTAGGTTAGGTTAGGTTGGGTTAGGTGGTTAGGTGAGATTGGTGTCTCTTAAGTAATTTGGGTGTGGGAAGCATAATGAGATTATTTTCAAGAAAACTCTATGGTTAGTTTTTAGGATATGGCGTCCCACATTTTCAGGTAAAGGTCTCGGTACTCGGTTACATCTTGGGAAAATGCGTCCGGTATATATTTTCCTTAAACTGACTGGTCAGTATGGGTCCCTGGAAGAGGCCTGATGGAAGGCGAAACTGGTGGGACAAATCTACATTAGTATTTCATTTCTCCCTCTGTGGTGTCTCCTTCGTTTTCATTAAGGAGTACATCGAGATATTTTCTATTTGTGAATAAATAAAATGTTACAAACAACTGAATATATATATATATATATATATATATATATATATATATATATATATATATATATATATATATATATATATATGTATATATATATATACACATATATGTGTGTGTATGTATGTATATATTTATATATATGTATATAGTTATATAATGTATGTATATATATATATATATATATATATATATATATATATATATATATATATATATATATATATATATATATACATACATACATACATATATTTCGTCGAGTATTAGGTTTCCAAATCCATTATCTAAAGATTTGTTGCGACCTCAGTTCTGTCGACTTCTCGAATTGCACGGGAATTGCTTGTAGGTAAAATGATAGCTTACTCTTCTTTCACCACGGAAGGTCTACTCAATTCTTTCTCACTAACTGGTTGTTTCATTTCGCATTCTAATCGAAATTGTTTCGGATCTTTTCCCCTTTTCCTTTTGTCGCTTCAATTTGGATCTTCAGTAAAAAAAAATATCTTGATATTTTTCGCTGAATGTGATAATTTTACTTTCTAGTAGTTAATTCCGAAGCCTTAAAAAATGGAGAGAAACAGTATGTGGATTAGAGGTGCTGTTGGTGAAGTTTCTGTGTTGGTGTATTTACCCTACGAGCTGCTCCTGGAGCAAGACCCCGTCCTGGCATAAACCCAGCTTAATCTAAAACAACAGCTGGTCTATGAAAAAGTTTGCGAGGTTATGGAGAGGTGAAGGTCGTTGATTCAGTAAAAACCTACTTCATGTTATTGTTGTTTTTGTTGTTGTTTTTGCTCTTATTGTTGTTTTTATTGTTATTGTGGCTTTTGTTACTGCTGTTGTTGCCATCTCCATATTTACTTCATCCTCTGTTACACCACAGTCTGGTTATAAAAAGGTACGTAAGTTTGATGGTGTCATCTATCATTCTTTATATCGTAATTCATGTGGCTTTTATTTTGTCTGTTGTGGCTTTGTTATGAAGCAGCCATTGGTTAGGTTGCTTCAAAGCACCGTGTTTATGTGGTTTTCAGATAGCAATTAAGCTCCATTTGTGGGGGGATTAAAGTCCTTTTTTTTCTTGAAGCGGTATCGTTTTCATTATTAATATTGAGAAATTGATTTTGAATATTTTCTGACGGTCTCAGGTTTTTTTTTGTTTCTTGAGGATAATTCCGGCTCTGTAAAGGAGCAGACGGTATGCGGGAAACAAGCAAATAAAAAAAAAAAAAAGACAGACGGACAAGGAAACAAAACCAGAAAAAGGAAGATTAAAACTAAATAATGAGGAACGCAGACCTACAATATATGACATAGGAGAGAGACGAGTTCCACGTCAACACACTGAAATTAACCAAGACCGTCTCAAGCCGGGCATATCCCCTAGCGCCGAAACACACACACACACACACACACACACACACACACACACACACACACACACACACACACACACACACACATCCGAGAAGGCGTTCAAATATCGAGGCTGATTTTCAGAGTAAGATCATCGGGGTACAAATCTGAGTCACCGAAACATTGTCGTCGGTTTTATACCAAAAGGCCGAATATGGACGCCTGATGCGAGTCCCCTGTAGTCACAAGAACTTTTACGCGCATAATGAGGGTACATTCGGAGAAAAAATGTGCCAGCTGGAAGGTAGGTTTTTATTTCATTAAGTGCTCGGCGCTGCATTCGCAAATTTCGTTCTGGGGTGAAATGGAGACGGACGCAGAAATTACAGACGAAGAAAAGATATCTTTCATCTGTTTAACAGGGCAACATGCAGATTATACAAAACACCACAAAAAAGTAAGACTTAGTTAAAAAAAAATGAAATGCAGATTGTACAAGACGGAGTTGGGAGGCAGGAAACATCACAAAACAATAGGACTTGGCTCCAAAACAAAACACAAATAAAATGCAGATTGTACAAGACGGTGTTTGGAAGCAGAAAACATTACAAAAGATGAAACTTGGTTCCAAAACAACACAGAAAGAAAATGCAGGTTGTACACTGTACAGTGTTGCGAGGCGAAGAACAAATAACAAAAAGGGGCTTTGGTTCCAAAATAAAAAAGAAAAATTTTAAAAGGTGGTTGGTGAAGGACTTTTTCTTGTTATCTCAATGCGAACATTAGCTAGTATTTTGTTTTATGGTTTAAGCGTATCTTTTTTATAGTTGAATATTCCTATGACCAACCTAAGGAATATATCTCTTCAGTTCAGGACGAATACACATTGCAATGTAAAAGAAATGAATTTGTTTGATATTGCATTCTTGTCTTGTATGTTCGTTAAAGATTCTCTCTCTCTCTCTCTCTCTCTCTCTCTCTCTCTCTCTCTCTCTCTCTCTCTCTCTCTCTCTCTCTCTCTCTCACACACAACACACAAACACAGTTCTGGTATGACATATGAGATTTTTAAATCTGTAAATAGTTTTATTTTCATTCAGTAATCAGGAATTTATATTTTGTACATCCACGTGCTTATTTATAATATATATATATATATATATATATATATATATATATATATATATATATATATATATATATATATATATATATATATTTATATATATATATATATATATATATATATATATATATATATATGTATATGTGTGTATAAATATGTGTATGTGTGTGTTTCTGTTTGTGTATACAGTATATTTAAATTTATACATATATATAGATAGACAGATAGATAAAATGTATCATCTGCGTACCCATTCGAAATAGGTCTATACTGGTATTGAGTTGCGCCCTTCACCTGTCCATACAATTGTGATCATACCTGTGATCCCTTTGCCCGACTTCACTTACCTTCGCTACCTGCAATTAGCGATGACGAAATCTGACGCCGGGAAAAGGAGAAATAAAAAGTCTAAAAATCTCCTTTAATGAGGGGGAAAAAGTCTTTAAGTTAATGGGCTCTCGTAAAAAAATCAACGCCCCATATGGGGAGGAGGGATGAATTCAAGACGATGTAGATAAAAGAGTGAAGTCGAGATACGGGACTGTGTAGATGATTTGTTCGTAAGAGAAGGGATTGAATGCATGAAGATGATGATGATGATGATGATGATAATGATAAGGAGGACGACGGTGACGACGACACGATGTGAGAAAAGAGAAAGAACTGAAATAAGGCGACGTAGAGATAACGCACGTTGAAATGGGGACTGGTGGGAAGAGGACGCATGTTTATTTTTAATATTTTTATTGTGTTTTATTTTTACTATATTTTTCTTTTATTCACCATTTTTACTATATTTTTCTTTTATTCACCATTTTACAATTTTTCATTTTATTATTATTATTATTATTATTATTATTATTATTATTATTATTATTATTATTATTATTATTATTATTTGCTCATTTCAAAACAGCGTTGACAGCGTAAAGAAGGAAAGTTAGCAAATTGAAGACGTAAAGGCATGGTGCAACTAAAAGGGGTGACTGATTAAAAGGAGGCGTTGATATGACATGATTGATAATAAACACTATCTGTAAACGAGAAGAGTTTGATTTCTTGATGTATGTACAGATTAAACAAGGGAAGTGAATGAATTCAAGACATGACGTAGTTAAGAAAGAGGAATAAATGCAAAACGACATGAATAAGGGAAAGGACTGAATGCAAGAGACATGAGTAAGGAAATGGACTGAATGCAAGACGACACGACTAAGACAAAGCAGTGAATGCAAGACGACACGACTAAGACAAAGCAGTGAATGCAAGACGACATGAATAAAAATAAAGGCTGAATGAAAAACTACGTGACTAAGGAAAAGGACTGAATGCAAGACGACATAAATAAGAAAGAGGACTGAATACAAGACGACATGAATAAGAAAAAGAGATGATTTTAAGACGACATAAATAAGAAAGAGCACTGAATACAAGACGACATGAATAAGAAAGAGGACTGAATACAAGAATACATGAATAAGAAAAAGGGATGATTTCAAGACGACATGAATAAGAAAGAGGACTGAATGCAAGACAACATGAATAAGAAAGAGGACTGAATGCAAGACGACATGAATAATAAAGAGGCCTGAATGCAGGATGACATGAATTAGAAAAAGAAATTAATTCAAGACGACATGAATAAGGAAGAGGACTGAATGCAAGATGAGATGAATAAGAAAGAAGACTGAATGCAAGACGGCATAAATAAAGAAAAGGACTTAATGCAAGACGACGTCAATAAGAAAGAAGCCTGAATGCAAGACGACATGAATGAGAAAGGGGACTGAATGCAAAACGACATGATTAAAGAAAAGGACTGAATGCAAGACGACGTGAATAAAGAAAAGGACTGAATGCAAGATGGCATGCATGAGAAAAAGAACAGAAATGTAAAACGAAATGAATGAGAAAAAGGGTTGAATGCAAAACGACATAGGAATGATGTAAGAAAATTGATTAATATAAGTAAAAGAAGAGACTGAATGCAAGGTGTTGCATTAAGCACTTAATATAAGGGACAGAATGCAAGATAAAATATGTAAGACCTAAAAAGCTGGAGGTTACTAAATTTGAGACAACGTAGGCATGACGGAACTAAGGTCCGAAATATAGGATATTTTAGACACGACGTGGACGCGGGTATGGAAGTGAAATCATGACGAATAAGTCTGGCATAATTAAAGAGAAAGGGACTGACTCAGTGTAAGGCGACACGTAGACCCCCCCAAAAAAAGTATCTCGTTCCAAAGGAGATGAAACATGTGGAAACTGCGTCATCTTCGATAGACAGTCTCTTTGTAAATTTCATCAGTCAAATTTAAGCTTTTTAAAGTAATTTACCTATGGAAAAATGAGTTAGAGAAATCTGTGTCCCATAAAAACTGATCATAAATATTTCAAGGAGCAAAAGATTTAAAATAGTTTATGAATTGTAGAAAGTCGCTTTGTAAATTTCATTAAGCAAATTTTTCAAGAGTGGAAACTTTTCAAGTAATTTACCTATGAAAACAGTTAATTGAAGGAACCCGTGTCTTTTGAAAACACCCAAAATATTCATTAAGGACAGAAATGTATGACAATTCATCTGGGTACTTAAGTGATTGATAATAAAATTTTCCAGCTTCATAATGTTTTTAACGTTTTTACCCTGTAAAAATCTATTAAAAAGTAATGTAGTTAGCAGTAAGATAGGTCTATCAAGGCCTAAATTCTTAATTTTGTAAGCTAAAAGGATTTGGATACCTGTATTTTAATCACGTGAATTATCAAAGGCTACAATATCCAGGTAATTTCCCCGAGCAGACAAGAGGATTAAGGAACAAAAAGGGTGTCTCTTAGATATGAAATCTGAAACATTTTTGCTCTACTGCCAATGTAACCGTGAACAGAGACGGGCAAGAAGACTTTAGACGGTTTCCAAATTTGCATGTAGAGCTTTATGTGTAATAGGTGAGTTGACGTGCTAATGATGAGACTTTAATGTAGGTCTGTGAACCGTTTGTGAAGTTATAAGTTATATATACTCGTATATACTGTATATGCTAATGATGAGACTTTAATGTAGGTCTGTGAACCGTTTGTGAATAAGTTATTAATATATATTATATATATATATATATATATATATATATATATATATATATATATATATATATATATATATATATATATATATATATATATATATGTATAATCTTATATTTGATCAGTGTCAGTTCCATAATTACCAGGCAGAACCTGATAGTGACAGAGATTCTCTCTGTTTATTTTCCCCGAGAAGCCACCCTCTTTCGGTAGAAAGGCCTTTTTTCCTAAAAAGGAGAACAAACAAACATAAAAACAGGCAGTGCTTTGCTTATGTGCCTGCGTGGATGTATTATGCGCGTTCGCCTGTCAGTAAAGAAGCAAAGCCACCAAAGGAAGAAGCCCTTTAAAGCACTTTGGCCCTTATGTAAGAGTGTGGATCATCCGGACATCTAATCCTCCTATTTGGTTGCTGCTGTGGGATGGCCTTTTTTCCCTAGAGAGAGAGAGAGAGAGAGAGAGAGAGAGAGAGAGAGAGAGAGAGAGAGAGGGGTGAGTTATTTCTTGCGTCATTGACTGGCCAGATGTGCTTCGAAGCACAAGTGATGCTGACGTTTGTCTGTCGTGTCCAGAAATGTTTCCTTTATTATGAAATGTTTCCTTTTGAATTTGAGAGCTTGAGTTAAATGCTTCCTCTTGAATTGGAGAATTTGAGTTTTATATTTCCTTTTGAATTGAGAACTGAGTTAAATGTTTCCTCTTGAACTGGAGAATTTGAATTTAGTGTTTCCTTTTGAATCCGAGAACTTCAGTTAAATTTTCCTCTTGAATTGGAGAATTTGAGTTTCATGTTTACTTTTGAATCTGAGAACTTTAGTTAAATTTTCCTCTTGAATTGGAGAAGTTGAGTTTCATATTTCCTTTTGAATTTGAGAACTGGGTCAAATTTTTCCTCTTGAATTGGAGAATTTGAGTTTAGTATTACCTTTTGAATCTGAGAGCTTTAGTTAAATTTTCCTCTTGAACTGGAGAATTTGAGTTTAATGTTTCCTTTTGAATTTGAGAGCTTGAGTTAAGTGTTTTCTCTGGAATTGTAGAATTTGAGTTTAATGTTTCCTTTTGAATCTTAGAACTGAGTTAAATGCTTCCTCTTGAATTGGAGAATTTGAGCTTAATGTTTCCTTTTGAATCTGAGGACTAGTTAAATTTTCCTCTTGAACTGGAGAACTTGAGTTTAATATTTCCTTTTGAATCTGAGAACTAAGTTGAATGTTTTCTCTTGAATTGGAGAATTTGAATTTAATATTTCCTTTTGAATATGAGAGCTTTAGTTAGATTTTCCTCTTGAATTGGAGAATTTGAGTTTAATGTTTCCATTTGAATCTGAGGACTGAGTTAAATGTTTCCTGTTGAACTGGAAAATTTGGATTTGATGTTTCCTTTTGAATATGAGAGCTTTGGTTAAATTTTCCTCTTGAATTGGAGAATTTGAGTTTAATGTTTCCATTTGAATATGAGAACTGAGTTAAATGTTTCGTCCTGAATTGGAGAATTTGAGTTTAATGTTTCCTTTTGAATATGAGAGCTTTAGTTAAATTTTCCTTTTGAATTGGAGAATTTGAGTTTAATGTTTCCATTTGAATCTGAGAACTGAGTTAAATGTTCCCTCTTGAATTGGAGAGTTTGAGTTTAATGTTTCCTTTTGAATATTAGAGCTTTAGTTTAATTTTCTTCTTGAATTGGAGAATTTGAGTTTAATGTTTCCAGTTGAATCTGAAAACTGAGTTAAATTTTCTTCTTGAATTGGAGAATTAGAGTTTAATGTTTCCTTTTGATTCATAGAGCTTTAGTTAAATTTTCCTCTTGAATTGGAAAATTTGAGTTTAATGCTTCCTTTTGACTCTGAGAACTTCAGTTAAACTTTCCTCTTGAACTGAAGAATTTGAGTTTGTTTCCTTTTGAATCTGAGAACTGAGTTAAATATATCCTCTTGAATTGGAGTATTTGAGTTAAGTACGTCCTTTTGATTTAAAGAACTTGAATTAAATGTTTCCTCTTGAATGGAAGAATTTGAGTTGAATACTTCCTTTTAAATTTAACAATTTGAATTAGGTGTTTCCTCTTGATGAATTTGAGTTAGATACTTCCTTTTGAATTTAAAAACTTGCGTTAAAATATGTTTCCTCTTTGATTTAGGAATTTGAGTTAAGTATTTCCTTCTGAATTTGAGAACTTGAGTTAAATGTTCCCTGTGTGATGGAAGAATTTGAGTTAAATACTTCATTTTGATATTAAGAATTTGAGGTATGTATGTTCTCAAAGCAAATGTATGTCTAGGGTACCTATTTCATTTGTGGACGTTGAGTTGGTTGAATATGGGCAGCTAACATTCTTGTTTTAGAACAAACTGAAGGATTAGCAGAACCCATCTCTCTGGAGATGCACAGCAGTTAGAATTTCTGGTGAAGGTCCATATTTCCATGTTGAAGAGCCATTATTTTTTCCCTGAGAAATCAAAATAGCTTTCAAATGTACGTGAAAACCCATTGGAAATTGTTAGCATGTACTATTATTCTCTTACCCTTTATTTTACTATATCCTCAGAAACTCAAAATATCTCAGTCATTTTGCTAGTGATTCTTATTAGAGATTCAGGTTCATAACTAATAGAAGATTTTATGCCTTTGTTAGTGTTGTTTTGAGATGATAAAATTTATTTATTCAATCCATATTACTCTTTAGCAACCATTTGCTCAGTTTATGTAAACATATTGTGTCTTTACAAGTGAAATTCGCGCTCTCTCTCTCTCTCTCTCTCTCTCTCTCTCTCTCTCTCTCTCTCTCTCTCAAAGTTTTGCGTTTGCTACAGAATTTGATTATGATCATTTTAATTTCTGGGGAATTAATTTTGTATGATTTTACGAAGACTTCATTTCAGCTACTCAGGGATACATAGTGTCGCGGGTGGATAATGTAATGTTTTATTAGTCCTTTGCCCTTCATTATTTTCACACATTGGGCATTCAATATTCAACGCGTTAAGAAAAGAGCATTTAGCTTTCTTACATAAAATTTTGTGATATTGGAATGCAGTTGAGCTATTTTACTGATTTTCAAAGATAAGACAACATCCTTCCGTAAAAAAACGGAAGGTGGAATTGGACCCAGATTTTCAAAGAAAATCGTAAAGCTTCTCCTACTATCGAGTTTCTTTCTTTGGATGTATCAATAATCATTTGTCAGTATTTTAGCTCTGCATATGACTGGACTGTAAGATCATTATTTATTCAGTACTGGAAAATAAAAGATCAGTATTTATTTAGTACTGGGAAAAAAAAAAGATGTGTTTATTCAGTACTGGAAAAATAAAAGAATGTTTATTCAGGACTGGAAAAATAAAAGAATGTTTATTCAGTACTGGGAAAATCAAAGATGAATGTTTATTCAGTACTGGAAAAATAAAAGACCAAATTTATTCAATACTGGAAAAAATAAAAGATCAATGTGTATTTATTAATTGAAAAGTAAAATATTAATAGTTATTCAGTACTAGAAAAATAAAAGATCAATATTATTTTTGAATACTGAAAAAATAAGAGATCAATGATTATTCAGTAATTGAAAAGTAAAATATTAATATAATTAAGTACTAGAAAAATAAAAGATCAACATTATTCAATACTGGAAAAATAAAAGAATATTTGTTCAGTAATTGAAAAATTAAAGATCAATATTTATGCAGTACTTGAAAAATAAAACATCAATATTTATTCAGTACTGGAAAAGTAAAAGATCAATATATATTCAGTTGTGGAAAAATAAAGGATCAATATTCATTCAGTACCGAAAAAATGAAGGATCAATATTGATTCAGTCCTGGAAAAATAAAGGATTAATATTTATTCAGTACTGGAAAAAATCAATATTTATTCAGTAATGGAAAAATAAAGGATCAATATTTATTCATTATTGGAAAAATAAAACATCAATATTTAATCAGTACTGGAAAAAGACAAGAAAAGGCAAAATTCTATTCAGAAAAGAAGTTTAAACTTAAAAATAAATCTCTTGTACTATTCCATCGTGCTGCGACAACATTTGTCCGAAAATGAGTGATGGACTTAAAAGGCGAATCGCAGCTGGAGTTCCATTTTTTCGCCTCGACGTGGAGCACAAGTCGCATGCGAATCGCCACTAATAGGATTTATGTGTCTATGGAATTTCCAATAGGAGAGAAAAAAAAAATTGGTGAGCTTTCAATCAGCCCATAAAAGCAGTCGTTAGTTAGCCGAGCAAGCAGTAAATAATGGAGGGATGAGGAGGGACGATTCCCAAAAGCAACCGGACGACAATAATGCCGTATTTTAGGCGACGTTCCGGGAATGCAACTGCGGGATCCCCAGCGCGTGATTTTATGCCGCGTTAGGCTCGTGTCCTGTTTTCGAAATTCCGCCGAGAGTTTTCGCATAGTCGCATGCGCATGCGCGCGTGTACATGCGTGCCAGGGTATGTGATGGAATGGTGGATGGAGGAGGAGTGAGAGAGAGAGATAAAGAGGGAAGGTGGGAGGGAGGGAGGGAAGAGGTAAAAAAAAAAAAAAAAAAAGCCTTAAAGCCACTCCCAACCCGCCATTTATTGAGAGGGTTAGTACCGAAAGTTAAGCGGAACGGACGATTGAGTCGAGACTCGAAGGATGTCTGGTGCTCAGGTGTGAAACTCGTGTCTGTATTTTTTCCCGTGTTTATAAAGCAACTAATAAAACCGATCATTAAATACATCCTAAAGTCACTGAGCTTTCTTATTAGTTGGGTTTCACTTCGTGTAATTTCTTCAGTTTATCCTTGAATGAAAAACTATCTTACTTTTTCCACTTGTCAGTTATATTAAGACATTTTGGCTCGTAGGAGTATATCGAACTATTCTGGCACGGATTGTCTGTAAATATTTTCTGGTTATGCAAAAATGCCGAATTTGGTATAAGTTCGGCAAATGGTACTGGCTCTAATTTTTTTCTTGTTTTATGGTTCCAAGTATTTTTGTGGCGACTGTGATATTAAATACAATGATGCTGATATATATATATATATATATATATATATATATATATATATATATATATATATATATATATATATATATATATATATATATATATATATACATACATACATACATACATACATACATACATACATACATACATACATACATACACAAAGAGAAAAACCGTACAAAAGGAAAGAATATTTTAGCCGAAAATGGGCTTAATATATTTCATGGAAATAAATTGAGTTCTAAACAAGAAATTAAAAAAAAGGGGGCCTCTTGCGCTAACCAGAGGCTTCTAAGATCTACACTTGACCCCTAGAAGAGCAACCTTTGTCCTGAAACTGAGAAAATTTTCTTTTAAGGTTCAAATAATTTTTAAGTAGATGATGGAAGTTCGTGCTCAGCGAGCGCACTGTGACAACAAGGTCAAAATTCAACGCAAATATTGTCAAGCTTTTAGGATATATTTAGAACTGAAGAACAACGCAGTGGTCACTTTTAAATGTACGGGTATGACTACGCTTGAAAGACGGAAGAAGAAACTGGAAAAACAAACCGAAGTTGAAAGAGTAGAATAGAATGAATGTAAGACTACGTTCAAATCTGTGGGCTCTGCAGACCCTTTAGCATGTAAATCTTCCCGTAAAATAGTAAATCCTCGCCTAATATTGTAAATCTAACTGTAAAACGTGAAATCCTCTCGTAAAATAGTAAATCTTCATATAAAATATGCAGCCTTACCGTAAAATAGTAAATCTTCCTGTAAAATAGTAAATCCTCGCGTAATATAGTAAATCTTACTGTAAAACGTGAAATCCTCCCGTAAAATAGTAAATCTTTCTGTAAAAATGCAGCCTTCCCGTAAAATAGTAAATCTTTCTGTAAAAATGCAGCCTTCCCCGTAAAATAGTAAATCTTTCTGTAAAAATGCAGCCTTCCCGTAAAATAGTAAATCTTTCTGTAAAAATGCAGCCTTCCCGTAAAATAGTAAATCTTTCTGTAAAAATGCAGCCTTCCTGTTAGTAAATCTTTCTGTAAAAATGCAGCCTTCCCCGTAAAATAGTAAATCTTTCTGTAAAAATGCAGCCTTCCCGTAAAATAGTAAATCTTCCCGTTAAATGGTAAATCTTCACGTATATTTATTTCTTCAGCAGATATAAACAGCAGAAAGGTCTGACCTTACGCATGCGTTATATCTAAAGTCAGGGTCTCCAGTCCCAAAGTGTGGGACGGTCCCTCTAGAACTTCTTAAGGTTTCGGGCCCACATTAATTACACCAATAAATAAATGGAGGAAATACGAGCTACCTTGTCTTAAATCTACAAAACAAAAAGGGGCCTAAATCTACAAAGAGAAAAGGGGCTTGCCTTAAATCTAAAAAACAGAAGTGCGCTTAAACCTACAAAGCGGAAAGAGGCTTGTCTTAAATCTACAAAACAGAAGGGGCTTAAATCTACAAATTGGAAAGGGGCGTGTTTTAAATCTACAAAAGAGAAAGGGGCTTAAATCTAACAAAGTGTAAAGGGGCTTGTCTTAAATCTGCAAAACAGATGGGGACTTAAATGTACAAAGTGGACAGGGACTTGTCTTAAATCTACAAAACAGAAAGGGGCTTAAATCTACAAAATGGAAAGGAGCTTGTTTTAAATCTACAAAATAGAAAGGGGATTAAATCTACAAAATGGAAACGAGCTTGTTTTAAATCTACAAAACAAAAGGGGCTTAAATCCACAAAGAGGAAAGGGGCTTTTCTTAAATCTACAAAACAGAAAGGGGATTAAATCTATAAAGTGTAAACGAGCTTGTTTTAAATCTACAAGATAGAAAGGGGTTTAAATCTGCAAAGTTGAAAGGAGCTTGTCTTAAATGTACAAAACGGAAAGGGGCGTTTAAATCTATAAAGTGGGAAGGGGTGTGTCTTAAATCTACAGAACAGGAAGGGGTTTAAATCTACAAAGAGAAAGGGGCTTGTTTTAGATATACAAAACAGAAAGGGGCTTAAATCTACAGTGTGGACAGGGGTTTGTCTTAAATCTGTAAAACAGAAAGGGGCTTAAATCTACAAAGCGGAAAGGGACTTGTCTTAAAGCTACAAAACAGAAAGGGGCTTAAATCTAGAAAGTGGAAAGGTCCTTGTTTTAAATCTACAGAACAGAAAGAGGCTTAAATTTACAAAATGGAAAGGAACTTTTCTTAAATCTACAAAACAGAAGGGGGCTTAAATCTCCAAAGTGGTAAGGGGCTTGTTTTAAATCTACAAAACAGAAAGGGCTTGTCTTAAATCTACAAAGTAGAAAGGGTCTTGTCTTAAATCTACAAAACAGAAGGGGCTTAAATCTACAAAGTGGAAAGGAGCTTGTCTTAAATCTACAAAACAGAAAGAAGATTAAATCCACAAAGTGGAAATGGGCTTTTTTAATTGTACAAAACAGAAGAGGTTTAAATCTACAAAGTGGAGGGGGCTTGTCTCAAATCTATAAAACTGAAGGGGGCTTAAATCTACAAAGTGGAAAGGGGTTTCTCTTAAGTCTACAAAACAGAAGGGGCCTTAAATCTACAAAGTGGAAAAGAGCTTGTCTTAAATTTACAAAACAGAGGCTTAAATCTACAAAGTGGAAAGGTTCGCGTCTTCACGTTATCCTCCTGGTCATTGCTGTTTTACCTTAAAAATTTTTACTTCATTATTGATAAAACGGTGTGTGTCATTATGTAATAAATTTAAATCATGCTGAAGTTTAGGTGGATGTGCTTTCATCTGTAAATAGGCCATAATGCACTGTATATTAGGCATACAGGTTTTCCTGTCAAAACATCAGAGGATTTAGTCATAGTGATTAATAAATGTGGTTCAACCAGAAATTAATTAAGTAAAGAAACAAGATGGACCAGGTAGTCAGAAGCTGACGAATCTGATTGTCCTGCAAAAGTTGTCGGTGAATTTCTTAATTAAACCAGATGCGACTAGTTAAGCAGATCCAAGTAAACTATCACTGAATTCTGCGCATTTTGACCTTCAGTTTTATTACGAGCATCCCAAAGCATCAGTGCATCCCGGCCCTCGGAGGGCTCTGCACTTCATCCTACAGCAAAAAACTAGACGAAAGAATAATTGTCGTATAATTGTTACGCTTACCTTTGGAATTCCCGTGAGCCAAAGTGAGTCATTCAACCAGTCTCCTCTGAAGAGAATCTGACTTTCTGTTCCGACGCTGATTGTTATGGAAATCCCTGGTTTCTTCTTTGTCCGCATCGCGAGACGCTGGGGCTTTCGGGTCGAAGATGCAGCGATTGCCTCGCACTTCCTGGTACGTCCTTGCTTATCGCAGTATTGTTATACTTGCTAACTCCATTGGAAGCTCGCTTTCTAATGAGAGAGGCAGAAATGTGTACAGGTTTCAATAGGGCGTAATACAATTTTAAGTCTCCTGTTTCTAAAATATCAACACCATGTATAAATATTTGTGAATAGCCAATGAGAAATATATGTATATATATATATATATATATATATATATATATATATATATATATATATATATATATATATGTATGTATGTGTGTATATATATATTGTATATATATAAAGTTACTGCTGGAAGGTAAAGTATCAGAGGAAAATGAGAAAATTTCTTGTCAAAAAAGTTTTTGCCAATCTTGTGGTGAACCTCAGAAAGGAAGAATAGAAGCATACGTCAAGCCGTATAGTTTATACAAATAAAGGACGAAAGAAAAATAAGATTATGAGACAGCAATAAAAAGACGAAAAGAAAGAGCAGGAACAGGAAAGTGAATCGAACTACAGTACTTTTCTAAAGGAAGGGCTTATTCCGGAATAGAAAGACAGCATCAGTTATGCTGTTCGAAAACACTTCTTCAAGCGCATCATCATCAGCTAAGCGGATATTTTTGGACCTATAAAGAGGTAGGGAAAAGAGACGAGGAAATGAATGAAACGGAAATGATTATGCGTGCAAACTGAAACGAATCTCCCCAGAACAGCGGTATAAAAAGATGTGTTTCCAAGTAAGATGTCCGTTAACCCTCTGTTCCGTCTTGCGTAACGCGCTTGACTTGGTAACATGAAAGGTCACCCTCCCGATCAATTATTTTCGATGCAGAATTCTTGAATTGGACCTGGTCCTATCTGCGCCTCAGATCTGCTGCAGTGACTCATCAGTAACGCTTAATAACAAGATCGAATATATTATCTCTCTCTCTCTCTCTCTCTCTCTCTCTCTCTCTCTCTCTCTCTCTCTCTCTCTCTCTGTACGTGTTTGAACCTTGATCAGCTTCCTCATTTTCTCGTGTCCATGTGAGGAAAGGGTTTAAGTGGGCAGGGAGTAATGTTGAAAGTGGGTGGAGGGAGAAGGATGGGTTGCTGGGCCAGTTTGGTGGGGGCGAGGGATGGGGTGGGGGTGGGAGAGGGTTGGGGGTGGGATAGCACCAGCAGCACTAGCAATGAGAAGGTGGTGCTGGGCGCCAACTGTGCAAGGTGAAGGTCAACAGCAGGGCATTCACCTGGACAAGGCCGCTTCTCTGCTACCTACCTACCCCTGCTCTCTCTCTCTCTCTCTCTCTCTCTCTCTCTCTCTCTCTCTCTCTCTCTCTCTCTCTCCCAACACAGGTTCTGTGTGACGATGCTGTTCTTGTCCACCTGCACTCTCTCTCTCTCTCTCTCTCTCTCTCTCTCTCTCTCTCTCTCTCTCTCTCTCTCACTTCTGTTGCGACTTCTGCGTTTGATTCTTCCTTCTCTCCCTTGGTAATCCCACCTTCTACAGTTTTCCACTTCTTCTTCAGTCTCATTCTCTTATATCCTGGTATTTCTTTGTTCTTCCTAATCATCCCCTGGCATATTTTAATCTATAACATCATCTTTGCTATTCATCCTTCGTTCTTTCTTTCTCTGTTCCTTTCTTTCTATCCTTATTTTCTTCTGTTCCAGCCACAGATCATCTTTCTTCTCATCTCTTGGTTATACCTCTTCTTGCTTTCTTCCTCTTAACCAGTAATTTCAATTTCCTTTTTCCCTTTTTTTTTAATACTTGACACCCTTTGAGTTTCTTTTCTCTTGCCCTTTTCGTAATTTCAGTCTGTTTTCTTCGCACTTCTACTTTCGTCCTTGTTTTCTAGCTGTCTATTTTTTTGTGTTTTTTCATAATTATCCACTTTCTTGCCCTCCTCTTTCCTTGTCCATCTCCTAATTTCGTCCCATGCCATTTTCTATTATTACTTTTTATCGTCAGTATCATCTTAATTTTTAGCTCTGCTCTTCCTCACTTTTCTGTTATTCATTCAGTATTCTGGTTCTTCTTCTTCTCCTTTATCCACCTCATCCTTCTTCTGTTATCTTAACATCTTGTTATTCCTCTTTCCTTTCACCCATTTTCCTTCTTCACTACCATCCTTAGTTGCCATCTACCTTATTCTTTTATTCCCGTACTTCCTCCGCCTGCTCTTTCCCATTCTACCTAATCCACGTCATCATGTTATCCCTCTTCTTTCCCTTCTCCACCTCCTTCTCTTTCCTTACCCCATTTTCCTTCTTCTTTTCCATCCCCAGGTTGCCATCTACCTTATTCTTTTATTCCCCTACTTCCTCCTCCTCCTCCCCATTCTACTTGATCCACGTCATCATGCTATCCCTCTTTCCCCCCCTCTCCCCCCTCCTCCTCCTCCTCCTCCATCATCCCCTCACTCGCATTCATTTGCAGAAGAAGAAGAAGAAGCGTCTTTGCCACTACTACTGGTCTGAATGAACCTCAAGTTCGCTTTACGATCGGCGACGCCTTAAAAGGCCACAGCTTTATCAATAGGGCCCTTGGTTGCCTCTATCACCCACTCTTGACTCGGTGCTGTCCTCCTCAACAGTGTTTGTCATATTCTCTCTCTCTCTCTCTCTCTCTCTCTCTCTCTCTCTCTCTCTCTCTCTCTCTCTCTCTCTCTCTCTCTCTGTCATGGCGTTTTTGACGTATATCTTCGTCCCTCAAGTGCCATAATCATATCTCCTATTTTTTTTATTTCTTTTTATTTTCTCTAAGGCCACTTAGTGAGACTAACTTAAGGCAGATGTTAACTCATACCTGTTTAGAATTGAATGCTTTTTAACCAGTCTTCATTATGGGATAAAATACACAAGTTTGTCAATTTATTTCTTTTTATTTTCTCTAAGACCACTTAGTGAGACTAACTCAAGGCAGATGTTGACTCATACCTGTTTAGAAATGAATGCTTTTTAACCAGTCTTCATTATGGGATAAAATACACAAGTTTGTCAATTTCAGGAAAAGTATGATGTTCTAAATATCACTACCATTATTATGAATTCGAAGACAAAATAATCATATATACAGTAGCAATTTTGAAATTTCACCATCATTATTATGACTTCGAAGACGAAATGGTCATTTATACAGTAGCGTTTTTGTTACAGTTGACAACATTCACCATCACCGATGACAAATGGAGTTTTACCAGTTCTACTCGTATTGCCATGTCCTTCGTTGACATCGTATGTACAGTAGATTCCGTTAACCAAAGGTGAGGTGTCCTGAGGGCGAAATGTGACTCGCCTGTTTGTTGATGATCATTTTAGGTACCGTACTGTTACAAAAGAAACAAAAAAAAAAAGGGGGGGGGATGTGCACTGGCCTTAGCAGAATATGTGTATTATATGAAAACGGCAGGAAGTAAAAAGCAAGAAAGATAGTTTGCTTAGGATTAAGAAAGATAGTTTGCTTGGGATTTTAGTCAAATGTCCCTCTGAAAGAAGAATGACGATCCGGAATGACAGAAGATACAGACGTTTAATACAGGAGTTACTTTTGTCTTCTGGCTACTGAATCATGGAAGAAGATTGCAGATGAAGTCTCTGTACGGCTTTCGTGCAACGTCATGAACCTCTACGAGAGGCTCAGCAGTACCACGTCTACATGAACCACGGCTCATCAGGACCACGTCGACTGCTCATGCGCAGTGCTCCTGCGGGCTTGGTACCTTTTTTTTATGTCTTGTCGTTCTTACTCGATTTTCAGGCCCATTTGCTATGAAGTATCTGCCATGAATATTTCTGGTTTATCCTTTATATCCGTTAGATTTCGTGAGATTTATTTGTTTATTGTTCTGTGTTTCGTTTCCGTCAGTATTAGTTGATTGTTGTTTCCTTTTTTTTGTATTTTGTCTTCCCTGCGTATTTCCTAGTGAATTATCACTTCGCTCTGGTTAGGTGTTTATATGATTGTCAGTGCTCCAGGAAATACTGATTAGATTTTGGCGTTGATCCTAGTCTGAATCCATGTCTAGGATTTTTAATGCTTCGTCCATTATTTTCGACAGTAATTTGTCATTCAAGAAAGTGGCAGTTCCTTGCTGTTTGTAAAAGAAAACGTGCAAGATGCGGAATATTTTGATAACTTTTAATCGCACCTTTTATTCAAGGCCAATAACAACTTGAACAAACCAGGGAAATGGTGACTGGAATGTGGTTAGTTTTCATTACCGTATTTCATTCCAATTCAGTTTCTCTCAGGTCGTGTTTAGTATTTTTTTTACATTCATCCTCTGTCTTGTTTCCTGTATTTGCATCGGTACGTGTCGTTTTATTTGGCTCTTATTCCGTAATGTTTCTGCTTATATTAGAATTTTCTTTTGTTTAACAGATTTTATTGTCTTTAACAATTTTTCTTTTTATATGTTATTTAAGTTTGTTCTGTTTTCTTGCTGTCTTTCTAAATCCGATATGTATATGTATATATATAATTGTATAAAATGTATATGCATATATACATATAAATACATATATATATGTATATATACGTATATATATATGTGTGTGTGTGTGTTTAAATGTATATTATTTACATATAAGCATGAGGTTTGAAGCTTCACGCTGTCATCAAGGTATTTGAGACAATGTTACCCGAAGGCCATTTTCCTTCATAAAAAGACTTAGTGATTTAAGAAAGACTGTTTTTGACAAACACTGACGATGTAGGGGCTTCAGCCTTAATACATAAATAAAAGACCAAATTATCTCAAGCTTTTCTTCAGTACCAGTAGCTTATGGATAAGAAATTTGTATGTGTTGGTGTTACTGTGGTTGGAACTGTAATTGTTGCTGTTGCAGTTTCCTTTGCTAAAGCAAATTCATTTAAAAATCACATACATTAATAAAAAAAATCTTTTCACGATAAAATTTAATGCATAAGAACATATCGGTCGAAATACTAATTCATACAGACGATATATATAATTAATAAATAGAAATAAAAGAATTGATTTATAATGTGTAAGATCGCAGTACCCAGGTGTAGGAATGCAGTCTGTTCTATGTTGCACAATTTGTAGAGAAAGAACTGTATCATGCAATAGCTGTAAGAACACCAAGTCGTCATAAATAAATAAGCAGAGAGAGAGAGAGAGAGAGAGAGAGAGAGAGAGAGAGAGAGAGAGAGAGAGAGAGAGAGAGACACACACACAGAGATCTTCTTTTATAAACAATGAAACCTCATGACTCAGCAAAGCCTAATACACTCACAGGCCAATATGGTTGGACGTTGGTAAGAACTTTACCCCTTAGTAACAGTCGCTCACACACTCACACACACACACACAGAGAGAGAGAGAGAGAGAGAGAGAGAGAGAGAGAGAGAGAGAGAGAACCCCATATTAGGTGGTAGGGTTCGATTTGCCCTAAACATCAATTGCTTCGTTGCTGACGATAAAGATGTGACACACACACACACACACACACAAGCACGCACGCAACAGTGGCTTAACCGCCGAAGCAGAGGAATAGCATAGTAGCATTGATGGTAGAGGCTGTTGCCTCTCCTCCTCCTCCTCCTCCCCCCTCCTCCTCCTCCTCCTCCTCCTCCTCCTCCTCCTCCTCCTCCTCCTCCTCCTCCTCCTCCTCCTCCTCCTCCTCCACATGTGCCCCTTTCTAACCATGAGACATCGTGTTTTCCATTTAGGTGTAACAAAACCTGGAGGGAGTGGCTTTTGCCCTCTTGCATCTGTTGGCTATCCGAATTCCACTCTTGCATATAAGTGTATACACGATATATTGATGTGTAATATATATATATATATATATATATATATATATATATATATATATATATATATATATATATATATATATATATATATATATGTTATATGGGTGCAATGATTGTTTGCGTCATTTTAAATAGCTAAATTCGTTATGTACTTAACTAGTATTATAGTTCTGGGTTCGCTTTAGTCATAGAAACATACAGATAAAATGACTTATCTTAAGCCAGATTTCATAAGGGGAGAGTAAATTTCATATTATGCTGTTCCGAAAAAAAAAAAAAAAGTGTTCTGAAGCAGAACTGGAGGATCTCAGGTTCTAAAAACAGCCCATTCACCGATGAAACAAACTCATGGATATAAAAAAAATTCGCTTGATTTTTTTTTTTATTAACCTGGGTACCTCTTGACAGAAAACACTTGGAAAATATTTTATAGCTAAGGTAAACAGAAACACTGACGGAAGTATCCAAGTGTAAATGAAATGAATAAAATCTGACAATGTAAACTATTATTTAGATTTTTCCCTGCGCAATTTATATTCATGTTATTAGGTAAGGTTAAGATTCTTAAGTTAGTTAGCTTCAAAACTTTCCCCCAGTTTCTTAATTAGGATTCATCTGCGACAGAAGAACCAGTAGCCCCTTCTGTGTTGATCTTGTCCATCCTATTTCAATCCTTTGGCCCTCTTTGGTCCCTCTCCAATCCTTCGACCTTAGTCTGACCCTTCTTTTTCCTTCGCGTGCACCAGGTCCCTCTTCTCCTCCACTTGAAAGCATGCACTTGTTCAGCCCATCCCAAAGGAAGGTGACCGCTCTAATCCCTCAAGCTGCCGTCCCATCGCTGGAACTCCAGCCACCGCTGAGAAATCCGAAACTTGACGTCACTTTCCGCACTCAAGGAGGGTCTCTGAACAGCTGCAGCGGCCTTTGCCTTGCCTTTCTCATCCTTGCCTTTCGGTGTAGCTTTTCAGCTTCTTGAAGCTTTGCCTCGATTCGATTTTCACCTTTCACTGCAGAACAGATCCTTTGGGCGAGTCCTGTGACAGTCTAGGAAAGTGAGTCAGTGAGCTCTTTAAAGTGCTGTGCGATAACAGTATCGGTTTACGTTAACTTTCACTTTCTCGGATGCCTTGATTCTCTATTTTTCCCTCTTTAGGATCACCAGTTTGGTCTTCTCGACGCAAAATTACCATTGGGGTGGGTGGTGGGCGGGGGCTATTGGAGCTCTTGATGGTGATATTACTTCATATTTTAATGATGTTTCACCTTCTCTATTGAACCTTTTTGACCTGAGGTGTATTAAGATATCCCTGATGCATTCGACCTAAGTTGGCTGTAGAGTTTGTTACTTAAACTTCCTGCTTCATGGTCTTATCCTGTCTGGAAACTGTTTTTGTAACTACTCTGCCCATTTTACAATTGTTTGCACAACATGCAATCCTTTCCCCCATTTCACAGGAGTTCCTTTTCTCAAATGTACTTTCCTTTGTTTATGTCACCAATATTTTTACCTCTTCATATATATAATAAATAAATATATATATATATATATATATATATATATATATATATATATATATATATATATATATATTTTATATAATTTTTATCAAATCACCGTGATTTTACTGTATATACACAAACATTAAGCTACAATTGTCGTTTAATATCCAATTCGCTCTGCCTCGGAAATAATACCGAAGGGGAATTATAATTGATAAGTGGTCCGTCAGCTGGTAAGACTCGAACTGTCAAGGAGAGAGAACCAACAACGTTCAGTTGAAGGTCTAGAGCGTCCACTGAACGTCGTTGGTTCTCGCTGTTCGACAGTTCGATCCTGCCAGGTGACGAACAACTTATCAATTATAAATCCCCTTCGGTATATAGATCGCCTTCGGTGTCATTACCGAGGTAGAGCGAACTGGATATTAAACGACATTTGTAGCTTAATGTTTGTGTGTGTGTGTGTGTGTATATATATATATATATATATATATATATATATATATATATATATATATATATATATATATATATATATATGTGTGTGTGTGTGTGTGTGTGTGTATGTATGTATATATATATATATATATGTATATATATATATATATATATATATATATATATATATATATATATATATATATATATATATATAATATGTGTGTCTGAATATACTCGTATATGTGTTTCGTTCCTCTACATTTATTTGTTCATGCTTCTGCCTTTCGAAATCTTATATAACAAATCCTCACCACACACACACACACACACACACACACACACACACACACACACACACACACATATATATATATATATATATATATATATATATATATATATATATATATATATATATATATATATATATATATATATATATATAATGTGTGTGTCTGAATATACTAGTATATGTGTTTCGTTCCTCTACATTTATTTGTTCATGCTTCGCCTTTCGCCATCTTATATAACAAACCCTCACCACTCCAGATCCTCTCTGTCTGGTTCGTAAGTGTCGTTTTGGTCAATGTTCCATTAAGCTAAATGAAGAATGCCTGCCTTCTCTCGGCCAGTCTCATAACACAAACCTGGCCATCGCTTCCCACTTCTCCCATGTATCATTAAATTGTTCAGTTCTGTAACTTGTTCTTCCTCTCATGTCTTTTGGCTTCAATTGCACCTAACTCGTAATTATCAGTGCTCAGCTCATTTCTCCTTCTATCTTGATTTCCAGTGGACCCTGATTAGGCAAATACATTTGGTTGCTTACCCCTTTAGCCGGTACATGGAAAAAATAGATTGTTTTGAGTATATAAACACGAAACGACTCAAGTAATCGAGGTTACCTACTTGTCTCGCTGGGTTTTTTATTTTCCTGTAAAAGAATGCTATTGTGCCGGCTTTGTCTGTCCGTCCGCACCTTTTCTGGCCGCCCCCAGATCTTAAAAGCTACTGAGGCTAGAGGGCTGCAAATTAGTATGTTGATCATCCACCCTCCAATCATCAAACCTACCAAATTGCAGGACTCTAGCCTCAGTAGTTTTTATATTTCAAGTTAAAGTTAGCCATAATCGTGCTTCTGGTAACGATATAGGATAGGCCACCACCAGGCCTTGGTTAAAGTTTCATGGGCCGCGGGTCATACAGCATTGTACCGAGACCACCGAAAGATAGATCTATTTTCGGTGGTCTTGATTATACGCTGTAGCGTCTGTACAGAAAACGCGCATTTTTTACTTGTTTTTCTTGTTACGGATGTTGCCGTCTCATTTTGCCTCCTCTCATTTCTCCCGCTCTTATCACCTGCTTCTGATGTGGTAATGTAATTATATAGGACCGGAGGCTACTTAATAACGTGAAATTAGAACTGTTCCCCGTGATACAATACCGTTTCCTTATCGCACGAATTTAGATCTGTTAAAAGTGTCCAAGTCTCCGTTTTGTGCTGCTAATATACTCATGAAATTAAAAGCACAATAATTATCTTTCTTTCCCTTTTATTGGTTTAGAAATTCGTCACACATCACCTGATTCAGAGGAAGAGAGAAAAAGGGATATGAAAAAAATTATACACTTTAAAAGAGAAAGCTTATACTGAATGTCGAAAGACTGAAGCAAGATACAGACAGAGAGAGAGAGAGAGAGAGAGAGAGAGAGAGAGAGAGAGAGAGAGAGAGAGAGAGAGAGAGAGACTCACATGAGCAACTCCTAAAACAACAATGCACGTGAATTTTTTTATCAGAAACAGGTCAAAGGGGGTGCCGGTAGGGGAGAGGGGAGGAGGGGGTGAGATGCTTGTATGCAAAGCAGAGAGAGAGAAATTGACGGGTGAGCAGACCTTGTGTAGGGTAAAAAGGCTCCAACCATGCCATTTGTAAAGCAACGACGGGGTCTCTTGCCTTCTCAGACGGAACATTAAAAGGCCCGCAACAGGACATGAGTCGCTTCCATCAATCTCCCGTGCTTCCCCTCCCTTTGGCCGCTCCCGTTTAAATCCCCCTCCCTCTGGCCGCTCCCTTTTAAATTCCCCTCCCTCCGACTGCTCCCATTTAAATTCCTCTCCCCTCTGGTCGCTCCCATTTAAATCACCCTCCCTTTGAATGTTCCCATTTAAATCTCCCCTCCCTTTGGTCGCTCCCATTTAAATCGCCCCCCCTTCCTCTGGCTGGTCTCATATAAATCCTCCTCCTTGTGACCGCTCCCATTAAAATCCCCCTCCCTCTGTGCACTCCCATTTAAATCTCCCTCCCTGTGGCTGCTGTCATTTTAATCCCTCTCCATGTGGCCGATCTCATTTAAATCCCCTTCCCTCGGGCCACTCCCATTTTAATCCCCTCCCTGTGACCACTCCCATTTAAATCCCCCTCCCTCTGGACTCTCCCATTTAAATCCCCTTCCTTGGGCCACTCCCATTTTTATCCCCCTTCCCTGTGACTGCTCCCATTTAAATCCCCCTCCTTCTGGACTCTCCCATTTAAATCCTCCTCCTTCTGGCTGCTGCCATTTAAATCCCCCTCCTTCTGGCTGTTCCCATTTAAACCCACCTCCCTCTGGACTCTCCAATTTAAATTCTCCTCCCTCTGCACAGTCCCATTTAGATCTCCCTCCCTCCCTCTGGATGCTCCCATTTAAATCCCCCTCCCTCTGGCCGTTCCCATTTAAATCCCCTCCCTTGGGCCATTCCAATTTAAATCCCCCCTCTCTCTGGCCACTCCCATTTAAATCCTCCTAAAACTTGCCGCTCCCATTTAAATCCCTCTCCCTCTGGCTGCTCCCATTTAAATCCCGCTCCCTCTGGCTGCTCCAGTTTAAATCCCCCTTTCTCTGACCGCTTCCATTTAAATCCCCCTCCTTTTGTCCACTCCCATTTCTATCTCCCTCCCTCTGGCTGCTCCCAGTTAATCCCTCTCCCTTTGGCCACTCCCATTTAAACCCCCCTTTCTCTGGCTGCTCCCATTTAAATCCCCTCCTTGTGGCCACTCCCATTTAAATCCCCCTCCCTGTGGCCACTCCCATTTAAATCCCCTCTCCCTGTGACCCCCTCCAAATTAATCCCCATCTCTCTGGCTGCTCCCATTTAAATCCCCCCTTGTGGCCACTCCCATTTAAATCATTCTCCCACTGGCTGTTCCCATTTAAATCCCCTCTCTGTGAACTCTCCCAGGTAAACCCCCTCCCTGTGGCTGCTCCCATTTAAATTCCCCTCCCTGTGGACTCTCTCCATGTAAATCCCCTCCCTGTGGCTGCTCCCATTTAAATCCCCCTCCCTGTGGCCACTCCCATTTAAATCCCCCTCCCTCTGTACCCTCCCATTTAAATCCATCTCTTTTGTACCCTCCCATTTAAATCCCTCTCCTTCTGTACCCTCCCATTTAAATCCCTCTCCCACTGGCTGCTTGCTCCCATTTAAAATCCCTTCCCTCTGGTGGCTCCCATTTAAATCTCCCTCACTCTAGCTGCTCTCATTTAAATACCCCTCCCTGTAGCCGTTCCCATTTAAATTCCCTCCTTCCCTCTGGCTGCTCCCATTTAAATCCCCTCTCTGTGGCCGCTCCTATTTGAATCTCTGTCCCTGTTTGCCGCTCCTACTTAAATCCCTCTCCACCCTCTTGCCACTCCCATTTAATTCTCCCTTCCTGTGGCAGCACCTATTGAAATCCCCTTCCTCCCTGTGACCACTCCCATTAAAATCCCCTCCCTGTGGCCACTCCCATTTAAATATCCCTCCCTGTGGCCATTCCCATTTAAAATCCCTCCCTCTGACTCCTCCCATTTAAATCCCTCTCCCTGTGGCCGCTCCCATTTAAAACCCCTCCCTGTGGCCGCTCCCATTTAAATCCCCTTCCTGCTGGCCGCTCCTATTTAAATACCTCTCACTCTGGCCACACATTCAAATCCCCCTTTCACTATACTTTCTTATCTAAATCTATCACCTCTCTCCCCTTCCCATTCACCTGACACCTCACCTTTATCCCTTTCCGGTGATTACTCTCATTCTGCCTCTTACCTACCCCTATCGCCTTAACTTTTCCCCCTTTCCACATTTTCTTATCTGTTTCCCTTTCCACTACCCGTCCTACCAGCTCCTTGATCCTCTGTTATTTGCCCACGGTCCCACGTAATCTCCTTCCCTCCCCGTGTTACAAACGAACTCATCCAGGAATGACTTTTCGGAGTTTTGCCTTCAGAGCTGCTCAGGATAAAGTATTGTTTCCATACCAGGTGGGACTCCTTTCATCAGTCACTCGGGGTCTTCCTGTACGTCTTCTCTTACTGACAACTTTCTCTCTTGGTCTTTTTTTTTTTTATCGGATACCAAGAGTTTCTCAGGCAGTGCCCTTGGAAACTGTATGAATCCGGCACCCAGTCCCCCTCACAGTCATGATGCTTGCCTTAGGGCTCCACTCTGCAAGAGCAAGAGTCAAATGACTTCAGCCTGTCATGTCCGTCTTTAATCTGTCGAGCCATCTACAGTTCTCCCTGTTCTTCGGACCTTTTAAACCTTTTCATGTCAAGACTCTGGTTATCGATAAGTATCCTCCTTTGTAAAATGTAAAGTTTATCCTGACATTTCTCTCTCTGACTAACTCTGAGCTTAATGTGTTTTTTGTATCAATTTACGTAACGTTAGTTTTTACGCTATGATACTCATTGTTTTAGCATTATGCAAAAGCTGCATAGTTAAAGTTTCAGTGTGTTCAAAAAGCAACATAATATGAAGATTGAAGTGTCGAGTTGAAGTTAGTCGAGAACAATTTCTATAATTTGTCACAGAAGTATTTACCAAAAATACAGTAAAAGATATTTATAATTTTTATATTAAGTAAAACTAATATAACTAAGATATTGCGTTTCCAGTGGTGCATAATATATGCCAGGTATTGCGCTTTGGTGCTTGAGGCAAAATGTTTACACTTATTATTTTCAAGAATTTGGTTAGAAATTGCTCTGATTAGTCTGTGGAAAGTTAATTTTCATGCTCTCATACTCTTCCTTTTAATATCAGACTAGTTTTATTTATCGAAATATGTTTAAGCAAAACAATAAAAACTACACAAGCTATATATATTATATATATATATATATGTATATATAGTTTTAGTTTTTATTGTGTTGCTTAAACATATTTCGATAAATAAAACAAGTCTGAATATTATATATATATATATATATATATATATATATATATATATATATATATATATATATATATATATGTGTGTGTGTGTGTGTATGTGTATAATGTGTGTGTGTGTGTGTGTGTGTGTAGAATCTACTGGTCACTTTTTACCAGATAGGCTACATACGTAATTGTAATAGCCACAATGCCCTCCTAACTTCTCGAATTCTTCGCGCTTTTTTGGATACGCTTGTTGCTACAAAGCCTTAAGATCCAAGTGCATGAAATATGAAGAAGTTTTGATGTCCGGTAGCGGGAGACGAACCCGGGTCCCCTAATCAGAATGAGGTACCTTAGTCGTGACTATGGTACCTTGGTCTGATTAGGGGACCCGGGTTCGTTTCCCGCTACCGGACATCATAATTTCTTCATATTTCATGCTTTTGCATCTTAAGGCTTCGTAGTGACAAGCGTATCCAAAAGAGAGCGAAGAATTGAGAAGAAAGAGGGTATTGTGGCTATTACAATTATATATATATATATATATATATATATATATATATATATATATATATATATATATATATATATATATATATATATATATATATATATATATATATATATATATATATATATATATATATATATATATATATATATATATGTTTGTGTTTGAAGTTGTGTTTGTGTGAATTTCATGTGCATTCACTTTCACATCACCAAGAAATAAGAGGAAAGAATGCTGAATAACTAGAGAAAGTTAGTATCACGAGCAACGGTCAACGAAAAGGAAAAGAGAATTATGAGTAGTTAATGAACATTATCCTAATCAGACGAACCATGTACTTTAAACATTGTTCTTAAAGAGTTCGGTCTGTGGTATACCTGAATATGACTTTGACCAAGAAAGAAACTGTATCGCATTTCCCAGTCTGCCAACTTACTCTACTTTCTTAATGTTTGTCCCGTCCCATTCAGACCACTCCTTACTCTCCCCCCCTCCCCCCAGGCCCCTGTATTTAGACGGTGTTTAGCGTGCTTCCCTTATTTGGAATCGATCTTAATAAAAAAAAAAAAAAAAGAAGCGGTGCTTGCATGAACTTTGCAAGGAAGGACACCTTGCATGAGCCAGGGTGTTTACAGGTGTGTCTAACAGTACTCATTGCATGTCGGAAGGCAATCCCCCCAGGGTAGCCTTGTACCTCTCACCAGTGAAAGTCACTAAACATTTCAAGTTCGTTTAGAACTGGGCATGCAGTCTTGTGTGGAAACCATTTGCATGACAAGCTTTGGTTATGCTTCTCGGCACCTGTAGATTAGGGAAGATTTTGTTACGGGTTTGTTTCGCGTAGAACCTCAGCATTTTTTGTTCGATAATCCTCTTGCCTGCAATTCTGTAGCACGTTTGGGATTCTCGGAAGAGATTTCTACTAGGCGTTTCTCAAGACCTCAGAATTTGCAATTGCTGTGTGCTGCTAGTGTTTCCCAAAGCCTGTTAATTTCGGATCTGCAGTTATTTTGTTTGAGATATTGCCCGGCAGTTCTGCTTTGAGCTCATTCATGCAATCGTTATGATAATTTTTGAATTTTTTTTTATTAGCTGAACAGTATGATTCATTGTTCTGTTTTTGCTTTTAAGGCTTCATCCCTTCCATAGTGTTTTAATTTATATGAGAGAGAGAGAGAGAGAGAGAGAGAGAGAGAGAGAGAGAGAGAGAGATCATTTGTTCCTTTCTGTGGCTATCACTATGTCTATAGTACGGCATTTGTTTGTTCCATTAACAAAGCATGTTGCTTGACTCTACAATATGAACTCTTTAAAATATGCATTACAGGCACCAACTCAAAATCTAAAATACAGGGTATATCTCTTAATTTTCATGGTTGTTGATATTTTGATATTTATGCACAGCCAGTACCGCTATATTTCTCTCTCTCTCTCTCTCTCTCTCTCTCTCTCTCTCTCTCTCTCTCTCTCTCTCTCTCTCTCTCTCTCTCAAGTGAGGAGAGCAGCTCTTTTCTGGCGTCACTGTTTCACAAAATTCATCTGATCTCAACTGAAGTAGCTTTAGCAAGGAAATTTATTTCGTCAAAAATGTCGATCCGTCAAACCTTTCAACAGAATTGTGTAACCAACGTCTTCGTGTACAGTTACATGTTTGTATTCTTATATTCTTATAAAGCATAAAGAACTATTATATTTGTTATTTTCACAGTTCGACAATTGATGATATATGTTGCTGTTTATGTTTTAATACCGGGGCACAAGAATTGACTATTTCGCTCTAGTCTACGGGATTTCTCCTCCCATTTTCACTTACTACAGCCTATCGTCGATGTCGGATGATGCTTGTATACCAATTAAAATTATAATAACAATAAGAAGAACTTTAATATCAAAAGAGTTCACGAAGAAAATGTATATTCAAAATACTTGTAATGTTTTGTAGTGTTTTACTCAGTCATATAATTATCAGTTCTGGGAAATATTTGGATTTAATTTTGTATTCAACAATTTAAGATACATTTTAAAAATGGTTGAAAGTTTTATTGATTTAACATTTGTTGATCAAAGGGAAAAAATTAATATTTTCTTCTTCAGAAGGAAGTGTGGCTAATTCGTAAGTGGATTATCTGTACACAGATAATCATGGTCTGACCTCCATTCAGTACACAAAATAAGCATTTAGATCATATTTTCGCCATTTGTGTTTTTGTATTTAATATTGAATGATGATAATAATAATAATAATAACCCGAAGAAAACTCTCCGATGTGCTCAGAATTGTCGGATATTAAACATCCACACTTATATAATGGATGTATTGGCTGCACTTTTTTATATACTAAGAAGCATCTTGCATAATTTTTACAAAGTGCCCCTTTAGCTCACAAAGGAAGAGGTACTTGATAAAAAGGGCTAAAGCTTCCTAGTGCTTAAAACTTACAGCTCATACATCGATAATATAACTAAGTACATTTGATAATAATAATTTTGAGTTTCAAACACTGTAACGGTAGTGACATCATGGTCTAAATCAGTAGGCTTTTAGAACGAAGTGGCAAGCTTCCCATCAAAATGATACAAGGTGCTCTGTTTATCGATTTTCAAAGTATTGCGCTAAAGTGATAGACTGTAGCTCTTTAATTCCCACCAAAATAATTCGATGGTGTTTTTTATCCGCATTTCCGGAGGGATTTTATCCTCCATCTAAGTTTGAGTTCCTGAGGACATTGTTTCTCAAGGCGTTATGTTGTTGGAATGAGTGTATTTCAGGCGTCGCTAAGGGCAGTAATCCCTGAAAGTTAATTGACATTAGATTCTGGTAGTGGTGCCTCAACAACAATAGAATCTCTCGTTTACATGAGTTCATAAATTAATGCGTACATGTGTCAGTAGCCTTGTGCAAAATTGCAGTAATGCAAGAGAAATATTATTCAAGAGTTTTTTGAAGGAATCAGAGTCACGTCCGTTAGAAAGCGTTGCATCATGCCGTGGTGGTAATAACTGTTGTACTCTATGTCTGAATTGTCTCATTGCTTTGGTTTCCAGGTCATTCTCACGAAAAGAATCCTTGTGTTTTTCATGTGTTGTCGCAGCTGCTCTTTTACCTACTTCCGAATTTCGTAGCTGTTACTTTCCCGTCCCCATGACAGTATTTTTAGTACAGCTTCATTTGTAAAAAAAACAAATCAGCTTTACGACTTACCTTCTTGGTTCGAAGCTAAAGTCAGAGTCAGTCATGCATTCGAATAGCGTTGGGGACTGTGAAAGACTCCAGTGAAAGACGACTTGAGAAGTAGTAATGAAGCCAGAATCATGATGGTATATCATCACACTTTTCCAAAGGGAGTTCGGAGTCAAGCCATTCTATAAAACTAGAAATATACAGCTGAGTGTCTTTTGTGTGCCTTTGCGCGCACACACTCGCTAGAAGTTTAACATCCTTGGAGCTTGAACTATAGGTCATACGGTACACGGGAAGCCATAGTTCTTTCTGGTCTTTGCTTATGCACAACAAAATTAGTGGCCCAGCTCACTCGCTGTATATATCAGTCTGCATTTGTATTTGTTCAAAAGTTTGAACGTCAGGTCGTACGAACATGAGGAAAAACAAGGCTCATGAATACAAGAGAGAGATGGAGAGAAAGAAAGAGAAGGTACCTACTCTGCCCTTCGTCCTCCATTTAAACTTTGAACCTTTGGAATTTGAACAACACAAACTAAATTTCTTGGAAAATAAAGCCCAGGCGATAGCTTTTAAAGAGTACATCGTCGTAAATTTGTACAGTACATTCACTGGTGGCACGTAATGGCCGGTTATGCAATCCTCGGACAAGAAACCTTCCCATTTCAAAGACGGAACGTGAGAGAGTACGAATACCCATAAGTAAGACCGTAATAACAGAGGAATAACAAAAGGACTTAGGTAATTCCAAGTTGCAACTAGACCCAACGCGGAACCACTTCATGTCTGGCACAGTTTCTGTTTTTCCTCTCTTGAAAGTAAATTACCAAAGGAACGGGAGGGGGTGGGTGGTCTTTTCTAGATAATATTTTTCGGGGGTCGTTATCTAGGACTAATATTTCTTGGGGGTCATTATCTTTATGATATTTACAGTCTTTTGTTTATGTTTTACGGTAATCCCCAATTGACTTGTACTAAACACGCCGCAAAGGTGGATACATACCGGGTCAAAACCCGTGGGGGCCACTATCTAGGAAAGACGCAAACGGGGAAAAGAAATTAGTTCTTTCAATAGCTTTTGGGTCGTTTTATGGTTCATGGAGATATGTGACCCAAAAGTATAGACGACTATGAGTGGGATGTATTCATAACGTTGTCCTCAGATGACGAGAAGAACCAAGCGGGACCTGGAATAACATAATCTGAGACACCCCACCCCCAACCTCCCGCAACAAGTACATAATCTAGACCACTTCCAAGCGCACCGTATGTACAAGGACCACGCGGTCATAAGGCTGCAAATAGTGGGTAGGGCTTGAACTGTATGAATTAAGTAGCCAGGTCAAGATGGTCGTTATGCTAAAAATAGGGTCGACTCCGCCCCAGGGAACGAAAGAAGAAGTAGACAGAGAGACAGAGAGAGAGAGTTGGGGGGGAGCCGGTACTTTTCATGAGTAATGTCTAGCCAGACAAAGAGCGAACAAGATGTTGAGGCTAAAGGCAGGAATAAACATTCATTTCATTACTTTATTGCTGTTTGTACTCTTAACTCGACCGTTTGGCTGTAAACTCCTGAACGTTTCTTTATTTGTTGTTATTGTAGTCGGCGCTTATTATGTGGCTTTCGTTCCACCTTCTCTCTCTCTCTCTCTCTCTCGTTCTATTTTTCTTGTATAGCATAGGCTAAATGGATTAATACCCTTTTGTGCAGCAATTAGGAGATATAAACTGCCATCAAAACGGTGACATTTTTTGTAAGAGAAGAATGGGGATCACACTGTAAACACTAGCAATGATAGCCATACCTCCCCCTTTTCGATGGTAATGAATATATGCGTTTGCTGCTCTGCCAAAGAACATTAAATCAGTCAATCAATCAATCAGTGAGTTTGCTATTAAGTTTAATCGGTGGCAATAATCGCGATAAAGATGTCATGTACTGTGTTAGACAATTGCTTTTGGCAGTTCTCACCGCGAGTAGAGGAAAGTATGGTAATTTGGAAATTAATTATGGTTAATCAGTTGGTGAGCTTGTAATCTTGGAATGTTGAGCTACCTGGTCTTAGGAATGATTTTGTGGTCCATCATTTTGCCTTGGCTTCTGGGCCTTCTCTTAGTAGACTAAGGAAGCCATTTGTCTCGAATTTTGAAAGCTGTAGACATGGCCTTTTTCCAAGCTTATTCTTTCTTCAGAGGTACCTGGAGAGTTTTCTAGGAAATGATTATCAGTTGTTTACGTCATAGTTAGACATAGGGCATATTTTTACATACGTCAGCGCACTGGTCGCAATATTTTTTGTCATAGTGTGACTGTGCATCACATTTTTGTCCTTAGAGGCTTCACTCTTCAGAGGAGCGTTTCTCGTCCTTTAGATTCCTGCTGGGCCTTTAAATCATTCGGCATGGTTTTAGTAGTCGTTTCGGTATAAAGCTGTTGCTTTGAGTTTCCTCCAATGGAAATCGCTCCTTAAATTGCCACGCCCACCGTCAGGAAGCTCTCGAATTCATCCTTTTTTTTTTTATCTCATGTTACCCCGGCAAATGGTCAATCCCATTCGGTTGGACTCTGCGAGTCGTTCTTGGCTTCATTCTATTAAGATTTTTTTTCTAATCGATTTGAAAAGCAGGTAACAGAAATATAAAACGAAGAGGGTTCCGAAGGTTGCTTTCCCTTTGGAGCCCTCCTGTTTCTGAAGTCTGTTGACTGTGCTCATAAGCTTTTACAACCGAAGATTTAAATAAACAAAAGAAAGAAAAAAGGAACTGTGAGTGATTTTCGCTCACCGTCTGCGTGTGGTAGGTATCAAGTGGCTCTCAGGAACTGTGCCATGCTTTCCTTGCTGCGAGTTTTTCCTGTCATTTTTTTTTACATCGTTAAACTTAGATATCTTAAGAATTATCTTTCAGTATTTGCCTTCAGTCATTACAGTGTGTTTTCTTTTTTCGTCAAAAGTTAAATGGAATCTTCCTCTTCCAAAACTTTATAAGAAGATTGTTTAGGAGATCAGTTATCAAGATTCATTATATTTTAAGTTTTCTCAGCGTCATCGGTCTCACTTTGTTTTAAATAAATTTAGACTTCTGTTAACAATCTCATCAGGAAATTAGTTTCTTAGAGTCACCGTAAATTAGTAACTTTCGTTAGTATTTTTTTTCTATGGGGTTAAATGGAACAAAATTACTTTTCTTGATGTCTCTGTAAAGAGCTACTTTTAGTGCCTATTATGTAACGGGGGGGAGGGGGGGCGAGTCCCAGGACTGAGGAAGAGAGGGCGTGGGGAGATAAATGCCTTGTTTGTGATACCTCTCTTTTAGGAGGTGTTGAATGTCACTAATTTAAACCGCTCTTCCGTTCATATCGGTTTGTTTTTTTCGGTGGGGGGGGGGAAGTTGTTGGGAGCTACGTGTTGTTTTTTTGTACTTGTTTCTGGGAGCCATTATCTTTTCTTATAATAATAATAATAATAATAATAATAATAATAATAATAATAATAATAATAATAATAATGGTGAAGAAATCCACAATGGTGTAAGTGTGTGTGTGTGTATATATATATATATATATATATATATATATATATATATATATATATATATATATATATATATATATATATACTATATATATACACATATGTATGTATGTATGTATGTATATATATATACACACATGTATGTATGTATATAAAAATGTATATGTATAACTTGCTCGATTCTCCTATTCAGTCTGACTAGTTCGATTGAGGAGAATCGAGCAGGTTCTCGAAAGCTCTCGTTATGTATATATTTTTAATATATATTTACACTTACACAATTGTGGATTTCTTCACCATTTTTATGACTCGTGCCAATATGAGATTTTTTTAGAATAATAATAATAATAATAATAATAATAATAATAATAATAATAATAATAATAATAATAAAATATCTGTTATTAAAAGGAATCTGCATCCATATGTGCAATTCTGCGTGGAACTGTGTTTCTGTCTTCCTTTGACTACATAAACATGTTCCGAAAGAAGCTGCCTTAGTCTGAGTTTTGGGATGGATCACAACGACCCCCCGGAGCTGGACTCGCGCCCTTTTGTCCAGCCTGGGGCCACCCTCTCTCGCCACCGGCCCGTATAATATAATTATTCAGAGTAAAGATGCCTTTGTGTGAGCTTCAAGACGATACGTAACGTCCACACAGGCGCCGCTTGCCGCCAGAACCTTTTGTATATTACTGCCAGTTTTGAGGGAATTGGCTGCACTCGCAGTAAGAATAATAACAGGCAAAAAATACTCATAGTAGCATGAGTCTTAAAATGGAGAAACAAATCCACAGCTATGCATGCGTGCAAATATATTTAGAAATAAAGATAAACAGAGAACTTTCGAGATTCTGTACGATTCCCCTTTTCAGTGATTGATAAGATTCTCGGAAGCCCTGTGTCTACCTTTATTTCTAATGTACTTGCACACATAAATAACTGTGGATTAGTGTCTCCAGTATTAATATTAACAGTAATATAACTTTTAAGCTTTCATGCATGAGAGGAAAACCCGAGGGAGAATCGCAAAATGGAGACATGGTTTGGGAGGGTTATGTGGCTAGAATAAGGAGAGTGACTAAAGGAGCGAAAACAGCCATAGTGCTGATGCTGATGTCATCCTGGGAGACACGAGGAAGAGGAAGTTATCTCATATTAGAAGTGAGAACTTCGTATCCATCTATCTGTGAAAGAACATGAAAGAACATGCGAAGCTTCTATGGGCGTTCTCGAATAAATCTTTATCTTCTCCGTAGGAGGATAGTGCCGTCAGTGCTCCTGATGCTGTGCACTATAGGCATTACTTAATGTTCTTTGTAGCGTCCCTTCGGTCCCTAGCTGCAACCCCTTTCATTCCTTTTGCTGTGCCTCCCTTCATGTTCTCTTTCTTCCATCTTGCTTTCCATCCTCTCGTAACAATTGTTTTAAAGTGCAGCTGCGAGTCTTTCCTCCTGTTACACCTTTTAAACATTTTTACTGTCAGTTTCCGTTTCAGCGCTGAATTACCTCATAGGTCTCAGCGCTTGGCCATTGGGCAAAACTTTATATTCCATTCTATTAATACTCTAAGAAGGGTAGTGTTCGATTATCAAGAAGGACATCAAGATGATAACGATTTGGGGTATTGTGAGATCTCGTTTCGTATTTCTTCTCTTCACACAACCCTGTGCATTAATTTCTTCACTCTGACTAACGCAGTCTCTGAACTAAAAATTTGTTGACATGGAAGGGAGAAGGATATTGAGGTCCTCAAGTAAAAAAAAAAATGTGTTCCATAAATACCACCGGCCCATCTCTTATCGCCAAGAGGTCTTGTGGTAATTGACCCACTATATAAAGACATAAATCTCTCCTCTGATGGACAAAAGAGGCAATGTAATATTGCTGTGGCGAAAATAGGATACCTTTGCCCCGCCCAAAGGAAGGGAAATCAATTCTAAGAATAATTACTCAGATCCATCTTACCTCTACCCTCTTCTCTACCTACCTGTAGGTGGGGCGTAGATGTAAAATGTTCGTGGAAGCTTTAGCGTAGATTTTCTGTGCCACTTTTAAGAGTTTACGTTGCATTGAATTCGGGATTTTAAGAGTATCTGTTGCATTGAATCATGGAATTTGTTTATGGTACTTGAATGCTGTTATTTTTTAGATATTTGTCGTACTCAATCTCCAAGACGTTCTAGAATTATAATAACATTTAAATTCCAGTATTTGCAAAGCGTTTTTGATATAGTATTTGCAGTGCGTTATAATTGTAATTATTTGAACACATGGAAGAGTTTACCCATTACATGTATAATTTCTTCTAGAGCGTGTACAACATTTACACTCTAGATTCTGAATACAATAATGATTTCATAGTATTGTGGTATTTCAGGACTTGAGTTTGTCATTTTTTTTATTCTCAAGTTTCTTGACCTTTAAATTGTGAAATTAATATCACATTTGAAATCTTAATTGTCAGTTGCATTTTGTATCAAGGATTCGAAGAGCATTTATTGCTAAAAAACAAAAAAGTATAGCATCTTAGTTCCGGACTTTGTACAGGGCTTCAGTTTTGCAATTTCGATGACATCCTGTTCATTGCAGAAGTTATGTGTCATCTTTAATAATTTAGAACATTTTTCACGTTCAAATTTTAAGAAATGTTCGTCACATTTTCATTTTTAATGTCCGAGCCATTTTGAATTCCAACACACGGACGTTCAGGGAGAATTTCAGCGCTCTATATCTGCACATTCTTAGATATATATACATACGCACACACACACGCACGCACGCGCAACACACACACACACACACACACACACACACTCTCTCTCTCTCTCTCTCTCTCTCTCTCTCTCTCTCTCTCTCTCTCTCTCTCTCTCTCTCTCTCTCTCTCTCTCTCTCTCTCTCTCTCTCGTGTGGTCGAGTTTATCTATGGCCCAGAGGTCACAAATCATGCGAGCTCATTTATCCCTGACGTTAAGATCTGATGCAGTGGATGCAGTGAAGGGCAGCGCCTCACAAATCATAGTTATGACCACGCCTTTAGACATACAATTAGAGGGCAAACCATTCTAAACCCTTCACGTTGCTTAAAGGGAGGAGGAGGAAGAGGAGGAGGAGGAGGAGGAGGAGGCGGCGGAGGAGGAGGAGGGTATTAGTGTCAACTCAGGAGGCTGAGATTCATAGAAAGACTTCTGAAAAAATGAGATTTTGGAAAACTGTATATTTTTTCAAGAATCATTTTTTCCACCATTAAAATGTCTAATATCCGAGATGAAAGGATTAATAAAAAAAGGAAACTAAGTCAGGAAAAGCAGTGGAAACAATAGTCACGATACATAAGGAAGATATGGACATAAATGGATAGGAAAAAGTCGCACAAAGATGAATAAAGATTCCACTGCAGAATCGGTTGGCTGAAGTGGTCAGGAAGTAGACATTACTTTTAACCGCCCAAATGCATTAAGTTTACCTCAGACAACCGGAGTTTCTCGGTCAATTGGGAAAGATAAGTGGATGATCAAGGAGGAGGAAGAAGAAGAAGAAGAAGAAGAAGAAGAAGAAGAAGAAGAAGAAAGAGAGAGGGAGAGATAACCAGTTATTCAGTGTAAAGATAATTTTCATCCTCAAACGCAATACTATTAACAGTGACATCTGTGACAGTGTAGGCAGTGATTATAGCAAGTTTAATGAATGGTATTAATGAGAGACAGAAATCGAACGGAATTTAATAATGATTGTTATAATCGTCATCATCATCTCACGAAATTTCTCGGAGAGGACCATTGCTCAATGACTAATCTGTTAAAAGTTGGACAAACGTCTTATGCGTAAACAGCTGAAAAACCGAGAAGGATTTCCGTAGGAAACATTTGCTAGTTATTAAGATCAATGGACTGTATGGATCCGGCATGATAAAACCTTTGAGATTATTATTATTATTATTATTATTATTATTATTATTATTATTATTATTATTATTATTATTATTATTACCACCCATACCATTAAGAGTGACGGCAACCATTTAGTTAATTTTGCGGTCACATCCCATTATGTTAGTGTTGCGAATACAGTATGTGCAACATGCTTCCTGAATGTTAATGAATGTAGGTAGATATAGAAGTGATTCATTGTTTCGACCCGATGTATAATAACTGATACCGCAAGAAATTGGAGTTATATGCTTTGTTCTGCAATAAACTATACATCATTAAAAGGGCCATTTATTAAAGGCATACACGAATATAAAAAAATTATTTGTAACTACTACGTTATTGTTGGCGAAACTTTATTTACAGCAGATTCTAGTCGTTTTAAATTTCTGCTAACTCGACCCTGTCATTTCGACCGACCATTCTCTGTTTTTTTTCTCTCTCTCTCTCTTTCTTGAACAATGGGCAATAAATTAACTGAGCTTTAAAATGACACTATGAACACTGTGCAATAAATTAATTGAGCTTTAAAATGGCACCGAACAGAGTATCATATCAGGAAAACTAACTTGACAGAAAAATTTGAAAAGACTCGTAGTTTTTTTTTTTTTTTTCCATTTACTTCATTTTTGATAGGCAGTATATGACATAAATAGCCTTGAAATAAATATCGAATCTCTCTCTCTCTCTCTCTCTCTCTCTCTCTCTCTCTCTCTCTCTCTCTCTCTCTCTCTCTCTATATATATATATATATATATATATATATATATATATATATGTGTGTGTGTGTGTGTGTGTGTGTGTATGCATATACATACACACAAACATACATGCATATTGTACGTACAAACACACATAAATACATACATACATACATATATATACTGTATATATATTATATGTGTGTATATGCATATATATACAGACAAACATACATGTATACTGTATGTACAAACATACATGAAAACATACATACATATACACGCCTCTACCTCCAATACTTTATTTTCAACAAGAATTTTTTTTGACAGAAAAGTATAGAAATAATTATGTACGGCTAACTGTAACTCGTAATTGTACCATTTATTTTATTCCGGTAAGTTCCGACAACCTAGCTTTAAATGACACCAAAATGAGTATCATACCATTAAAACTGACTCTACTTAGACTAGCCAAAGAGAAATGTCACTGACAACAGTGATAGATGGCGGCAATGCTGTCGAGGATTTAAACACACACACACACAAAAATATATGGGTATGCATATGCATTGCATTTCATGTAGCAGAATTAGGAGGAGGAGGAGGAGGTGCAGCAGCAGCAGCAGCAGCAATAGTAGTAGTAGTAGCAGTAGCAGTACTCTTAATACAGAATGATTTCTAAATGTGACAAAATACGTAGTTCCCACGTCAACTGAAGCCGCAGATGTATTGTACACCAGGTGTCACTAAAGGAGGAAAACATTAACCTGAGCGTGCGAGCGATATACGAAATACAGACTTAATATTATTGCCGGACGTAAAGCATACTCACAAAGTCTCCGGGCTTCCTAGTTAAAGTAAAATCATTAAGGAAGAGATCACTGCTTTTTAGTATTTCCAATTCAGTCAAGGGCCGCTTTCACTTTTTTTTTATTTTTGGAAATTTGCAAGCAGTTTTGAATATTCCTTGAAATTTCTCGAATTATTTTTTCAAGTCTGTTGGCAAGTTATTTTTTATAGATGCTTCGGGAATTGAAAGAAGTTTTTTCAAATCTATTTTGCGATTACATGTAGTTTTTTTTTAAGATCCTTGGGGCCCGTTGAAGGTATTTTCCAAGATGCTTCAAGAATGTTTAAAGCGTTTTTAACAGCCTTTGAGAATGGGGGAATTACTTGTCTTCAAAACTTTTTGGGGAAAATTTATAAAACAAGATTCCTAGCGATTGTGCAGTGTTTTTATTATAGATACGTTGCAGTGGATTGCAGTATTTTTTCTAGATTGTATCCTCCATGGTAGCATTCATTGTTATCATTGCTTGGATGCAATCATCTCAAATGGCTAGTTTATTGTAATTGGTTTTTAACCCAAGTGGGGGTGGGAGCAGGAGATCTTGCTTTGGTTAACTTGAACGCCTAATTGTGTCCAATCAAGAGAGCTCAAGAGGTGCCGTTACAAGGGCAATGTCTTTAAGCAATCGCCCCATCCGAATAACCTGAATTCATGTTTCTAACCTCAAGGAATTCGGTCACTGCAAGAGTGGAAAGGGTTAGTGAACTTTCCTTCTGAAGGGACGAGATGTATGCCTAATAAATAAAGGCAAGTCAGTGCTTTCAAGTGAGTGGTGTGGGCGGTGAGTTTCAAATAATGAGAGTCAGTGGTTTGACGTATGATTATGTCGGACTGATACTCAGCGCGTGATACTCGCACAATATTGTTGGAATCTTCGGCTTAGAGTGCGGTGAAACTTTTGCGAGCTGATGACAAAATAGAGAACAGAATAAGCAGAGAGGGAAGACGAAGACCTTACGATTGAGCTGAAGATCTGAAATGGACACATGATGTAGATCAATCGACAATTCTGTCGACTGCCTTGAAGTAAGTCAAACAAATTGACGCTCAATGTTTTGAAGAAGCCCAATTAAACATTTTGGAACTACCAGCACTGACGCTGCCAACATCTCCCCGTCATGGGACTAATCCAGAAGCGATATTTTACGAAAACAGTCGTGTAATGAGAGATTCTATTGGCTTTTAATGATACACGAGGCGATACAGATAATGGGATTTTCTGAGACTGACCTCTGTTGAGAGGAGGCATAGGGTGGGTTTTTACTTCTCTCCGGACATCGGAATTGTCTGCTAGTTCTGAGTTGGTCCAATAAGATCTCTTATTCCTTCATGTTTACAGTCTACTCCGACATGTTATAATGCCAAATATACATACATACATGTTATCACGAAAGTATTCTCAAGTATTTTTATGAGAATCCTCTCGGATATATTCCAGATTATAATTCCTATCGTGAAGAAGACTAGGCAGAAATAAGATGGCATTGGTGATCAAGTTCCTCTGTTGTTGTTGATATTGAAGCTACTGGTGCTATTGTTGTTGTTACAGTCAATTATGAAGCGTTGAAGCTTAATGTTGTTGTTATTATTATTATTTTTATTGCTGCTGCTGTTGCTGTTGTTATTGCTCTAATTGCTACCGATTTTGAGTCACATTGCAAGGACTTCCTTTCCTCTGATATTTGCATATTTTTTATCCCTTTTAAATTGTTTTTGATGTGTCACTGGAGAACATCCTTTAAGTTGTCCAAAACTTGTTATTCTCACAGTCTACGACTGAACCTACACAGAGAGAGAGAGAGAGAGAGAGAGAGAGAGAGAGAGAGAGAGAGAGAGAGAGAGAGAGAGAGAGAGTAGTCAATCAGTTCTTCTAGGTTGTCCATTCCGTATGCTTCAATAAATGGCTAGGGGACCATGATGAAAGTCTGAAATTACTTTATAAGTTAAAGCAATATATATATATATATATATATATATATATATATATATATATATATATATATATATATATATATATATATATATATATATATACTGTATGTATGTATGTAATGTTTGTGTGTGTGTGTTTGTGTGTATAAAATTATAATCGAATAGGAGTCTCCGTTACTTCCAAAGTTGTTATAAGCAATTCAGTAATGTTAAGCACCTTGACGCTTTATTAACCACTGCTTAACTGTATCTTTATCACTATCTGTTTATCTTTGTACCTCTAGACTTAATTTTAACGGATAAATTTACCTAAAACATTAGCAAATTCTCCTGCTGAAATTCAAACATTTGAATGAAACAGGGTGTGTTATGTTCTTATAATCAAACAGGAGAACAGAAGCCAGAAATGATTCAGCGAATGGAAACCACTTCCTCGTCGTCAGCCGAAGCAAAACCATCCTTTTTCATAAAAGGGAGGCTTGACTTTCTCTCCATTCTCCGATAAATTAGGAGAGAATTGCATCAGTTTTGTGGCGAGAAACAACTAAGCCCCCCCCCTTTTTTTTTTTGACGAGACGACAGAGATAATGCCCTCACCAATTCTTTGCTTAGAGCGGGAAAGACGAATGGGTTTGGGAGATAAGAAGGAAGATAGGAGGCTTATGTATGCAAGAAAGCACACACACACACACACACAGAAATAAGTTGGGAAGGAAGAAGAAAAATAGGAGGCCTGTGTATGCAAGAAAACTGAGAGAGAGAGAGAGAGAGAGAGAGAGAGAGAGAGAGAGAGAGAGAGAGAGAGAGAGAGAAATAAACAAAATAGCCTAGTTGGGAGGGGAGAAAAAAAAAGGAGGCCTGCGTATGCAATAAAGAGCAAAAAACCAGAGAGAGAGAGAGAGAGAGAGAGAGAGGAATTGGGATTGGAGAAGAAAAATAGGATGCCTGTATATGCAAGAAAACCGAAAGGCACAGAGAGAGAGAGAGAGAGAGAGAGAGAGAGAGAGAGAGAGAGAGAGAGGTGTGTGTTCACCATCAAAGAGCCCTTATAGTGGCAACAAGATGAGGCTGTGTTTATGAGAAGGCGAAGGAGGAGGAGGAGGAGGAGGAGGAGGAGGAGGAGGAGGAGGAGGAGGAGGAGGAAGAAGAAGACTTGACCAACCAAACCAACCAGGTAGTATACAGAACCGGCATCTTCCAGCGTGCACTGGGTTACTAACTACAAGGCTAGAATTTGGGCTTCTGCTCAAAGTTATGGCCCTCGGAATTATCAATTTCGGCCCACATCTCTTGCCATATTAGACCTCGAATATTGCGGCAATTATTGGGTGAAGGAAAAAAAAAAGCGAGGGACCTCAAATGCAGTGAGCGAGCGTGTGTAGAGGGAGATGGGATAAGGCCAAAAATTGGCAAACTGCCAATTTAATTTTGTTTTATGCAATAAGGCAGAGCATTTTTTCTTTAATACCGAATAGATTATACAAAAATTCCACTTCGTAGCGTATTACCGTTCTAGTTTTCTGTTAAAGAAAACTGTTGAGACGGTTATTTGTCTGTCCGTCCGCACTTTTTCTGTCCGCCCTCAGATCTCAAAAACTACTGAGGCTAGAGGGCTGCAAATTGGTATGTTGATCATCCACCCTCCAATCATCAAACATAGCAAATTGCAGCCCTTAAGGCTCTGTAGTTTTTATTTTATTTAAGGTTAGCCATGATCGTGCGCCTGGCACCACTGTAGGTGCCAACAACACAGGCTACTACCGGGGCGTGGCTGAAAGTTTCATTGCCATGGCTGAGAATTAATATAGCATTATATGCTGTACAGAAAACTCGATTGCACCGAAGAAACTTCGGCGCATTTTTTGCTTGTTTTATTAGCCTCCATTTTTAAGAAGTGGGAAAACATGAAGACTCTGATGGTTTTAATTCATGTAGGAACTACAATAATGGTCAAGATTATTATTATTTCTATAACTCCATACTATGTGGAGTTATTTGTATAGCTTATTAGTTTTATTTTCGTTTCCCATTTTTCTATTTTTAAACTTCTTTCACGTTAACCTTGAATCATTTTGAAGACGAGAGTTTTTTCGACAATGAAAACACAAAAGGGTCACGGTGGGGGGATGAAAGTTCTAAAGCATCATCTGTGTTGCTGCAACACCCACCATCGCAAGGGAAAAAATCACTGAAACAAACAAATGTATATTCTGGTTAAACACAAACCACAATACAGGTCACTTAATTTTTTGGCAGTACACCTGGTAATGAGCTCTGGTGTGCCTAGGTCATTGGACTTATTATTATTATTATTATTATTATTATTATTATTATTATTATTATTATTATATTATTATTATTATATATTATTATTATTATTATTATTATTATTGTTGTTGTTGTTGTTGTTGTTGTTGTATTGCAAAAGGGTAATATATTCCGTATGTTGAAAAAGGTTGTCTTCTCCTTCTGGTCACTGCCACATTCATGCTGTAACTGCTGAATTGTGGATGAACCCAAGTTCAGAAAATTTCCACATTAGCTGCTTCGTGCACTTATACACGAGGCTCGTCAGCAGCCCATCAGACCTTGCACCATTCACCATATCTAGCACACCCTTACCCGTCCTGTTATCTAACACCTCTGCTACCCCCCCACCACCACCACCACCACCACATCTAAGAAGCACCGTGTAGGTCTTCCTCTCTTCATTCATTCAAGCACGTCACCAACCTTACGTCCTCCATTTTTCTAAGTAACCATACCATCTGAAAGCACTGTAATCTATCCTTTCATCTTTGCTAACCTTTTAAACACTTCTACCTATTTCCACGTTTCTCGCTATTTCAGCTCTTCTTATATACAACAGAAACTAATTTCAATAACTTCATCCTTTTTCCTGTCAGTGTCATTCAGCTTTTACCTTCACTTCTTTAAGGGAGACTTGGCTCAACAAGACCTTCATAGTTTCCCACCTTGTCTTCACATAGACACTCCAAGTCTCTTCCCTGTCTTTTGCACCAACACTGCTCCCCTCTTTCCTTCACCTATTCTGAGACTCCCAGATGCCTCTACAAATCAGACACCTCCATTCTTTCAGGCTTCTTTGCTTCCTCTCCCTCGTTTATGTTTACCCTCGTAACCTTGCTCTTGCTCACATTTACTCTCCACTTCTCCTCTTGCAAGCACTTTCAAACTTGTTCTCTAGTTTCAATAGTTTCTCTTCACTATCTCCGCTCATTGTTTTATGATCTAGAAACATAAGCAGTTCCGCTCACCATTTTGACCCAGTTTTATATCTCCATATACTGTCCTGTCTCTGAGTTTCTCGCGTCCTTCCAGTTATAAAAATATTAAATACCTTTTGGCGACATTACACATTCTTGTCTCAAGCCTATTTCTTAACCATAACAGTCACTTCTCCGCCTGCATATGCTAATACATGTTTTTCATCCATTACAAAGGATTCTAGTATCATGTTTCATGTTATATATATATAATATATATATATATATATATATATATATATATGTGTGTGTGTGTGTGTGTGTGTGTGTGTGTGTGTTTATATTTATATATATATATATATATATATATATATATATATATATATATATATATATATATATGTATATATAAAAAACAGGGCACTCTGATACATTGGTTAGGAATTTGCCTAACCAATGAGAGGTAGGGATTCGATTCCATATAGAACCACAATATTCATAAGGGCATACATATCATTATCTCCCATTTTGCCTCTTTCAAGATAAACAGCGAATTAGGCACCTGCGTATGCTTATGTAAAATTGTAGTGTGTGTGTGTGTATATATATATATATATAAATATATATATATACTTACTGTATGTATATAAATAGAGAGAGAGAGATAGATATACAGTATATATCGAGGTACATTATATGTCTGTATTTATGTATGTATATCTCTGTCTGTGCAGCGTTATGCGAAGGAGTGAAGTGCGGGGAGGACCGCAAGTGCGTGGTGCGCTGTGGGGCACCGAGGTGCGTCTGCAGTCCCCAGTGTCACCTGAAGCACAAAGAACCAGTCTGCGGTTCCGACGGGCGCACCTATTCTTCAGAATGCCACCTTCTGAAGAGAGCCTGCAGGAAGAAGAAGCGGGTTTTGGTGGCACATTACGGACCGTGTCAAAGTAAGGGTTGAGTCTTTTCTCTCTCTCTCTCTCTCTCTCTCTCTCTCTCTCTCTCTCTCTCTCTCTCTCTCTCTCTCTCTCTGTCTATTGTGAGCTTTGTTTTTCTTTTCTTGCTTCTTTTGGACTTACGCTCTTCTTTTCGGATGGTCATGATGGCATGTCATTTATACGTGGCATCTGGAAACATGCGTACGATGATCTTGATCATTAATTATTGCTACTTTATTGACAGTAATTACCAATTCAGTATCATGATTATGTTGAACATAGGGAATCCTGTAAATTTTTAAAACAATCCTCTTACAGTTATATTTCATCTTTTAATTATTCCAACTAAGAAGTAACAGTTGGTTGCAACAACAAATAGTCTCTCTCTCTCTCTCTCTCTCTCTCTCTCTCTCTCTCTCTCTCTCTCTCTCTCTCTCTCTCTCTCTCTCTCTCTCTCAATTTTTAATTATATTTTTGCAACATAAGCCAGTCCAAACTTTCCAAACTTATCATAAAACGGATATGAATGAAATTAACTTTGAAAGCAGTTGATGTACATACTTATGCCAGAAGTATGCAATTATGCAACAGTCATTTAGTTTGCAAACGATGTTTGCAAAGTTAATCCCACGTACACTACTTCGATTCTCTTTTGTTTCCTTTGATGCTTATAACGAGGTATTGTATATTTCATCTAAATGACAGCAGCTCATTTCAAGATATTTCATTGATGTTAAATTGTTCGGAATGAACAGTAAAGAAATAATATTTCCTTAGATACTGATTCTTCAGAAAGAACTAAAATTTAAATCTTATAGGAACTTGAATATTAAGTCTTGAAAAGGAACTAAGTTTTAAGCCTTAAGAAGGAACTGAAATGTGAAGCCTTAAAAAAGGAACTAAAATTTTAAGTCTTGAAAACGAACTAAATTATTATGTTTGAAAAGGGAATTAAAATTTCTGTTCTCAAAAAGAGAAACTAAAATATTAAGACTTATAGAGGAACTTTAATGTTAAATCTTGATAAGGCATTAAAATTTTAAGTCTTGAAAAACTAAAATATTAATGTCTTAAAAAGGAACTAAAATTTCAATTTTCAGAAAGAGGGCCTATACTGTCAAGTCTTAAAATGAACTAAAATATTAAGTCTTAAAGAGGAGCTATAATATAAAGTCTTGAAGTGGAACTAAAATGTAAAATCTTAAAAAGGAACAAAACATTAATTCTTAAAAAGTAACTAAAATTTCAAGTCTTAAAGAGGAACTTAGATTTTAAATCTTGAAAAGGAATTCAAATTTTAAGTCTTAACACGGAACTAAAGATTTCAGTGATCAAAAAGGAACTGAAATATCAAATCTTAAAATGGAACAAAAATATTAAATCCTAAACTGAAAGATTTAGAGCTTCCATGTTGAAGAATAAAAACCCGTAACACACGACGAATACATCAGCATCTCTCTCTCTCTCCTCTATATCTCTCTCTCTCTCTGTCCACCAGCCTGCAGCGGACTGAGATGTCGAGGAGGAAAGCAGTGTGTGCTGGACGAACAGATGACACCCATTTGCATCCGGTGCCCCGTGGCGTGTCCAAAGAAAGACAAGAGGCCCTTGTGCGCCGCCGACGGCCGCACTTACACCTCCCGATGCCAGCTGAAGCAGGCTTCCTGCAGGGCCGGGTCTCTCATCCCAAGGGCTTACATGGGTGCCTGTCGAGGTGGGTCTGGGTCCTGTCCTTTCACTGGTATTATTATTATTATTATTATTATTATTATTATTATTATTGTTGTTGTTGTTGAGTATAGAATGATACCCTTTTCTTGTCTTCAATCGTAATAGGCCTACAGTGTTAGAAATGTATTTTTTATTATTATTATTATTATTATTATTATTATTATTATTATTATTATTATTATTGAGGATAAAATGAGACCCTTGTTCAGTGTGTGAAATCTTATTGTAGTGTTAGAAATTTATTATTATTATTATTATTATTATTATTATTATTATTATTATTATTATTATTATTATTTCAGTAAATTCGAAAAAATCTGTTTTAAAACTATGAATGACAGCAAGTCATTTACTTGTTTGCACCGCTACTCCGTTTTTCGTGCGTTGACTCCCCTTTCTCTGTAATTTACTTTGTTTGGTTTTGCTCTTTTCCCCTCTCAGCTTCGATGTTTACATTTGTATGTGTAATTGTGCAGTTTACTTGCTTTTTTCACGTTTTTATTCATCTATGATTTTTCCCTTTAAATAAAGTTCGTATATTATCTGACACTGGGATTTTCTCCCTCTTTTTCATAATTGATCGAAATCTATTTTCACCGTCTAAGTTTTCTTTGGAGCATTATAGTTAGTCGTAATTTCAAGTTGTTTGTTGTTATCTGTTTTCTTTCTTCATTTTTCCTATACTTACTGACACTTCTTTTCTTATCATTTACTGGAGTTTTTAAAATTTTCCTGAATCTCTCTCTCTCTCTCTCTCTCTCTCTCTCTCTCTCTCTCTCTCTCTCTCTCTCTCTCTCTCTCTCTCTCTCTGGTTTGCGCAGTCTAAGAAATCGAAATTTTACAATGCTGATGTTATTTATCCTTTTCCGTGGCTTTCAGATATTTTTTATCCATAAACGCAGGACCTTATTCTACTGCATTTCACCATTCATAGACGCAGGACCTTATTCTGCTTTATTTCAGCGTTTATAGACACAGGACCTTATTCTACTGTATTTCAGCATTCATAAATGCTGGACCTAATTCTGCTATATTTCAGTATTCATAAACGCAGGACATTATTCTACTATATTTCAGCATTCAAAAACACAGAACCGTATTCTGCTACATTTCAGCGTCCATAAACGCATGACTTTATTCTGCTACATTTCAGCATTCATAGACACAGGACCATATTCTGCTATATTTCATCATTCATAAACGCAACATCTTATTCTGATACATTTCAGCATTCGTAAACCGAGGACCTTATTCTGCTACATTTCAGCATTCATAGACACAGGACCTATTTCTGCTATATATGATCATTCATAAACACAGGACCTTATTCTGCCGCATTTCTGCGTTCATAGGCAGAGGACCTTATTCTGGTATATTTCAGCATTCATAAATGCTGGACCTTATTCTGCTATATTTCAGCATTCATAAACACAGGACCTTATTCTATCCTGTTTCATTTCACAGACTCCCCAACCTGCGACACCGTGAGATGTTGGGGCAACCAGACTTGCCTCACGAGCGTCGAAACAGGCCAACCCCAGTGCACGGAATGCGACGATCACGCGTGCCGCCCCTCAACCAGGCCTGTCTGCGCCTCCGACGGGCGCACCTACCCATCCTGGTGCGCCTTTCGTCACGAGGCCTGCCGCTCCGGGAGAGCGCTAACGCCAGCGCTTCATCAGCATTGCGCTTCGAGTGAGTACAAATAGACTGCGCTTTTTTTTTTTTTATTCCCGACCGAGGAATTTTTATATTAAGACTTTTGTTACATTGAACTATTTCACGAGGTTTTGTAATTATAATCTTGGCCATAATATAAATGCCATATATATATATATATATATATATATATATATATATATATATATATATATATATATAAATGTGTGTGTGCGTTGGTGTAGTGTTTGTGCCCGTGGAACAAAATACTTTGAAGTGTTTCTCATTTCATTAATTTGTTAAGTGGAAAGTGAAAATCATACCTGTAATTAAACCTGTAAGATTGCGTTATTTGGCAATTTGATATGCTTTTGCGAGAAACGTATTTCTCTCTCTCTCTCTCTCTCTCTCTCTCTCTCTCTCTCTCTCTCTCTCTCTCTTTAATTTGTACGCCGCCCTGTGGTCAGCGTGACACCAGTAAAAGTAATTCTCTCTCTCTCTCTCTCTCTCTCTCTCTCTGACGTCCGCACATTTCCCTGGAGTCATAAACGATAATTGTCATTAAGATAATAATCGATTCTGGTCCTGATTAATGACGTACGTAATTGTCTTGTGCGTGCGGGCGTGAAAATTTGCATACTGTAGAATTAATTCCTTATAAATTAACGTATAATTGCTGAAGATATTGATATTGACTGCTCACATTTGAGTTTTACTTCTAACACTATTCTTGTAGTTTAGTATTATAACAAAAAAGTTCAAAACGAATCATGTAGATAGAATGTAATTACAAAGCCTCTGACGTGAAGGGGAAAGTTTAAGGGCTTCAAAAAAAGTCGAAAAGAATCACGAAAGTTAATGAGATTCATAGAATTCCAAGGGAGAATCACAGGATAGAGTCAAAGTCCGAGAAGAGAATTGCCATTGTGAGAATAGAATCACAGAGAAGAATTACAGAACCAGAAAGGGAAATAACAGAATTTCGATAAAGAATCAAATAGTGATAGATACCGAACGTAAAGTGAAGTCGATTAAAGACAAGAGACTGACAAGAAACGAAAATAAAATAACGGAAATGATAAGAAAGCGCGATCGATAATCATAAGAGAATCATTGATTCTCGAAAGGGAATCGGTGGAGATCAAGAGAAGAATTGTTAAGTCAAAAAAAGTGTCAAATAGATTTAAAAGAGAATCGTAAAAACTCAAAAGAGAATAAGTTTAAATTGAAAGAAGAACGACAGAAGAGAATCTGTGTCAAGGATAATCGTTAAATACCACTTAAGCAACAAAGAGAAGAGAGAGAGAGAGAGAGAGAGAGAGAGAGAGAGAGAGAGAGAGAGAGAGAGAGAGAGAGAGAGAGAGAGAATCACTCAAGTGAACTGAAAAATCACAGAAGTTCAAGAGAGCGTCAAGGACAGGCCAGAGAGAATCACAACAAGAGAACAAGGGATTCACAGACACTCAAAAGAGAATCGGATGTGTTAAATGCTTAATTAGGATCCGTTACTGGAAATTTGGAACCAACGATAGAAAATAAAAGCTGCTGGTGCCTTCTTGTTTTATTCATTTATTTCGTATTCTTCTTCTTCTCCTTAACATAATTGCATTTACTGTTTATTTTCCTGTGACTGTATCTCTCCTTCATCACCTTTTTTTCGTCATCTACATTGGAACCCTTTTTTCCTTATGAGAGAGAGAGAGAGAGAGAGAGAGAGAGAGAGAGAGAGAGAGAGAGAGAGAGATGTCGCTATAATCTCCAGGAATGCAATTACTGCCCATAAGAATCGACATATCTTAAGTGCATTAAAGTTGAGTGGCCTCTGTGGTTCATTTGATACCTCTTGTATGTTCTTTTATTACCTCCGTTGGTATGTCCAAGATGTACTCCTCTCAGCCCACCAGATACTCCCTGAGGAGGAGGTGTGGGAAGGGGGTGTTGGGAATGGAGGGACGAGGGGACCCCCCTGCGGTAGGGGTAGGCGAGAGACATTTGAGCTTTCATTCATTGCAGTATTGCAATGTTTTTTCGTGGGTAAAAAGGAGCAACCACTTAATAGCGGTGTTTTTTTATGTTCATTTTGTATCTTTTGTGTTTTTCGTCGTTTTTGTTTCTCGTCATTTTGATTCTTTTTTTTTTTTTTTTTGTAATTCTTGATTTGTTCCTCTCATAGCCTTCTTTAATGCTACGTTCGTGTCGTCTTTATAATCTTAGATATAACATTGGTATTTTTGCATCACGAAGTACTGTTTCACCTCCGAAGGTTTTTGTTTCGCTAAGCAAAGATCTCTCTCTCTCTCTCTCTCTCTCTCTCTCTCTCTCTCTCTCTCTCTCTCTCTCTCTCTCTCTCTCTCTCTCTCAGGAAAGAGTTATGAGATCTATGATGAACTGTGGATATGGTCACTGAATAGGTCAGGTGTGGTCAAGCAAGTGGTTACCTCTATTCAGATTTCTATTTCACTGATTGGGTCTATAAACATTCTAGCTTCTGATTAAACATGAAGTTCATGAGCACTATTGCAGCTTTTCCACCATCTTACTTTTTTCACACTGGCCTTAATGATACTTTGGTTTGAATCATTTGTTTCCCGTGACTCGAAATTCCTTTGTCAAGCGCTTTCGTTATTTGCACGTGCAGTAAGCTCCTAGTGACGCGTGGCTTGACGCGGGACCCGCTTTGTTTTGGTTGTTTGCGAGGAAACAATGCCTGTCGAAATGGTTAAAAGATCACTTTTAGATGAAATCACTTTGAAGGTTGAGAATTCACAGATAAGATATTTTTGAAATTTATGAGCCAACATCCATCACGAGGGTTGATTAACAAAACCATTGCTGAGTTCTCTTTTATCATAAAATCTAGATGAGAAAAGAGAAATAAATCGACATGATTGTGGAAAAAGGTAACTCAGACCAAATACAGAGACAACGATAATCTCAACCTTGAAGAAAGAACTTACACAAAGGTTGGTAAATCGTGTTAGTAGAATGGAAGATACAATGAAGGATAAAGATTAAGATGTCAAGGAACTGAGAAAGTAGTTGAGTAAAGTAGAAACAACAGCCTGTCATCTACAACGACCGACATAGTCCCTGCAGGTGATAAAACACCGAACAGAACAGGGGAAAATTCGGTCCCAAAAGATGTTCTAAAACGATGACTTGGAACCGAACAACGTACTTCCCTCTTCTCAGGATACTCTGTTGTTGGGAGATGAAAATTTGGGAAGTCTCAACGAAGGACCTCAGTGAAGGACACAGCATGAGTTCAATTAACGGAGCGTAGATCGATCTGAGGAGATATTGGATATCAGGTAAGCTAGTGGATGATATATGAAGGAATCCAAAATGTTTTGACTTATATCTCACCAAATATGATCTTGCACCGCTTATATGCTTGGGTGTTAACTATAAAGATAAAACGAACATACAGCCACTTACGAACTATTTTTGTTGAGGAGTATGAATCCAAATGCAGATCATAACAAAAAGAGTGTAAATGGAGCTCTGATAATAACATAATCACATTAAGAGAAACCTTACCTTCGGGCTAGGCACATGAAAGGATAGCAGGAAATGTAAAGAGTTTTTGAATAGAAATTGTGTAGTCAGGCTTCATGAAACTATAACCAAGCAAAACCCTGACATTATAGGCTGCTCCTATCATGCCGAAATCCCAAGGAAAGATAATATTCTCGACACGTCCTCCAGAAATCTGCTAAAAAGCCCAGGTACAGCAAGAGTGAACGAGACAGAGGCACTGGACCTGGAAGCGGTCCTCCTCCCTACTCAACCCCTTTGTACTGGTTAAAGTCTGGTTAAATTTCCGGGATTTAACCATAATTGAAATCGTGATCGGTACTGATAGCCATAGGCATCGGGGAATGAGATGAAGTAGCCGTTACCTCCCTCAGTATCTGAGATAGGATCATAACAGCTATTCGAGGGGCAATGATAGGAAAGTAGGATGCTGTAACTGTGGTGAATGCAATCGCCAGCAATCTTTATGTAGATATAGAAGGGGAGTCTAAGGTGAGAAATGTTGCAATTAAGGTCTTAAAAGACGGCTATGTTGTCTTTATCAGAATAATTAGGAGGGAATGGGCAAAAAGGACACGGCCTCTGGGAGATTGCCCATACGTAAAAAAGCAACGAAGCAACAACATTAATGCGCTGTACATTCCTGCTCCTTAGGATGAAATAGAAATGCTAATAATTTCTAGAAGAACGTGATGTTCTTTGCGTAAGTGAGACATGGTTGCTACCAAATTTGAAAAGGAATTTCATACACACACAACTGACAAAGAATTTAGGAAGGTCCTGGGTACAGGGAGTGGGGAGGGGGATTGAGTTGTATGTGAAGAGTGACCTCAGTGCATCCGAAGAAGCTGTAGATACTCAGCCAGTAGTAGAACAGAAGACATGGTACCTCTCTGCGACCTTTCCAGGCCTTTTGACAGTGTTGAGTATTGTAAAACTATTCTGTAAAATGTCAGCTGTGAATACTGGCAAAGTGTGAGTATGTAAATGAACTCAGTCTGTTAATGTGAGAACTGTTTTTTTTTTTTTTCTAGATAAACTACCCAAGTCGCACGGCGTCTTTCTGGGCTGCATACTTGGGCCAATACTTTTCCTCATTTTTTAAATATTCTCATGATAATAATAAAGATTTGCGTTTTACTTCAGTATGCTGATGATTCCCTATTCATGTTCGTTGGAGAAATAGATAATTTAGTGGAACTGGCAACACGTGATGACGTAACTCAGATTATTAGTTAATGCTGTAAAAACGGATGATGTGTGGGCACACGACAATATATTTCTCAAATCACAAAGGGTAGAATAGTCTATATCCCTTTGGGTGTAAGTTATTGCCAAGGAGCACTGAATTAGAATTTAAACGGTATTTGTGAATACAGTGAAAGTCACGCGTGTATAATTAACGAAAATTCATAATTAGCCGGTTGTTACAAGCTGACCGATAAGCTCTCATGGAGGAGATGGCTTGATATCGAAGTGCTGAACCTGAATTCGACAGGAATATGTACAACAGAGTCGATGCCAACTTATATCTCTCACTTGATAGTCGGGTGGTCAAAATCAGTTGTAATTCACTTGGGTGCAAGTTATTCCTAAGGTATAATGAATTCTATATTCAACGATACTTCGGGCTTCGTATTTGTAAATATAACATAAGTCACCTGGGTATAAGTGGCAAAAATTCACACATACACATATGTATATATGGATATATATGTGTGTGTGCGTATGTATAAATATATATGTGTGTGTATGTATGTACATATATATATATATATATATATATATATATATATATATATATATATATATATATATATATATATATGTATGTGTGTGTATATGTATGTGTGTGTATTGTATATATTACTTTTAAAAACCGGACAAATTATGTATCTCTATATGATATATGAAATAGACTTATGCAGAATAGAATTATTTTCGATAGTTCATTATGTATAATAATTGTATGTCAAACTTAATTTTAACAATACCATACTGAACACTGCTTATAATGTTAACATAGCAGCTCTCTCTCTCTCTCTCTCTCTCTCTCTCTCTCTCTCTCTCTCTCTCTCTCTCTCTCTCTGTGTCCAGACGATGACGTGGTATCTTTTGAATGGAATTTCACCACATCCTGGTGCGTTTCACCTTTTTCCCCAAAAAATTTTTTTGCTCTCCGTCTGTGCGTCTCTGTGTGTCTGTGTCTGTCTGTCGTATCATCGCTCAGCATCACTTTGTGGCCGAAAATTGTTCCCCACGGAACTGAACTCTCACTCGGGGCGGTAATCGAGCTTTGTGATATGCCGAAAACGACCTTGCCCAAGATATTTTTCCCGACGATCCTGTCGGCGGGCGACAATGTGGGAACATCAAGATTTCGGACGATAAAGGCCTCATTCCACGTCGCAGAGTAATGGCCCGTCATTGAGGGCGAGGTGGAGAAGAATTTGCCATGACTCCGAAGTCTTGCGAGAAGCCTTTTTTTTTTCGTACCCGATGCTAAATTCACGATTCATTCTATTTATTACATTTTTATTTAGAGTTTTTATTGGCAATGTGTAATGTAGGCATTATTCTAGACCATATAATTTAACCCTCGTAAGGGGTAATGCCGTCAGTACACCTCGTGCAGTGCACTGTAGGCATTACTTTAGGTTCGTTGCAGCATTCCTTCGGCCCCTAGCCGCAACAAATTTCATTCCTTTTACTGTACCTCCGTTCATACTATCTTTCTACCATCTGTCTTTCCACCCTCTCCTAACAATTGATTCATAGCGCAACTGCAAGGTTTTCCTCCTGTTACGCCTTTCAGACCTTTTTACTGTTTCAGCGCTGAACGATCTCATATGTCCTAGCGCTTGACCTTGTCGTAAATCCTATACTTTATTCTATTCTATAAATGTATGCATGTTTGTTTATTACTAAATTCTTCACTTGACCTTCAACTGGTCTGGTGATTTTTTTTTTTTTTTTTTTTTGTGAATTAACGAGGTTGTAATTTAAATGAGTATATGACGTCACAGCATTGGAATAAGGAGACGCTTTTATCTTCATCATCTTTTGGAAACGACAAAAGAAAGAACCTTGTAAAAGAATAAACAAGGGAACTTCTGCTGTGCCTCTAAATCGCCATATTAACCAGACAACGCTTACGCTACAAATATGTATAAATGCAATTATAAGTTTAGATCGACATTGATCGTAGGAATTCATAGAATATTTTATGCCATTAATTTTCCGTTTATGTTTCTTTTTATTGATATGAACTGTCATTTGATACTTGTTTGTCTCCCATAATTATCGTGTCCGAGTCTCGTAATGTATGCAAATGAGAAGGCATTTGGAGTATGTCGTTTCTCAAAGGTTATCTTTGCAATCGTCGGACATTCCTGACTGAATATATCACATCGTAAGGTCTTACTTAAATATTTCCGTAAGACCAACTCTCTCTCTCTCTCTCTCTCTCTCTCTCTCTCTCTCTCTCTCTCTCTCTCTCTCTCTCTCTCTCTCTCTCTCTCTGGACGAACCCTGCGACACTAGCCTGAATTACCGGGAAATAAAGCTGAGCAAAAACCTGATCCACGCATCGTGAAGACTTTTTTGTGAAAGAGAGAGAAAAGAAGTGTAAAAGTTCGAAAAGAAGTTTAGGTTTTTTTAAGACACTCGTTCTTATGTTATTATCACCTATAAGTTTTCCTCTTTTTACGTAGTGATAAACGGCGCTATTTAAAAAAAAGCGGTTATTGGTGGTATTATTATCTTTGCTCTCTCTCTCTCTCTCTCTCTCTCTCTCTCTCTCTCTCTCTCTCTCTCTCTCTCTCTCTCTCTCTCTCTCTGTTTTCTTGCATACACAGGCCTCCCATTTTTCTCCTCCCTTCCTCTCTCTCTCTCTCTCTCTCTCTCTCTCTCTCTCTCTCTCTCTCTCTCTCTCTCTCTCTCTCAACACCGTGCAATCCTTTAAATTTATTCCTTTCGGATCTTTGTAGCTGTCAATGGACTACAAGACAGACGTCGAAAGAGCATAAATTCGCAAAATTGGTTAGAATTCTGCCGTCAATGAAAATAACGAATATGAAAAAAGGAGTATCATCGGGAATATGTAGTCCGTACGATGATGCCCTTTTAAGAGGCGCATCCAATGAGAACGTGGGTAGGTGTGGTGCGCACTTCGTTCTTGTGATATTTCCGCCAGCTGGGCTGGGATATCTTTGATTCGGCTTGAGGCGCTGCGTAGCTTCGTCGAACGTCAGGTATATGTCCCTTGACCTATAATCTATAGTTGTTTGTTTGTTATTCATATATATATATATATATATATATATATATATATATATATATGTGTGTGTGTGTGTGTGTGTGTGTGTGTGTATGTGTATGTATGAATATATATGATTATAATCACTTGTAACACGTGATTCGTTTATCACATATTACTGCAGATAAAAAAATTAGAGACAGGGTGTAGGTCCTGACCGGTTTCGACTTTATTTCAAGTCATTGGCGAAGGACTAATATATAGTGTCAGGAATCATAGTATATATATATATATATATATATATATATATATATATATATATATATATATATATATATATATATATATATATATATATATAGATGAACTTTTATGTATCCTTGTCACAAACAAATCCACTCGACTTCCGTAATGGTTCGTGTTAGAATTTGTTTTAATTAGGCAAATTTCAAACCCGTTCGTTGAAATGGCACGTGATTTCACTCATTATATCATATATTTTTTGTATTTCATAATTCGGGGAAGTTGCCGAATTCCAGAAGAGTTTGGAGAAAGATCAAAGTTGACATTTTTAAAAATTAATCGTTAAATTAGTTGTAAATAAAATGTTCTTGGCAAATGTGAACGAAAGAAGGGATGTATGGAAGATATGGTGTAAAAGATTTGTATACTGAGATGGTCTGGCCGTGTGAAGAGAACTGGTGATGACAAATCGTGGATATGAGTGGCAATGGTGTTTTGGGAAGAAGAAAACAAGAAGCAGCTCCCACATATTGCCATACTAGCGGAGTGGCTAAGGATTTATAACCAAATAACATCAGTATTTAAAAGGTATTCATTGAGGGGAATGGTTTACATGTAAAAGGGTCAAACTCCTGCTGATGAAGTTATGAAGCCAACTTATGACTCTCTCTCTCTCTCTCTCTCTCTCTCTCTCTCTCTCTCTCTCTCTCTCTCTCTCTCTCTCTCTCTCTCAGCTGAATATGAAACTTTTCTTGCACAAGGAGATTTCTTGAAAACCTATGAAAACTGAAACATAAGTTTGTAGGCGCTACCCACAAGCGCTTGTTTGAGCAGGGAAAAATATTTTGACGTCGTTTCTCCCTTTGAGTTAAAAAGCCCTTTACTTCAATCATTCATTCATTCGTGTACATTCATCCGCCAACCCAGCCTACAGTAGAAAGAAGAAGAAGAAATTCATACTTAAGCAACTCTTGTAAAACGCTGTTGTGAAGCTAAATATGTAAGTCTTGTCTACCTGTTGTGATTGCCGAAGTTCAAAACCGGTTTCCTTCTCTTATTTTTATCGTTTCATTTTTTCTCACCACCAAAAAAATTTTTGAACGAATCATCGTCCTCTGCATGGGTACGAATGCTTGTAAATCATATTCCCCCAGGTGCGCATGATATTAGGTTCCGTCCATTTTTCAAGCATTATTCTCGATCATTTTAACGAAGTGATTGGAGGTCATCTTATCCTATGAAAAACTATGGCGAGCGGCATTGCACCTAGATGATTGTGGTGATTTAGCTTGTAATATAGGCTAGTTTCAGGAATAGATATCGGCTTTAAAATCCGTAATAAGAAACATGTGATCAAGCTAATGAACATAATTACAATGGAAGGTCTCTGATAACTCCCAGTTATTTGCCGTGATTTGTTTTCGAGGACTGAGGCGACCCCCAATAGCCGTAGAAATCTATTGCCAAGCAAACGTTAATCTAGGTCAACCTTTTTAGCAACCTTTCCCAGAAGTAAGAAACTTGACTTGTTCGTCCCCTGGAAATTTTAGGGTGTGGTCCATCCCAGAAATCAATATTTGGACGTTGGTAACAGACCTGGGGAATTTGGTGTTCGCGGCGGTGAGTCACAAAGGTGGCCCGAGAAGCCACAGGGAGAGGTGGGTGGCTGAGTGGGCATCGGAGTCAAATCGGGGTCAAATGAATATCTCTTGGATACATTTCTGAGACGTGCAGGTATCTCTGTGTACCATAGCAGTGAATTTACTCAAGTAAGTTGATGCGAATACAGCTAAATGAAATAGAATATATCAACTACAAGGAGCGTATTAGTATTGAGAGGCCGAATTGTGTAGAATGAGAGTGAACTTAGGAAGTATTAAAGGAGTGATCACTCTTAAAGCTAAGGATAACGTGAAGGACGGAGGAGCGAGACAATATACTGAAAGATTTGCAAAAAGAAACTGATAAAAGACACTTTTGAAATGTGCACAAAATATTAAAAATTGTGTCAAGGTATTTTCTTGAATGGAAATAACTAGGCTAACAACATTTCATCAGTGGCTGTGGCGCACACAGATATTTTCCCGGTATTACCTGGAGCCTTGCCGCCTGTATTTGCATTAGAATGAATTAATGTCTTCAAACCTTGTTTGCGTATTGCATTTCTTGGATGTTTGACTTTCAAAGATATAAGCCATTTTTTACCTAAAAATAAAAAGGTTGAAAATGGCGTATTTGTTTGGAAGCCACCACGTCTCAGAAATCCTATAAGCAAACAGCGTTTGGAGAGAGTAATTCATTCTAATACAAATACCTCGGTATTTTTGTGTTTTGAAAGACATTGACTTTTCCAAGCTTAAGTGTAATGGCTTGATATACATTTCACTGAGGCTCAGTTGCACTTGTCCAAAAATACAGAACTTTGTTTATTAACCCGCAACTTCTCTCTCTCTCTCTCTCTCTCTCTCTCTCTCTCTCTCTCTCTCTCTCTCTCTCACCATCAGTGTTATTCTCTTCATTTTTATTTTACTTTTCCTGTAAATGGACTGCATGTTCCTTATGGCTTAATTTTGTTTTGCTTTACCTGTTTCACTTTTTTGTTTTTATAATGACTTCATTTTTCCATAGCTGGATTTTCTGCGGTTATAATTGCCATTTTATTTTACTTCTCCATTATTAAGCATTTTCTGCCATGTTGTTCATAGACCAAGACTTATTTCCTTTTGTTCATAAATGTAACGATTATAATTGTCTTTCTCAGAACGTCACTTTTCTTTTTTTTCCATTTCCTTGTTGTTATGTATAAGATAATAATTCTTATTTTGAATTCAGATGTTTCTTTCTTTCAAGCTTGAACTAAGCTTTGCTTCATAACCTTCCATGCAATTGTTCCCTCTACCCTTCCTTAACATTGGCATAAGGCCTAGTTTTGTATCCTTGCGTGTTTTGCTTTGTCCGTCCTGTATTTAAATTAATTTCCTCTTATTAAATAGATAAAAAAAAATCAGCCATACGAGAGAGCAAAACACTAACAAAACCAAAGCGTCAATAGAGAAGTAACCGTTCACGGTGGCTGATGTACCTAAGAAATTACGCAGTTATGACAGTCATATTAGGCCTAAGAGAGACCTGAATTTCGAAATGAGAGGCCATAAGCCAAGTCGCTCCCAGATGCCTTAGAAAAGTAGAAAATGGCGATGATTAGCAAACTAATGGGGGTAAGGGGGGGAGGAGGGGTGAGTTGGGATGAGGGAGGTGAGGGAGGAGTATGGGCTTTTCGGGGCTTCCACGGGTCTGTTTAAGGTCTCCCCTTCGGAATTAAAGAAGATGTCGACAGCTACTAACTGCCTCTCTACACCCTATTTCTCTCCTCCTCCCCTTTTCCAGATTGCTCTTCCATCCATACAACCCATCCTTATATCATTCTGCTCCTCCTCCTCCTCCTCCTCCTCCTCCTCCTCCTCCTCCTCCTTCCCCAATCCAGCGCCAGTTCCATCTTCCCCCTCTGAGGCTTCGTAAATAAGCCCACCACCACCACCACCACCACCCGAAGAGAAGAGGCTGGGAACGAAGGCGGAATAAGTGTTGTTAGGACCTCTTTTAACGATATTGTATCCCCCCAGGGGCTCCTGGTAATTACTAGGATCGTTCTAGGAGTCGGGACGGGTTGTTCTAGGAATGTTCTAGTTATGGTGGGCCTTCAAGAAGATTAATTTGACGTGGGTTAGGATGCGGCCAAGTTTTTAAACTTTCTAGGAAGCCGTTGCATAATCATTTCCGCAGAGGGGAAACGGTCTACGGCAGAGTGTGGGCCAATTATGCCCCTACGCCGGGGCATAACTAAATTTCGAAACGGAATTATGAATGGAATGCTAATATTCCTCCCTGGCTCGGCCCAGGATCACGTCTCTGCTCCGATGCACAAAACGAGAGAAGAAGAAGAAGAAGAAAAAGAAGAGGAGGAGGAGGAGGAGGAGGAGGAGGAGGAGGCTTCCTTCGGGTCTCTCCTTGGCCAGAGGCCCTGTTTAAGCGAACGCGATTATTCCTACGCAAATATTAGCATAGCCTTGCCATATTGCAGTCGTAAAACTACAGCCGAGAGACGCGCGCAGTCGTTTTGATTAGTGGAGTAACAGTTCATTCAGTGAGTATTTTATCTATTATCAAGCAGCGTAACGATTTCCGACGGGGAGGCAAACGCGTTGCGTTTGGTTCTGGTTAAATTCAAGCTTCCTGAAAGTTATGATTATGGCTACTCTATGGTTTATTTATATATATATATATATATATATATATATATATATATATATATATATATATATATATATATATATATATATATATATATATATATATATATATATATATTATATACATATACATACATACATGCATACATACAGAGATTCCCAACCTTTTTGCATGAGCGGGCCATATTAACATCTCAAATTAGATGAGGGCCACGTATTAGAATTATTCATACTATCGAAGAGAGTTCACATTTTTTTTTTTTCTATTTACTTTTGCTATAGGTTCTTTTGCTATAAATAAAAGATCTTTAATAAATGCTAGTTTATTTTTCACTGTACACAGAAAGACAGTATAGGGGTAATCCTATTTAGCCCAGCTTTAATGAGATATTTGATGCTGCCTGTTATTTGCAAGCTTAGCAATAGCAATATCAGTTTCAATATTTATGACAGAAAGTCTCAAAATTTGGTGAAGATGCTCATCAGCAAGCCTTGTTCAAAATTTCGATTTTACTAGTTGCATTTTTGAAAATATTTGTTCACAGATATTTTCAAAAATGAAACTGTGTACCAAAAACTGAAAAAATACCTGCAGCAGACCTTTTTAAATCTGAATATTCCAAAAGACTGCTCTCTTTAAACATGGTTTTCTGTGTATCATTGGCTTTTAAGGCAGTTATTTCCATCTGATGGATTCCTGGAACATCATCCTGTGATACATTGAAAGGGTTTTGAAACATTTGAATTTCTACCATATGATCATGGAATTCCTTGAATCTGTTTATGAATTCCTCTTTTAGAAGTTCGATTGCCCCGTTACATTTTATTGCTGAGGCAGATAAAACATTTTTTTCTTTCATCCAGCAACTTATTGCAAGTGGGAAAAATGTATAAAGTTTTCTTCGCTGAACTGTTTCATAAAAATTTGTAGTTTATTTTCAAACGCTTTCCTTTCACATCAGTAAACATGTGTCATATCAGCTTTCCTCTGCTTTGCAGTCTTATGTTCAAAGTACTCAGGTCATCAGTTATATCAGACAAGAAAGCAAAACACCTAGTCGGGATCTGAAAATGCTTGTTGAAACTTTCCTTTTTTAGTAAAAAATATCTCAAATTCATGGCGAAGCACAAAAAAAAAAAAGCCCGAGAACTTTTCCTTTGCTGAGCCACCTCACTTCAGTATAGTACATTGTATCACCATACTCCGAATATGTCTAAAACTACCGAAGATTCAAACCATGGCGTCTGATGAAATGTACACTTGATACGACGTCGTTCATGACATCTTCAGATTTAAGGACCTTTACTACACAGTTTCTGCTGATGAATAATGCACCGAAACTTCAGAGGAGGTGTGCCATTAGCATTAACAACATTAATGCAGATTGCTTCGGCCAACCCTGCTTTACTTCCCACCATATTTCTTGCTCCGTCTGTGGTTGCACTTTTTAGCTTGACCCAACTTAAATTAAGGGTTTTTACTGACTGAGATACTTACAAAAATAGATTTTGTGATGTAGTATCTTTCATTCTTCGTAAGGTACACTAATCTTCCACGATCTGAAAGTTGTTGTCAGTACCTATGATGAAAATCAGATGTTTTGTACCCAACATATTGCCTTCATCCAAGGCTAAAGAATAATGTTGAAAATTGCTCGCTATCTCAGATAATATTGAAAACATGTCTCCACTTAAATCTTCCAAACGCCTTTTTACTGTTAAAGCAGACAAACTCACATTTTGAAAAAGTGGCAACTTTTCTGGGCATACTTCTCTAGCCGCTTTTATCCTGCACTCATTAACAAATTCTCCATGAGAGTGGCCTTCCTTTTTCATGTCACTTGGCGACCACGTAGCTGGCACGCACGCATGATTTGCATTCACTGGTTTTGCTTTTAAAGAAAGTTGCTGTGCAGAAGCTGATTTTTTTCAAAGCAGATATGTTGTGTGAGCGCTCATCGCCTTGAAGTGAAAAATAATTGTTATACCGTGTCTTCAAGGTCTTTTATAGTTTCGTGGCATATAAGACATAAAGCACTGTGGGATGTGAAATAAAAAAAAATAGTCAGAAATTCAACTCCCAATAAAACACACGGCCTAAAAAAAAATAAATAAAACATATACGGAATTAAAATTATGCACATTGTTGTTTCAGAATTACACCACTTGACAAAAAGCTTGTTCACTTTTGAAAAAAAAAGTATGTATTACACACCATAGGAGAATTACAAACTAATATCATGTATAGCCTCACTACAAATATTATCCAAATTAAAGAAATGCTTCGCTGATTTTTTTGTGAGATTTTTTTTTATGAATATAACCGAAACAGATTATACCGCACACTCAACAATTCTCACCATCAGGACACCACTGTTAATTTTCTTTTTCGAACTCTACGTCACAGGCATTAGGTTTTGTTACAAAATTATTCCTATTTAGTGTACTGTCAATCTATATTGAGTTTACTACCACTTAAAAAACAATAAAAAACAGAAAACGCACCAAATCTTAAATCTGAAAGCGAAATTTACCGCAAAAAAAAAAAAAAACACTTCGTAAGGCAATCAACAACTGAAGCTGAATCATTCCAGTACACGGGGAGACGTGAAGCGTCAACGTATATATGTTACAGCGAATATGTGAAATTAGGGATTTCACGAAATCACCGGAGAATTTGTGAAATTACCAATTCGCTTAGGAACATGTGATCCCCGAGGGGTAGTGCTAAACAGGGCGAAACAGAGATTCTTCTATACTGTTTCACCATGTTTAGTACTAGCCCTGGGGGTTGGCAAATGTGTTTCGCCGTGTTTAGTGCTAGCCCCTGGAAGATCAGATGCACTTAATGACATTTGAACCCCCAGAGGTTAGTACAAACACTGCGAAACAGTGTAGATGACTCACTGTTTCGCCGTGTTTAGTACTAGCCCCTCTGGAATCAAATGTTTCTAGGCGAGTTGCTTATTTCACAAATTCCCTTGGGATTTCGTGAAACCCCTGGATTTCACATATTCCCTGTAACATATACATATTCAATTCACGTTCGGTTCGGTCCTAAGTCGTGTGTGATTGCATCAATTTTTCATATCATGAATTAAAAATTGGAAAAATTACATGAGATTCGTTTAATTATGAAATTTTCAGTTACTACTACTACTACTTTGCAAAGCAGTTCGGATTTATGTAAAACTTGGCGCAAACTTTTGAAAAGTTAACAAAACAATTGTATCGTGCAGTTGCTGGCTACGTGCAATCTGCTGGACAACAGCATAATTCTTATGTTGTTCTGAAGGCCGCACTGGACATCCTTCAGGGCCCCATGTGGCCCCATGGCCGCTGGTTGGGGATCCCTGTGTGTGTGTGTATATATATATATATATATATATATATATATATATATATATATATATATATATATATATGTATGTATGTATGTATGTATATATATATATATATATATATATATATATATATATATATATATATATATATATATATATATATAGTTTATGTGCAGGTGTGTTATTGTTATCTACTGTTAATATATATATATATATATATATATATATATATATATATATATATATATATATATATACATATACATATACATATATATACTGTATATACAAAGGAAAATGTTAGAAATGGTGCTTTATTAAGTATATTTGATTGTTAATCATTAGTTTTCTTAAACGTCACATGCTTAGCTATCGGTCTGTTGGGGTCTACCGAAGTACACGAAAATAACCGGAGATTTATCATATATATTTCATTCGACGTAATTGTAGTTTGCTTTCAAAATTCAAGTCACGATTTGTTATGCCTTGTATATACACACATACATATATACAGTATATATATATATATATATATATATATATATATATATATATATATATATATATATATATATATATACAGTATATATATATATATATATATATATATATATATATATATATATATATATATTATATATGTGTGTGTGTGTGTGTGTGTGTAATTTGTGGGTTTACGATGTGAAACTGTCGAATGGATACCTCACTGGTCTTAAATCTAAATTTTTTTTTTACAAGATATTGATGATAAATTATTATATAAAAGTGAATGTCAGTGCAATTTTACTGTAAAATGTATCGAAGAATGCGTTGTAACGTTAATTTCACTTTTGAAATAGAACAAACCGAAGGCACAGTTTATGTAGATGGGCGAATTTCCTCATAAAATCAATTTTATTTCTACGACTGGTGTTATAAATGTGGTTTTTTTATGCAAGAAGATTAAGTTGACGTGGGTTAGGGTGCGGCCAAGTTTTTAAACTTTCTAAGAACCCGTTGCATAATCATTTCCGCTGAGGGGAAACGGTCTACGGCAGAGTGTGGGCCAATCATGCCCCTACGCCGGGGCATAACTAAATTTCGAAACGGAATTATGAATGGAATGCTATATAGATTTGATATAATATATCCTCTATTCTTTTAAGCTGCGATCCTCTTAAACCTGCATAGGCAGCATGACAAGGCTTTTTAAAAACATCGACCCCGACCAGGGATTAATCTCTGAAGAATAAAAATAATATTGAATCGAACTTTTTAAACTTGTAGTCAAGGTAGTACTTCAATTTACTTCATGAGAATGTATTCTTTAGTTTAAGATGTCGTTCTTAAGAGACAACTGGAACGAATTAAAAAAAAAGAAGCCGGTTTTTCACTATAATCCCTAATACTCGTCCTTTGCCTAATGCTGTGCTCAAAATAATGTTGTCAGTTTCATTTAGTATTCTTTAGCGCCTTAATAAAATTTGGCTTCACAAGCCAGGAGGGGGCAAGCAAGTTTTAGAACTACTCAAGATATCAAAAGGTGTTACAAAGAGTTTTGTAGAAAAAACAAGTAAAAAATGCGCCGAAATTTCTTCTGCGCAATAGATTTTTCTGTACAGGGTATAATGCTGTATGAAACTCTTAGCCACGGCCCATGAAACTTGTAGCCACAGCCCGGTGGTGGCCTGTATTGTTGGCCTATAGCGGTGCCAGACGCACGATCATGGCTAACCTTAACCTTAAATAAAACTAAAACTACTGAGGCTAGAGGGCTGTAGTTTGATATGTTTGATGAATGAAGGGTGGATGATCAACATACCAATTTGCAGCCCTCTAGCCTCTAGTTTTTAAGATCTGAGGGCTGACGGACAGACAAAGAGCCATCTCAATAGTTTTCTTTTACAGAAAGCTAAAAGTTAAAAAAAAAAGTTGAGTAAAGTCTCGTTCATTTCGACGACGGTAAAAGTTGAAAGAAACATGCCGTACTTTCTCCAGAGCAGGCGTAGCGGTAAATTCTCCTAATAGCGAGGTTATGTGTAGTATTTAGCCATTAGACGGAATGGGTGAAAGCAACGTAGCCAGTTCGTTAGCAAAATTCCTTAAGGATTCCCCCACAGGAACTGGTTTATATTTCCGAGACGAATTCAGTAAAAGAGCTCCAGGAATTGAAATCAGTCTCAAACTACTCGCATCAACAGCATCGTGCATGATGCTGTTAATTCGAGATTATTCCTGACGATGTAATGATGATGTTAATTCGAAATTATTCCTGATGATGTCATGACGCTGTTAATATTCTAAATTATTCCTGACGATGTAATGATGCTGTTAATTCGAAATCATTCCTGACGATGTAGTGACGCTGTTAATTCGAGATTATTCCTGACGATGTAATGATGCTGTTAATCCGAAGTTATTCCTGACGATGTAATGATGCTGTTAATTCGAAGTTATTCCTGACGATGTAATGATGCTGTTAATCCGAAGTTATTCCTGACGATGTAATGATGCTGTTAATTCGAAGTTATTCCTAACGATGTAATGATGCTATTAATTCGAAATTATTCCTGACGATGTAATGATGCTGTTAATTCGAAAATATTCCTAACGATGTAATGATGCTGTTAATTCGAAATTATTCCTGAGGATGTAATGATGCTGTTAATTCAAAATAATTCGTGACGCTGATGATGTTGTGATGCTGTTAATTCGAAGTTATTCCCGATGATGTAATGGGAAAAATAACTCAAGGTAGAACAGATTCATGTCTGATTCAGTTGTTGAGAACAATCTGAAAATCATTGAATTCTTTTGACTTCATCGTCAACGTATTTCTTTAAAAATAGGTAATATTCAAAAACTATCGTTCATTTGAACTCTTCCTGATACTAAAGGGGAAAAATGCATCGCTATAAAAGAAGGAAACCAAAAAAAAAAAAAATAGTGACCATGGAAGAAAGAACCAGAAGATGCGATTAACCTCAGAGCGAAGAACCGGGAAAGGGAATTAAACAACCAAAGAAAGAACAAGAATAACCTGAGTCAGAAACAAGAAAACCCCGAAAAATGCGATTAACCTCAAAAACCATAAAAACCCCTAGAAAATATTGAAGAACCAGAAAAAGAAACAGAACAGCGCGATTAAAAACAAGAAAAGGTCTAGAAAAAATGTAGCTTATGCAAAGCGAGAGGGAGAGGCCATGAGATCTCGGAGGGGACAGACGTCTTCGTACGGGTGAGGGAGAAGAATGGGGGTCTTAGTATGGACACTTACCCATATAGGGACTCACCTATTGTTGTTGTGAAGTCCACAACTGCGTAGCCACTGGAGGCCTATCTTTACACCCAAGTTAATGATGTGAGGAGTATGTGTGCGTGTGTATGTACGCGCGTTCGCGTGTGTGTGCGTAATTTATAACCATGTACGTGTAAAGAAAAATAGAAAAGATGAAACAGGCTTGTGTATGTGTGTGTGGGTGTGTGTTTTTTTTATAAACATACAGCTGTCGAGAAAAATGGAAAAAACGAAACATGCTTGTACGTATATGTGTGTGTGTTTTATAAACATGCATATGACCGAGAAAAATGGAAAAGACGAAACAGGCTTGTGCGTGTATGTATGTGTGTGTGTGTGTGTGTTTTGTATTTTATGAATATACAGCTGTTCGAGTAAAAATGAAAAAGACGAAACAGGTTTGATCTAGAAATTATTTAAATTTTCATGCTCCGGGTAACGTGATTTCATGATTAATTTATTATTTTTATCTTTTTTTTTTGCCGATAATTGCGAGTTACACAGGAGATATCTAGCTCGTATGGGCCACCGACTGTTTTTTTTTCTTTATTTATGTAAATAAATTATTACAGGAATGAAGACAGCGCTTGATTTAGTGGTTCCTTTAATGCCGGTTGTGAAAATGAAACCTTCACACGCGTAGTAACTAACTGTATAGTTGAGGCAATTCATCACGAAAAAAACGAGAGAGAGAGAGAGAGAGAGAGAGAGAGAGAGAGAGAGAGAGAGAGAGAGAGAGAAAACAGCGCGCTGATGGTCGATCGTAATGATATAGGGTAGAATGAATTGCATAATTCATTTTTCAAGGATGTGAAGATATGCTGTACCAAGGAAAAATATAACCTACCGAGGCCATATTTCAGCGAGGAGGCATACGGCAAGAGGATTACCTCAGTGTAATTACGACCTCAGAGACAGGTGCGAATGGAAAGATTTCGGTCAATTTATCTTCATTGGATACACATGTAATATGCCACGAGCTACGTGCCCACCCCCTCACCCCACCCCAGCTCTCCCTGGGTGCCCTCCCCTGCCCCCTACGCTAGGTAGCCTCCTCTTTCGTGTAATGAACTACAGGGTGGCCGAGGCAAGTCAAAGATACGGGCAGGAACGAAGGAAATACCTGTAGATCTCGCATTACAGTAGTAGTTCTTGAAAATAATTTTTGGGAGAGTAGGGCGTGATTATTACAGTTTATTGTTTTGATCTTGAAATTTTGTATTTGAATCAAGTGCATATTCAGTATTAAAATTACTCAGGCACACAGACACACATATATGTATATATATATATATATATATATATATATATATATATATATATATATATATATATATATATATATATATATATATATATATATATATACAGTATATATAGACATTATATGAATATATATATATATATATATATATATATATATATATTATATATATATGTATGTACACATATTAACTTTTAACATAATTCGTTATCATGTACTCCCCACCATAATTATAGCGCGGTATTTATTAAAATGCCCGAGCCATGAGAATTGCTTAAAATGGATTGTCATGACCTACTGTACAAAATTATAAAGAACATTTGAGATAAGTAAGCTTATGTCACCTGATCCTGCGTGACTCAGTATTAAGTCATCTTCAAGTGCATGAAGCAACTAATCAGAGAGAGAGAGAAGAGAAGAGAAGAGGAACGAAGGAATAAGTAATGGGCGAAAAAAGACAATGGTGGCTCCTTTATCATTATGGACGATCAGCAAAAGAAGTCTGTGTTCCTAAGCTTCGACGGAGGGCAATTACTGGTCGGAATTCTTAGCGGTTGCGGTTTTGCATTCCAGTCGCGGGGCCTAAAGTTACGACGATAAGTTCAAGAAGAAGAAGATGGGATTGTTTTGAAGTCGAACTGCCGGGGATAACGTTTCACCTTACCTGCTTGGTAGATGATGTAACGCCAGGTGAATTAAATAATGATATACTAATGTGCAATAAAATATCACAATTATATAGTAAACTATATTGCTGTTGTGTTTTACATATTAATATAGTTTACTAACAATTGTAGATTTCTATCACGCAAACTGTTTTTCACGTTTTTAATAATAATAATAATAATAATAATAATAATAATAATAATATCATCCTTTATTTTCACCTGAAGGCCACATACAGAGATAGAGAAGGTAGATACAATTCAGGACAAAATTAGTTACACGAGATACAAAGTAATAATGTACGGTTACAGTCAAACAGTGTTGGCAATTATAGTAATAAATACAGTAATAATCATAATAATAACAACGTACAAATTATATTTCAGCTAGGGACCATATGTAGATATAGGACCTGAAAAATTATTATTACACGTTTGCAGGTTATAATTTCCATACACCTGTACTTAGAATTGACAAATATATGTATCTCTCTCTTTTGATCAACTAAAGGTACTTAAAGATAGTGATTATTTAGTAAAGAAGCTTGGTTTCGTTCTGTTGTAAGAGACTTAATATATATGAAACTCGAAACCAGGAAAATTTAGTTTTATTTTAGTTTTATTTTATCTAGGTTAGAAAAATGGACCTTGTAACGAAAGCTCAGCGGAGAATAATAATAATAATAATAATAATAATAATAATAATAATAATAATAATAAGAAGAAGAAGAAGAAGAAGAAGAAGAAGTATACTTTATTTCAGCTCATATTCACATGCTGATACAAGATACAGTTGCAACAGAGTCAGTGCAAGCATGCAATCCATAAAGAGAAATTGAATTGTAATAATAAAAATAAAATAATAGCACCCATGTTTTGCACTTAATGATAGTGATGGAAATAGTTAACGCCACAGAATGATGTTCACTGTAACTCAGACAGAAAAGGAACGATAACAGCACTAGAAGAGAAAATAATAATAAAAAAAACAGTAATAAGAAAAGAAGGAAAACAAAGCAGGGTCACTTACAACGGGACGAAGGTCTTTCTGGGTACCGCCGACGTTGGAGATGAAGATTTTCTTAATAAAAAGTAGATAATAGTAATAATGATAATAACGACGACAACAATAAATATAAAAAGGCTGTGGAGAAAGACAGAAACACAAAAAACACAGGAGTTTACGAATAGTGGACACATGAGTTTGCCCATAGTGGACACCATTGGGGGTAGTGCCGTCAGTGTACCTCACGCGCTGCACTGTAGGCATTACGTAAGGTTCTCTGCAGTGTCTCCTCGGATGCCTGTTATTCCTTTTACTGTACCTCCGTTCGTATTCTCTTTCTTCCATTTTACTTTCCACTCTCTCCCAACAACAGTTTCTCAGTGGAACGGGTAGGTTTTCCTCTTGTTACAACTTTAAAAACTTTGTACTCTTAATTTCCCTTTCAGCTCTGAATGACCTCAAAGTCCCAGCGCTTGGCCTTTGAGCTAAATTCTTGTATTTACATTCCACTCATAGTGGGGAAAAAAATCTGACTTTCCCAAAGGTTTTATTTTCTTCTAAAAAGTAAGTATACCCTAGTTTAACCAGACCACTGAGCTGATTATCAGCTCTCCTAGGGCTGGCCCGAAGGATTAGATTTATTTTACGTGGCTAAGAACCAATTGGTTACCTAGCAACGGGACCTACAGCTTATTGTGGAATCCGAACCACATTATAACGAGAAATGAATTTCTATCACCAGAAATAAATTCCTCTAATGCTTCATTGGCCGGTCGGAGAATCGAACGCGGGACCAGCAGAGTGCTAGCTGAGAACGATACCCACCCGTCCAATGAGGAGCTCTAGCTAGGATGTTGAAGACGTCTCGATTTTCAAGTTATCTTAGCGGGATGCTGGCGTGGCGTGTCTGCTAGACACCTAAGAATGTCGTGAACAGCAGCGAGACATGGCTTTGGCATTACCTATCCAGTGGATCTGTTGGCTATAATTCGTCCGTAGGAAGCATCCAGAGATGCCTTAGCAGCTCCACAGAGCATCAGCTTTTTGGTCTCTCCTTAACGGAGGGCAGTCTTCTTCTTTTCAGTTTCATCAGCAATCGCGCAGAACTTAGGTCGTCTGTGTTCCTTGTCAGTTGTATCTCTTACATCGTCCGTGATAATGTGTCCCTGATACTGGAATTCATCTCTTCCTCCCACTATAAAATAGTGACTCATACTATAAGATAATGGCTAAAACTTTGTATTTTCGTTATTTACAACCTTACGCTTAACTGAGCGTAATTTTGATTTGCAAACAGTCTCTTTCTTAGATTATTTAAGTAGGATATCCACATTCGCAAATTATTTATATGTATGTATGCACGTGTTTGTGCGTGTGCTGTTCATTGTGCTCAGTATCTAAGATAAAGGGGATTGTTAGTGTCCGTACCCTGACAGGAATATTTACATCCGAGCTGAAGTCTAGTCTTATCTCCCTTGAAGGCTGAGTGCCTCAAGTCACTGTCTCCTGCTTACCAGCCCTGAAAGGCAAAGGTCCGTATCACAGTGAAGCAAGATGCATTTATCATGTATAATTTCCTTTGGGAACAAGTTTGCCATTTACTAAGAGAGAGAGAGAGAGAGAGAGAGTAGATTTTGACGTACTGTTTAAAAAACTATCCAACCATCTCCTTTTGTAATGGATGCAAAAATTCCATCAAGCATTCATGGCCAGTGCTTAGGATGCTATGATGCTTTTTGATGCGAATTTGAAACTCTCTCTCTCTCTCTCTCTCTCTCTCTCTCTCTCTCTCTCTCTCTCATGCATGTGCGCGATATTCTTTTTTTAGCCTCGTTCTGTGAAATAATACAAGGGCATCAGAAATCATTTTTATATATAGCAGATCCGCCTTGTAACTTTTGTTCATATGTAATATTCTCTCTCTCTCTCTCTCTCTCTCTCTCTCTCTCTCTCTCTCTCTCTCTCTCTCTCTCTCTCGTATATATATATATATATATATATATATATATATATATATAT
>NC_089746.1:51201511-51206511 GCF_040412425.1 Macrobrachium rosenbergii | reverse complement strand
GTAATTAAAACAAAGAAACACCCCAAAAACCATCTTGAAATTTTAGTGATCTCATCTCCCTAAAATTTTCTTAGTACTCATATGATGTTCTTTAATCAATATAGTCACCAAATATCGAGATAAAACGAATGAATTACTATTTAACAAGGTAAAATATTAATGTCTATAGAAATCTGACGATGTCTAAAAAAAGTAAGATGGTTTGAATAAGATGCGAAAGGTTTAAAATCTCTTGGCAGCCTTACTCTGGTCCATACCGAATCTTTTGAACAAGTACTCAGACAGGGAGCCAGCAAACCACAGCTTGCAGTCGTATAGCTACAGATAGTTAGAAAAATAGTCTAATATACGGTTAAAAATAACTTACTCAATGGGAGAGAGAGTGATTGATAGATATTTGGCTAAGATATACGTACTGACCCTAGAGAGAGAGAGAGAGAGAGAGAGAGAGAGAGAGATACATTTATATTTGACCAAGATATACCTATTGACCGGAGAGAGATAGAGAGAGAGAGAGAGATACATTTATATTTGACCAAGATATACCTATTGACCGGAGAGAGAGAGAGAGAGAGAGAGAGAGATTAGCATATGAATATGATGTGCCTTGTGCTTACTGATGAGAAATTGGTTAGAAAGCAAAAATTAGCATTTAACATTCCGGTGATTATGTCTTCCTTCTGACCGGAGAGAGAGAGAGAGAGATTAAAATAATTATGTTCAAGAGAAAGACGTAGAAAAATTTACGTATTATTATTAATCCTGACGTAGTAATAAAGAGGTATGGAGAAAAGGGCGGACGGATAAAGATTGGTATTTTTTTTTTCATAAATGTAAAGAGAAAAGCTGAGATAACTTTGGGTATATTTCAAGTGATTTGACAGAGAGAGAGAGAGAGAGAGAGAGAGAGAGAGAGAGAGAGAGAGAGAGAGAGAGAGATCAGATACCATCATCGGTAAAGAAAATCTTGAACATACTGATACCTAAATGTACCACCGTTCATTCGAAGGGCAGACAGTCAGAACGAGACAGACTTGAAACCTCTCTCAATTTGTTCAACAGAGAAGAAGGGAAGGGAGTGGGTGGGTGAGGGAGCGAGTGCGCTGGAAACGTAATTGTCAAAGAGAACCCTAAACATACCAAATGCCCAATTGGGGCCGCGTTCAATCCCCTGCCCAGCAATCAGCCATTAAAAGCTAACACGTCGAGAGACAGAAGATTTTCTTTGCCTGACGGGACAGCGGAGCCCAAGGCTGCCGGATCCTCTTCGTTAGGCCAAACAGCTCATAGAGGTCATGAAATGCGCATTAACTCGTGCATACACGAAGGTAATCACTGGTATACTCACGTACACACACACATACACATGCAAATGCACACAACGCAGCCACATGCGGCACAGGTGCTCATGATCATGTGAGGTAACTCATGCATACGTGGGAGTGACTAGTAGTATGCACACACACGCAGCTTCCCATGGCCGATGTAGATTGACGCATGCGCTTGTATGCACTCGCCTAGACACAGGCAGGATAACCGGATGGGATTCTTTCATATGAACGTGGGGGCGAAGCCTAGAGGTCTTAAATGCCATCGTACATATAGGCGACTACAATCATCTTTTTCATGTAAATGAAGCTGCCTTTTGTTTCTTCGTATTTTTTTTTAACTTCATATTGAGTAGGTTGTGTGTGTGTGTGCGCGCGCGCGCAGGTGCGTGCGTGTGTTGCCTATAAATCTAGGAAATTAGCCGAGGGACTTTTTCCATCTCTTCAAAATTAGCCGAGGGACTTTTTCCATCTCTTCAAAACTTCTTTGTCGATATTAAACCGGTTAAGTTTATTTTGACAAGGACACTAACCCATGATTATCTTCTTAACTAATTAGTTGCAACATTAAAATGACAGCAACCGTAGTTTAGTTTTCTCGAGTTATTTGTTTTGTCTTTTAGGCGTATGAGTCTCTTCTCCAGAAGAAGGAAAGGTAATTAGTAAGGGATAAAGGGTCAAAAGTTTAAAAATAAAAAAAAAAAAAAAAAAAAAGAAACCCGTCCCATAGTAAGGAAATTAGTCTTGTATCAAGAAGGATTAAGAAGGAAATTTTGTAAACTGTAATCCCATGTGTTTAGATTAGAATGGGAAATGCTTCCCAGCGTTTGTGTTTGTTTGTTCAGTGCGAAAAGTTCGATTGATGAGGAGGAAGACTTCCCTTGATAAAATTATAAATAATTAAGTTAGAAATTGTGAGATTTTATTAGCGAAGGACCTTAATTCGACAGCTGACTAGCAGTTTGTATTCTTCAGGAATTGGGGGAAAGCCCAAGGCGTTTGCTTGAATTTTACCTCACTGTGCTGTTATTTATTAATTTGTTTATTTACTTACTTATGTATTTGTGTATTTACAGGTGTAACTTCGAATCTTAGGTTGTGATGTGCATGTTGTGAGAAGGAAATTTCATTTTAATGGCTACCTGTTGAATGTTTCATGAGGTTACTGCCGTAATTAAAAGAAAAAGGGCACCAGACCTCTATGCATTTCCTAAACAAACAAACCATTCGGATTTAAAATGAGATTTTTCATCAGCAGACCAGTTTGTCCTCCCACTAGATGGTGCATTATGAAGCTTCATGTATCAGTGACGGGGAGGTACAGACAATTATGAGCTCTTGATTAGAGCAACGTTTTTTGCAGGAAGATGGTACTAGAGATTGGCAAACTTCTGTATTTCTGGTTTTGTGGTGTGTCGTTAAGGGAGTCCATTCCTTCAACTCGCATGCACCTTAGCAAATCGCCTTACCTCGGCTAAATTGCCTCTCTTCGTTTAAAAGACATTGAACAGGTACGACGAGAAGGTCCAGAGGTTTTCATCTCATTGTTTGTCGAAAAAAAAAATGTATTTGTTACTCCTTTCAAATCCCAGTACACTTTACTGTTACCTTTTTCCAAAGACCATTTTCAGATGATCTGAATTATGTATTGTTGCCCTTGTTAAAGTGCTAATTACATTGCAGGCTCATCTCCCTCCTTCCATTGTTCTATGAATTTGTTGAAAAGTTTACAGTTGATTCCTTTTATAGATTCACAGGACTCTGTCTCCTGCGTCCTTCCAACTTACTTATTTGCAGGACACTATTAAGTACATATGATGTCTCGTTAGGTCTAACGATTTACTTCCAAGAAATCATGCTCACTCTGGTGGCCTTGAGGTCTAATATTATAACTGTAACCACTTGCACCAGATTGCTAAGTTTTGTTGCGTGTATCAGCTACGGTTTTGATCTAATCGGAGAAGTAACTCTTTGTACAATCTTCCATGGTTTGGAAGTGGTAATATATTTTTGTGACCCAGAGATGTACTGACTTCCTTTCGCTTGGGAATTCAGATATTCATACAACTCCAAATATAGCCCTGGCCAACGGGTCTGAATTTCTTTATCGTGCTTGGCCAACCCATTGGTCAATAGTACGTCCGGTATCGTAATGGGTATCATCAGACTAATTGATCACAATTGCAGTTATTTGATTTTAGGGCAGCATTTTGCTTACTTGATAGCTGGGTTTCATACACTAACTTTTAGCTCCCATGCTAGAGACGATGTACTTAATTCCTATTTATTAGGAGTACCATACCTAATTGTCTGCTGTTCCTTAAGGTACCTATCTTGGACCTCCGTCGTTTTTAGTCTTTAATAAGGACATGACTTTTGTCCTTGAAATGTGATGATGCACTATGTAGATGGTGCAGATCTTTCTGCAATTATTCACCCTCCTTAATATGATATCAAGTGCCTTCTAATATCAACATAGATTTGGAGTGATGGCCCCAGAGAAAAACAAAAAAGTTACAACCGAACCACAATTTTCGAGTGTATGTGTACTCAAACATATATACTGTAAACGGTTGAGGATTTGATGTAATTAACAAAATCCATGATGCGCAAACCTGAATGTCTTTCGCTGCAATCAAACAGCATTATATGAAGTTAAAAGGGGATTACCGAACAATTTCAGGCTACAAGAAGGTTAACCGCCATTGGTAAGCCTGCCAAAGCCGTTATTCCATATATGTATACTGTATACGAATACTCGAGTCACCTGCCTTCTTGCAATATTTACCAGTGATCAGAGATCAGAGTTGAAGTAGTGTCAACCGAAATACATGAGTTTTCGTGTTATATATATATATACTGTATATATATATATATATATATATATATATATATATATATATATATATATATATATATATATATATATATATATATATATATATATATATATATATATGTGTGTGTGTGTGTGTGGTATCTGTATGCGCGTTTGTTTGCTTGTACATACATACATATGTAAGATCACCGCCGTTATCACGCATCAGAACATATTTTCATGCCCGACCTATGGCCAGGATCTCAATTAGAGAATCGAGATCTTAGCATTAAGATTGTCTAGATAAATAAAACCACCTGAAGAACATTCACTGCAAGAAGAAGAAGAAGAAGAAGAGAGGGAGTGTGCGTGTGGGGGTGGGGGTAGGGTTGAGGAGTTGAGGGTGGGTGGGTGGGTGAGGAGGAGTGGGAGGAAATGAGCTGCCTTGCTCCCCACCTGGAGCGTGCTGAAATTTATTGGTCAGCTTTTTCTGGATCTAATTGATACTGAGGTACCAAAAACCCTGTTACTATCTTTTTTCCCCCTCTCGCGTATACAATTTAGTGCAAATAGCAAAAAGAAAAAAAAAAAAAAAGAAAATTCATAAGGATAAAATGGAAACTTTATATTTCTTTATATTTTTTGTGGCTCACAACTGCAAGTCCGCCCTGCTGGGGCGAAGTTCTCCAAGCTATATTTTAGGTCTATCGTTGACGAATCTTAACGCGGCTGTCATTGGAGTGGGAGACCAGTGTCTGGGAATATGTTTCGCTCTGTGTGATTCTCTTCTTGTATATCGATGCTCCAGCATTGTGCTCTGCAGAGATATCATACAAAGAGTGATAAAGGGGGGG
>NC_089746.1:51151511-51196511 GCF_040412425.1 Macrobrachium rosenbergii | reverse complement strand
CGTTTCCATCCTTTTCCAGCTTTTTTTATTTTCTTCGTTTCCATCCTATTTACCTCTTTGTTTCCAGCAATTTTATGTTCTTCGTTTCCAGCCTTTTTATTTTCTTCGTTTCCATCCTTTTCCAGCTTTTTTTATTTTCTTCGTTTCCATCCTTTTAATTTTTTTTCGTTTCCATCCTTTTATTTTTTTTCCTTTCCAGTTCTTTTATTTTCTTCGTTTCCATCCTTTTAATTTTTTTTCGTTTCCAGCCTGTATATTTTCTTCGTTTCCATCCTTTTCATTTTTTTTTCGTTTCCAGCTTTTTTATTTTCTTCATTCCCATCCTTTCTATTTCCTTCTGCAATTCACCTCTTCCCAGTCAGCGAGCGATGCGTCACGAGAGCACCTCGCCTTCCGTAGATTTGCAGCTCCGAAAATGGATAATTAACGACCCGTATTTCTGTGTGTGGGTCATCGGCCTGTCCCTTATTGCAAGATGACCTTAGCCTTGCATAATAATGCCTCCTGGAGACCATTTTTCATGTTGTTCTCGGTCTCCGCCGAGTGAAACTTTCAAAGGTGTTATTAGAGTTCATCCATCTTATGGAAATATAGAGTTAATGAGCTTTCCCCCCCCCTTCTCTCTCTCTCTCTCTCTCTCTCTCTCTCTCTCTCTCTCTCTCTCTCTCTCTCTCTCTCTCTCTTTTTATATGTGTTATCTCGAGCAGTGGACGAGAGTCTGCTATAAGTTATTCATGACAGTTATATTTTGTCTCAATTTTTTTGTTTTTTTTGTCCTGTTTGCTATATCTATTAACATAGCTCCATTATATAGACACTATGTTAATGGATATATTTGTATATGTATATATGTGTATATATATATATATATATATATATATATGTATATATATGTTTGTATGTATATATATATATTTATATATATATAAATGTATATTTATATATATATATATATATATATATATATATATATATATATATATATATATGCGTGTATGTTACTTTGTGGAATTCTGTCTGTGTGAGGTTACCAAGCCATGGCTATAATGATTAGGCTTGCCTATAAGAAAAACCACCAGAACAAGAGAGTCAGTTGTGGCCAGCCTTTAACGATGTCTCGGTTGATTACTCATTTCGTGTCTTCTTCCGGTGGGAAGAAGACTGTAGCAAAGTTTTATACCATTGCAAAGTTTTATACCTTTGGTTTTATACCTTCGCAAAGATTTATAACTTTGCAAAGTTTTACACTTCTGCAGTTTTATACCTTTGCAAACGTTTGTACATTTCCCTAAGTTTTATACCTTTGTAAAGTTATACCTTTATAGAGGCCCAGGAGGACTTTAACTTTAACTAAAGTTTTATACCTTTGCAAAGTTTATACCTTTGTAAAGTTTTATACCCTTGTAAATTTTTATACCTCTGCAAAGTTTTATATCTTTGCAAAGTTTTATATCTTTGCAAAGTTTTATATCAGTGAAAAGTTTTATACATTTGCAAAGTGTTATACATTTGCAAAGTTTTATACCTATGCAAATTTTTTGCCTTTGCAAATTTTTTTACCTTTGTAAAATTTTACACCTTTGCAAATTTTTTACCTTTGCAAAGTTATATACCTTCGCAAATTCTTTGCAAAGTTTTAAACTTTTTTTAAGTTTTATACCTTTGCAAAATTTTAAACTTTTGTAAAGTTTTACACCAGTGCAAGTTTTATAACTTTACAAAATTTTATACCTTTGCAAAGCTTTACACTTTTGCAAAGTTTTATTCCTTCCTTCTGCCGCATGATGGCAGAATGAAACCGACAAAGTTCTTCAGAAGTAGTTCTTGCTTTCTCTCCCTTTATATCCTCTGGTTAAAAGCACAAGCACACACACTCGTAGACTTAACAGTGAAGTTACGTGGCTTATGTACTAACGGCTTCTAGCCCTTGTTGATTCAGGTGTTCAACCATCCAAGTACTGATCAGACTCAACGTTGTAAATATATGTACAACACTATGCACGCTTACATATATATGTGTGTGTGTATATGTATATATATATATATATATATATATATATATATAATATTAGTTACATTCTCCTAAAAGAACATGTGCATGTATGGAATCTTAGACAGAGAAATAAAATGCTAGATACAACAGGTACTGCTAAGTTCATCGTAGTTTAACTTCCTGATCAAGGGTGAACCCCTTGTGCATAATTGTATTCACGTGCGCAGATCTTCACTTCAGTTAGTCTTCCTAAACAATATTTGTGGTGTTTCTTATCCATGTTGTTGGTATGTATTTTAATCTGTATGATTTTCAAATTATTAACAAAGAAGAAAGAAATTAAGGAAGTTTTCGTAATGTATATGTACGTATGTATCATATATATATATATATATATATATATATATATATATATATATATATATATATATATATATATATATATATATATACATATATATATATATATATATACATATATATATATACATATATATATATATATATATATATATATATATATATATATATATATATATATATATATATATATATATATATATATATATATAAGAATCCCACAGGAAAATGACAGGCAGAAGTTCAATACCAAGCGCTTTCACGTATATTGAAGCATCGTCTGTGCACAAAGTTTCATACCTTTGCAAAAGTACTGAACTTCTGCCTGTCATTTTTCTGTGGGATTCGCATATGCACTGAAGTCACTGTGATTTTATATATATATATATATATATATATGCTATATATTTATATATATATATATATATATATATATATATATATATATATATATATATATATATATATATATATATATTTATATTCTTTTTATGTATATTTTTTTATAAGTCGGTTTACGTTTGTTGAAGTTCATATTGCTCTATTTCTTCTCTTCCTTCTTCTCTTCCCTCTTCTTCTCCTCTTTCTCCACGTTTAAGATTCACCGACTTATCAAAACTCTTACTGTATGGTGATATGATGAGAGACGGTGATTGTAAAATACTTAAATGCGTATGTATGTACAGTATGTGTGGGTGTGTGTGTATGTATGTAGTATGTACACATATATATATATATATATATATATATATATATATATATATATATATATATATATATATATATAATATATATATATATTAATTAATATGAATATATTGTTTATATATATATTATATAAATATGTACTTACATACGTATAAACGGTATATTTATATTAATATATATGTACAAATATATATGTATGTATATACATACATACATACTATACATACATACGGACAGTCACCGGCTCTCATCATATCACCACAAAATAAGAGTTTTGATAAGTCGATGAATCTTAAACGTGGAGAAAGAGGAGAAGAAATAGAGCAATATGAACTTAAAAAAAAAGAAAACCGGCTTATAAAAGAAAACATAAAATGACGAAGGTAATCGCGAAATACAGAGCCAGTTACCAAGTGGAAGCCATGAAAGAAAAAAAAAGAAATAGAAGTTAGAATCGAGGCTTGGGAGGGAGTGGAGAAAACCTGGGGGGTGCGGACATTATAAGGTGTGCGTTTGTAAAGATGTATTTAGGCGGGAGGGGGCCAGTTCTGTGCGGTGGATGTTTTGTATCTCGGCTCTGATCATGCTGCCAGATAAAGGGATGACGCTGGAACCACGCAACGGGGCGCTCATCATCATACGAATGTCCCGGCTTTAGGCCCAATTGAAATAGGCTCTCCTAAATGGGCGATTCTGTTTCTCCGCCTCCTCCTCCTCCTCCTCCTCCTCCTCCTTCTTTTGCTTCTTCAACTTATTCATTTGCCCGGGTCTATAGATGAAAGAGATTGCCTTTTGAAAAAGGCCGCAAATGAAGAAGCTTTTGCGGGAGAAGTTGAAAATGAGGTAGAAGGAATTTGTTTGAAGAGACTGAGGGAAGAGAAAATTGGTTTGAAGTATGAGGAAAAAGAGGGCTCGTTTAAGAGAGAGAGAGAGAGAGAGAGAGAGAGAGAGAGAGAGAGAGAGAGAGAGAGAGACTTGCCTCATTCTTAAGAATATATGAGAAAGGACTCCTTCTTTGCTAGTAATGAGGGAAATGGCGCCCGTTGAGAATGAGGGAGACTAGAGGTTCTTGGAGGCGTAGTTAGTATTATGTGATAATATTGTTAGAAGAAATGTGTTGAACCAGTTTCCATGAAATCTTTTAGTCAACAAATTTTCAATGAGATTGAGAGGAAATGCCTGTGTTAGCTCCAAGCTAAGTATTTAATTTATGATTATCTTTTGTTCGTTTTACGATTGTTTATTGGAGTGTGCACTTGAAGTGATGATTCAAGCTATTACTATTGTTTGATATTGGCGTCTGACCTGTCTGTGAAATTAGCTTTCTTTTTATGACCTTTTTCTCTGTAAATATTTATCTCCTAATTTACTTCGTTCTCTGAAGATGTGCTCATGATACACAAATTCGCTTGGCACTTGCAGCAGTTTCGCGTTTACCCTGAGTAGTTTCACCGTCATCAGATCTACTGAATGAAGAACTGTTTCTGTGTGGAGTGAATATATTTATTTTCTGCTTTATTCATTTGTTTTCAATCATTCATTTGATGGTTTTTTCATCTGGATTTTGAAACTAGAAACATAATCATAGTGCAGTGCCATGCAATACCTAATAAGCGATCTTGTAAATTTGCTCATTACATTTGCCCTTTTCTGAAGCCAGCCAAATTTCAGTCCTGTGAGAAAGTAGCTGTTTGTGTATTTACTTTGCTCCTTGTCAAAAAAATCTCAAAAATGTTGTCAAGTCGTTTACCTTGGATTTAAAAGTACTCGCAACATATTTCCAGTAATGAATTACCAACAAGTGGATGGATTCTTGGAATGGGGTAAAGGAAACGAATTATTTATAATAAGTTTATAAATTAGTCCCATTACCATAACGGGGAAACTAGAAACAACCATACTGCAATCCCATACAACGCCTAATAAACCATCTTGTAAATTTGCTCATTAGATTTGCCATTTTCTGAAGCCAACCAAATTTTAATCCTGTGAGAAAGTAACTGTTTTTTTATTTATTTTGTTCCTTACCAAAAAAGTCTAATAAAAATGGTCGAGTCGTTCGCCTTGGATTTAAAAGCAGTGACAACATATTTCCAGTAATTAATTGCCAACTCCAAGTGGATGAATTCTTGGAAAGGATTAAAGGAAACGCATTATTATTATAATAAGTTAATAAATCAGTCCCATTACCATAACGGGAAAACGTCGAGGAGAAACGAAAACTCTCCCCGAGAGCCACAAGGGCTTATGTCCAGTCCCCTCAAAAGTGCATTGTCTCATTCTCCCCCAGCCGTGTTTATTGACACACCCTCGTTTCCCAGATGAATTCTTGGAAGGGATTAAAGGAAACGAATTATTATTATAATAAGTTAATAACTCAGTCCCATTACCATAACGGGAAAACGCCGAGGGGAAACGAAAACTCTCCCTGAGAGCCACAAGGGCTCATATCCAGTCCCCTCAAAAGTGCATTCTCTCTCAGGCGTGTTTATTGACACACCCTCGTTTCCCAGATTTGCTCTGAACTATTGCGATAACACTCGGCGTCAGGCATAAAGAAAACGTCTTAATTAGCCATCATGATCTTACGAAAGAGGGAACGCCTTGATATTTTCCCGACACGGTTCCCTTTCATCCTCCCACCAATACCCCATTCTGACTCTTGACCATTCCCACTCCTGCACTTAGCTGGTCGGTGGGAAATGCCTTTTTTTTTTTTTTTTTTTTTTTTTTTTTTACAGAATGCAAGGGTAATTTTGGAGGGGGTATGAAAGGGTTTGTTTAGTGGCCCTGGGATTCCCAGAACGGGATAAAGAAGCAGAAGAAGGTGAGGAGAAATAGAAGTAGGAAAATGCGCCGCAGAAGCAAATGAATGAGATGGACAGAGGCGAAAAACAGCAAGACAGACAGGAAGCTGACCGAGGGAATGAAAGTGAGAAGAAATAAAGAATACAGGAAAAAAGAAGAAGAACGAGACCGACATCAAACGAAGAAGAGAAACTAAATGATGAAGAACGTAGTAGAAACTGCGAAATAATCTGAGGCATCAATTAAAGACTCTCGATTCTGGGAAATCTTGCGACGTATAGCCTAGAAGAGTAAACTTCCTAACTAAAGATAATAGACATAATGATGAGTGGGTTCTTGAGTCATACTCATACTCGTGGCCTGTGGAATGCGCAGTGACGTAAGTGAGACGTCATTATGCGCAGGTGCTCAAGAACCAATAAACGATCTTCTTGCGCCGGCCAAGTAGGAGCTACAAATGGGCCAGGAAATCTGATACGTGTGGTAAACAGCTGCGTTTCTAAGGCAAATCTGCTTTGGTTCAACCTCTCTCTCTCTCTCTCTCTCTCTCTCTCTCTCTCTCTCTCTCTCTCTCTCTCAGGAATGTCATCTGAACACCACAGTGCATTCCTTCCTTCGTCATGATGAGGGATTTCGAAGGGAAACTATGCTAATTGAATACTTTGTGCGGATAGATTTACAAATGAGTTTTGCCCCGACAAACCACTAGCTTTCAGTCACCATTTTCCTCGTCGTTAAACGATTTCTGAAGCCTGATATAGCAGTAATATTAATTCTCTGTTCAGACGGAAGTTAATACGAGAAAAAATAGAACTCATTCATTACTAGAGGAAAATCATGAAGAATGATAAAGAATGGGGCTCATATTTTCACAGGGAAAAATGATGCGAGAAAAGGAATGGAGCTTATATTTCCGCGGAGAACAACATGAGAGTTAAGGAATTGAACATATTTTCTTATAGAAAAATACATAAGAGAAAATGAATAAAACTCATGTATCAAAGGAAAAGAGTAAAACTCATTTGTAAGAGAAAAATAATAAAACTCATTTGTAAGAGAAGAAGAATGAAACTCATTTGTAAGAGAAAAATAATAAAACTCATTTGTAAGAGAAGAAGAATGAAACTCATTTATAAGAGAAGAAGAATAAAACTCATTTATAAGAGAAGAAGAATAAAGCTAAGAGAAAAAGAATAAAACTCATAAAAGAAATAGAATAAAACTCATTTATAAGAGAAAAAGAACAAAACCTTATTAGAGAGAAAGAATAAATCTCATTTATAAGGGAAGAAGAATAAAACTCGTTTACTGTATAAGGGAAAAAGAATAAAACTCATATTTTCAAAGAAAAAAAAGAATCACACTCATAATTCCACAGAGAAAAAGAATCGCTCATCGGGTACAAGAACAAAGGTCACATTGTTTATTTACATTCTGAATTTCGCGGTAATTGTTGTGTAGATCACACATGAATAATCTGAAGTCAAACGACTTACTGTAACAGTGTATGATTTGTTTGCATAACTTCGAAATCGAGAGGGATCTGGTGGCTTTACGCAAACAAAGTCACAAACGAAACCGCCATGTTCCCCAAAAATCATCAGTTTTTTTTTTTTTTTTTTTTTTTTTTTTCTAAAGATGTTCTAACTTAGGTCTTCTTCCAACTGCTTCCCAACACCTGCAGTCTAATGGATTTTTAAATTCCGTGATAGCCAAGAACAAACTGGAACACTAATTTTACGGTGTTGACTGTACACCACGATTTTAGAACAATGCCCACAGATATATACACACACAAACACACACACACGTATATGTATATGTATATGTATATGTATATATATATATATATATATATATATATATATATATATATATATATATATATATATATATATATAATATATTCTCTTCTATAGTACATGAACACACGCTGAAATTTCTCAAACTCAGCCAAGCAGGACTTTTACATTCAACAAATGCACATATCGAACTTCCATGACTTCTGAGGTGCTCGCCAATGAAAGTATTTCTTAATACAGTTTGTTCATTGTCGGGGACCGTTTAACCCCATCTTAAAGAATCTGACATTTTCCATCATTTTCCGGTATCAATCATTTGTACATAGTTTAATATCAAAGTTTTTAATATCACAAAGTTCCAAGAACCCTTTGACTTTACTTAGCGTAGGAGGCATCTTCCAGTCTGTGAACCAGCAACCCACAAACGAAATAAGTGATGCAAGTTGCCTTTCCCGACGGTGGTGATTTGATAAAGCATGAACAGGGTGAACAAACACTAGACCAATAGCCATCTTGGTAATAAATCTTCCAGGACCGTGGTAAACCTTACTTGTTAGGTTCTTTCATACGATTAGTAATCTGAGTAACACATCAGGTAAGGTACATGGAAAGTCGAGAAGAAGAAGAAGAAGAAGAGTTGGAATAACGATATAGAAAAACCCGTATCCCCTCTCTTTCTTTGCGAATGTGTGTGGGCTTACCCTGTTTATAGGTGCCATATATATATATATATATATATATATATATATATATATATATATATATATATATATATATATATATATATATAATATATAATGTAATATATATGTGTCTGTGTGTGAGTATTTGTTGTATATATATATATATTATATATATATATATATATATATATATATATATATATATATATATATATATACAAAGTGTATGCTCTCATGAACGTAAGCACTTACATATTTGTTGGTGTGTGCTTGTTTGTCTTTGTGTGCATGTCCGATTATAAATAAAGGCATACTTCAGGCGTACATGCACAGTTTCATAATTTCAGAAATGAGTGGCTTCCTTTAGAGTTTTAATCACCTGGGAATCTAGTTGGCAAGATGGCTGTAGGTTGAAGAAAGACAGTAGATATTGAGAGTAAAATAATGATTTACCATGAAAACGCTATTACTTACGGAAAAGTTCTTTTGCTGAAGAGAGGAAAAAAAAAACAGGGATTCCGGAGATTGATATAAAGGAATTTATATATTTTGGTGTTCCTATGCATTTAATATTTCATGATTTTGCCGCCCTTTTATATATTTTCAGTTGGTGGTGTGTGTAAGAGTGGTGTACCATCCATTTGAATATTTGAGTGTTACTGTCCGTATGAACATTTCAGTGTTGCTTTCTTTTCAGTGTTTTTGTCATTTTATGCTTCAGATTGTTGCCAACCTTTCAAGTATTTCAATGCTGCCATTCTTTTAATTTTTTTGCAGTGTTTCAGTATTTCAGAATTTTGCCCGACTTTTAGGTAACTCAGTGTTGCAAGAATTTTAAAGGCTTCAGTGCTGCCCTCTTTCGAAATATTTAGAGGAAGGAAACGATTCAAGGAATAATCGCTTTACGTTATATAACAGCGAATGTTTTAATAGTAGTAGTAGTAGTAATGGTGCTGAGAATATTTAGAAAGAGAAAACAGAGAAGTGAATTCAGTATGAGAATGAATGAAACTAACAGGAGGAGAAGGAAGGAAGTAAAGTGAAAAAATAAAAAAAAAAATTGATAACGTTAGCATGAGTAAGTCGAGGAAGAGTTCAAGTGTAAGGGGAAAGAAAAAATAAAAAATGCTAGAAGAAAAAGAAAAAGAAAAAGAAAAAGAAGAAGCTGTAGCAGACGAGGGTCGACTCAGGCAGCAGGAGGGGGAGTAGGGGGAGGAGGTAATGACGGTCGAGCAGACGGAGGAAACTGATGAGCCGTGTGTTTGTGGGCAGGAGACAAATGACATGGTGGTCGACATCTGTCCTCTTCTTCTTGCCTTTTCTGAAGGTCCGAAGGAGGCTCTCTCTCTCTCTCTCTCTCTCTCTCTCTCTCTCTCTCTCTCTCTCTCTCTCTGACTAGTCACGTTCTCTCTCAAGTTTCTTCGTTTTCGTCGATTCCAATTTCAGTTGCTTCTTATCTCTTTCTCTCCCAAGGGCAGAGACACCGTCGGGTCGAATTCGGTGGCTACGGTCGACCCCCGTCCTGTGTTTTCGAATCGTCAGTCCGAGTGCGGTTTCAGAGAGAGAGAGAGAGAGAGAGAGAGAGAGATCTCACGTATATGATTCGAAACGCATCAGTTTGCGGAGTGGACCCTCCATTTGAAGCACTGTCTGTGCCATCATTTCGAATGAGAAATTCGTATTCCCTCCCGTTCTTTATGGGCGGCGCAGCCTCCAACAAAGGAGAGGCTGGATGATTGAGAGACGATGATTACGAGGATTTCTGGCAATTACTCTCTGCGTAATGGTGTTTTGTCTTTGTAGGGATCCTCTCGAAGCACTCTACTCCCACTTATAGATTACTTGAGTGTTAATGCACAACTTCCTGGAAACTGAAATTCTTGTAATTAACCGTTGCGTAACGACTAGCAGAGAGAAAGAGAGAGAGGTAGTCAACTCAACCTCAGATTCAGAGACTGTTCAAAGCACAGTTCAGTGATGAGAAATTTATGTCTAGAAATATTTTGCTTGTTATATATATATATATATATATATATATATATATATATATATATATATATATATATATATATAATATAATGTGGTTATATATATATACATATATATATATATATATATATATATATATATATATATATATATATATATATATATAAATGTGTGTGTGTGTATGGATGTATGTATGTTTTATTTCAGTTCGTCACATCTACCAGAACTCTTGTGAATACGGCAGCGTTTGTTGAATGTTATAAAAAAAACGAAAAATTAATATTCTATTGTCGACCGTTGTGTTTCCATTACTATATGTATATATGTATCAGCATGGAGTCGTATCTCCTAACAGGGGATGCAGAGAGAAAAAAGTAACAAAGATCATTGCCACATTCGTACTTTTAACTGCTGAATCGTAGATGAAGTCCAGTGCAAAAGATTCCTTTCCACTCCATCTGTCCTTCATTTTCAGGTCTTCCCCTCCTCCGCCTTCCTGTTATTTTCGATTTATGCACGCACACAAACTTATCGTCTTCCTGTCTTTCCACATGACCACTCTGAACCAAACTTTCAACTATTTTACCACCTCTTCCCATCTCCACATTTCTCACTTTTGCTATCCATCTGATGGCACATTCTTCGCTGACAGTTCTTGCCAACAACTTCAACAATCTTTTCTCTGTCCACTCGCGATCATCATCCCCACTTTACTCCTATTGAGAAGAGTTGGCTCAACAGTCCCTTCATTCATTCCAACTATGGCTATCATAAAGACCCCAAGTCTCTTCCCAATCATTTGTACGCATCCTGCTCCTTTCCTTGCTTCTCTTCTAAGAATCGCCTCTTCTCTCAGCTTACAATTATTTGTGATATTCATTTCCAAATACGTATTTGAATCCACCACGTCCTTTCTCCCATCATCCATATTAATATTCAGTGCTCCATCTTCGTAGTTGCATTTACCCCTAACCCTTACGCCTTCCCTAGTTTCTGTGGTTTATTTTTCTTATCCTTAGTCTGCTCTGTATCATCTGCAAACAGTAACAATTCCACACTCCATTCGCTTGTAATAACTCTCGTCAACGTAACTTATATCCCTTACAGTCCCAACATCGTCCACATTGCGTATCTATCTGTTCTAATTTAAGTTATGTATATGAAAAGGTGTCATCCTTCTGTTTTTTAGCAAGATTTTGAGGATGTGGTTTTAGCCCCATGACCTTTTGAACCCTGGTTGCAACCACCACAGTCGTCTACTTGAGTTCTCTTGATCGCCTGGCAGTGGCGTCTCTGTTGGGGCAATTTTGAAGGTGATCACTTAGTCTCCATTGTTGCTCACAGGCCTTTAGACTGCACAGGCGTTTTGCAAGAGCTCATTGCAGCGGTTTGGGGATGTCCTTCTTGGAGAACTAATGGTATAGGAGGTTTACTGCACAGGAGGTTCATCCACGATTCAGGAAGGAAGGTATGAATATGGCAGTAACCATTTTGATATTTAATCTCTTGAGACATTTCCTATTATGAAGTATAGCTTGTATCTCAGAAGGGTACCTTTAATTCAGACGATGGTATGATGGCAGTAAGTCCTGCCAGGGATGCGACTGATTCTCGAAAAAGGAACGCCGAGAATCCATGTTCAGGTTCGCTGTTGAGGATGACATCTTTATGACAACTCGATCTTACAGTAATTGGAATTGAGTAGATAAAAAAATTGCTACTGGATTTATGACAAGAGCAGGTGAAGTACCGACAGAAGGCCTTTACAACGCTTCTTCCAAGCTCCTTGTTAAGTTCAGTTTTCAAAGCCCCTTGTTAATTTCAGTTTTCAAATCTCCTTATTAAATTTAGTTTTTCAAAGATTCTTGTTGAATTAATTTTTAAAGCTCCATGGCCAGTTTAGTTTTCAAAACTCCTTGTTAAATTCATTATTCAAAGCTTCTTGTTAAATTCAGTTTTGAAAGCTCCTTAACAAATTCTGTTTTCAAAGCTCCTTGTTAAATTCAGTTTTCAAAACTCCATGTTCCATCCAGTTTTCAAAACATTAAATTTAATTTTCAGAGCTCCTTAAATTAAGTTTTCAAAGCTCCTTGTTAAATTCAGTTTTCAAAGCTCCTTGTTAAATCTAGTTTTCAAAACTCCATGTTCAATCCAGTTTTCAAAACTTATTAAATTTAGTTTTCAAAGCTCCTTAAATTCAGTTTTCAAAGCTCCCTTTAAATTCAGTTTTCAAAGCTCCTTAAATTCAATTTTCAAAGCTCCTCTTAAATTCAGTTTTCAAAGCTCCATGTTCAGTTCAATTTTCAAGGCTCCTTATTAATAAAACTTTCAAAGATCTTTGTTAATTCAGTTTTCAATTCTTCATCTATTAATTACTTATAAAAAAAAAACCAACGCAGTGAGTAACTGGTAAAAATGAACACGTAGGTTTTCAGCGTCAAACTTTCCATGAATCTGCGAACGCAAAGTCGTTTCCCTCGAGAATGATGTAAATTCCTCTGAAAATACCAGAAGATACCACTTCTCTCTCAGAGTCCGGAAAAGGGCTGCAGATCCTCACAATGACCACAAAGACGAAAGCCGTAAGACTAGTGTGTACCCAAATCCCCCCAAGATTAGATTCCCAGAGTGCCGTAGAGATATAGCCCAGTAGCTAATGATGCTAATGAGGGGCCTGAGAAGAGCTACATGTACCTCTGTGCTCGGTAACATTTGAGCAAGAGGGACAGCAGCTGCTGCTGTTATACCTTTACAGGTCTTTTTTCGCCGGTACGATTTGTCTGCCGAGTGAGAAAAATCCTCTTCGGCTTCCGAGCAATTTGCAGTAATTAGTCGTTGCATAATTGGGGTTATTCGTTAATGGTTACGTGTCTGCAAAAATAGATGTTCGCTCTATACCCTAATCTGAGTGGCTCCATTCCTCTTCGCTCGCCTCGCCCGTTGTATTCGGAAAGACGGATAGATAGGCAGGCCGCCTATCTATGCGGGTATTGTATTTCATTGGCTGTGACGAAAGGTTTTCCATTCTCAAATCACCACTTGAGGAGCAGTCCCACATCGCTCTCGTCAAAGTCGTTTATTTTCATTGCGCTTACGGACAGCCACATCCCAAGCCTTTTTTCTTCGTCCCAGAACTACCTTCGATATACGTTTGTGTGTGAGGAGCATTTTCCGCACTATTTCCTTATTTCTAAGCTTTTGAAAAGTCGTTATTAACTCTCAGTCACGCATCATTCTTGAAAGATTCTGTAAACATTACGACAATCGTGGGCGCATTCATCCTATTTCAAACTTGAGCAAAGTTTCCCTTATCGTAATTGCTGTAATATTTATGCTATTTCGAGCCTTGTTCAAATTTTATGCCATCTTATTCGAGACATTCATCCTATTTCAGATCTTTTGGCAGAGTTTCAGTTTTTTGCTTTGGTTCTTTCGTGTTAATTGAAGCGTTCTGTAAAGTAGTTATCTGCTTCGACTACTCATTCCATTTTAAAGCTTTAACCAAATGGCCATTATTTTTTTCTTTGTCACATCTGTTCATCTGTTCTGTTTCACATTTTGGTAGTTTTCCAGTAGCTTTCTTTGGTAATTTTCCAGTAACTCTCTTTGGTAATTTTCCAGTAACTTTCTTTGGTAATTTTCCAGTAAATTTCTTTGGTAATTTTCCAGTAACTTTCTTTGGTAATTTTCCAGTAAATTTCTTTAGTCATTTTCCAGTAACTTTCTTTGGTAAGTTCCAGTAACTTTTATTGGAAGTTTTCCAGTAAATTTCTTTGGTAATTTTCCAGGAACTTTCATTGGAAATTATCCAGTAACTTTCACTGGAAATTTTCCAGTAACTTTCTTTGGTAATTTTCCAGTAACTTTGTTTTAACGAATGTATCCCATGTCAAAGCTCATCACTCTGAAACAGCTTTGCAGAAGTCCTAATATCTTCTTTGACATTCCTTTTACCAAGGCTTTACAAAGCTGCTATCGTTTTTGACAGATCCGTCCGTTCCTTTCGAAAATTTTACGAAATCGCTGCGTTCCTCTTCAGCATGTGAATTCTATTTCAAGGTTCTTACAAGGTCATGGTAGTTTCGCTTGATACAATCATCCCTTTGGAAAGGAGCATTGTAAAATCGTAGTTTTATTTTAGACAATCACATCCTCTGTCAGGTTTTTTAGTTTTCTGTAAAAGAAAACTATTGAGATGGCTTTGTCTGTCCGTCCGCACTTCTGTCCGCCCTCAGATCTTAAAGATTCTTGAGGCTAGAGGCCTGCAAATTGACATGTTGATCATCCACCCTTCAATCATCAAGCATACCAAATTGCAGCCCTCTAGCTTCAGTAATTTTTATTTTATTTAAGGTTAAGTTAGCCATGATCCTGCTTCCGGCAACGCTATACAACATGCCACCACCCGGCCATGGCTGACGTTTCATGGGCCGCAGCTCATACAGCATTATACGCTGTACAGAAAACTCGATTGCGCCGAAGAAACTTCGGCAAATTTTTTGTTTGTTTTAATTTTTTTTTATGCTTTGCCATCTGCATATATACTGTTTCAAAGCATTTGAAAAATTGCTACCGAAAATCTACAGTGCTGCTGCTGTTTTCAAATTATCCTGCGATTGTAGTACGTTTTTTTTTTTTTTTACAAAGCTAGGCATACTTTGAAGAGCCGATCTTATTTGAAAGTTTTTGTAAAGCTGGTGTTATTTCCTTTTATCGCATCCATAATATCTCATATTTGCAGTCCCTGTAGTCATTTCTTCAACAAAGTCATCCTATGACAAACTTTTTATGTAAACTTGCAACTCTTTCCTTTCACATCTCGTAGTCACAAACCTCTGAAAAACAAAAAAACAAAACAAACTGTGTTTGATACATTGATATTTAAAGCGTATGCAGTGTTTAAATTTGCCGCTTTTTACTTTCACATCTCATATTCAGAAACCTCTAAAAAAAAATCTTTGATACATTTATATTCAAAGCATCTGCAAAGCAATGAATAGCGTCGACTCCTCTGTCATCTTATGCAAAGCTTTAGCAAAGCTACTGCTCTGTTCTCCAAGCATCCTTGCTTTTTCAGTGGCTTTGCATGGTGCTAGTTTTTCTTTGGATATGTTTGGGTAATTAGGGCCACTCAACATCCCTCGTTATTAATTGTCTTAATTAACCGAATTGTCTCTGCCCCGATTTCTGACTGTTGGGTTCTCATATTATTTATATGTATATATATTATATATATATATATATATATATATATATATATATATATATATATATATATATATATATATATATATATATATATATATATATATATATATATATATATATATATATATATATATATATATATATGGCCTCTACACCATTAACGTCTTGACCTTGAGTTTCCTGGCTTGAGGATGCAAGGCAATACACAGTCCTTTAACCGTCTGTACATACAGTGTGTATATATTATATATTATATATGTGTGTGTGTATTTTTTCATCAGTAGAATATTTTTTTGATAATTGTGTTTTTCACTTTTCGTTATTCATGATCGATTTTTAACATTGTCTTCAGTCTCTCTTTCTCGTTGGGTATGGTATATACAGTATATGAAGGAATTTTGCAAGGAAATTCCTTGCTGGATTCATAAATGTATAATAATTGCATAACATTTTAAAATTACATAGCAGTTGTCCTTCTTATGAATGAAACACTACAAAGAATACTAGTCTCTTTTCGCCTTGCGCTCTGCCTAGTCTTGTAGCAGACCTAATACCAACTTTAGCAGAGTGCTTGTAAACCGCATATCACTTACCATATATCCTCATCTGGGGCTGGTTTTGCAGTCACCATTATCTCGTTTGACACATACTAGGCTACATGAACTTTTATTTATCTTTCCCGATGTGACGCATCTCTCTAATCTTGGACGAATTATGTCTTGTTGTCATGCCATCTCATTAGCCTCAGTTTATGCTTGGAATTGCTCGCACATTTTTTTGATGCGAGTTTGCGCACGCTTTAAAGTCATTGCAAGCGTTTGCTAGATGAGCCGTATTATTATTATTAGCGCAGACGATTACTTGTCGACCAAGCAACAAATATAGCGCAACTGTGGGCGGTCGGTTCTGTCGTCCCTTTTGCGCCATAAGTGTCGTGTCTCTACTCAGTTTAACGGGCAGTTGAAGAGAACCTTTAATCCCCCTTCTTCTTTTCTTTCCTTTTATTTTCTTTCTTTTCTGACGAAATTTCTGCCTCTTGGAATGAATGAGCAAAATTCGTCCCTGACCAACCTCAAGGACAACTATGTTGTGGGTTTCGCGTTGTGTTACCAGAACAATTAAGGTTGCCTCTTCAAGTAATTGATCTTTTCATTGGAATGATTTGAGAGGGGCCGTTGACGTTACGAGGAATGCAATACTTTTTTGCCGTATATACGACACCATTCTTTTGTAGGTGTTCGTACATACATGCAGACATACATACATCGGTTTCTAGAGTACTACAGAAACCTAGATATCGACTCAAACAACTTACAGAGACACGTGGCCTTGTATGTACATATACACTATACACACACACACACACACACACACACACATATATATATATATATATATATATATATATATATATATATATATATATATATATATATATATATATATATATATATATATTAAAACCACTGGGAAAGTTCAAATTGAAACGACAGAGTGCTAAGTACTTTCGTCTTCGGGGCACAAAGTTAAAATACACGAAAGTACTTGGCACCCTGTCGTTTCAGTTTGAACTTTTCCAGTGACTTCAGCTAATAAACAAAATCACACGCTTACTTTTGTGATTTCTTAGTGTATATATATATATATATATATATATATATATATATATATATATATATATATATATATATATATATTATATATATATATATATATATATATATATATATATATATATATATTTAAATATAAACATACATATATATATATATATATATATATATATATATATATATATATATGCATATATATATATATATGTAGATTATATATACAGCTATACATAGAGGTGCTATCTCAGAACAGTGTAGCCTTGTGTATGCTAGTTGTTGAAGAGTTGTTAACCTCAGATGATTGAATATAGACGGATCTAAATAAAGATTTCGGTCGCAATGGGTTGTGAAAACAGCCATTGAAGATGAAAAGGGGCCAAATAAAAGGGTGAAGAATTAAAATGCAGCAACAGAATATAAGGTGCAGTAGTATGTTGAAAGTATGTTTAGATAGGTTAAAAGTCCACAAGTTAAAATATTAAGGGATTGGAATGGAGGAATAAGTTTTCATGGAGGTCTAGCTGTTGCTTGCTTTCAAAAGCAGCTTTATTGGAGCAATTTATGGTTAGAGAAAAAAAATGTGTTATGCATATTCCCAGTAAAAGCCGATAATAAAACTGACAGAAATTTGGGCGGTGTAAAGAATATATGTTTTAGAAAGTAGCATGGATCGAACAATTAAAGATTATTTGAAGAGTGGGCGGAAGTCTCTAACTGGTTTGGTTTAAAAAGTGTTTAGATGTTGTTTGGTTTAAGTGAAAAGTAGGTGGCAGGTTGGTGAAGAGGGAGCAGAGTAGGGAAGTCTTAGGAGAAAGTAGGGGAGGCAAAGAAATGAAAGAGGTTTTGAAGAAGAAGGTTGTTCATCTCCTGAAAGACAAAGTAAAGGTGAGTGGCATATTATATGGGGTTGGTGAGCGCCTTATTCCTCTTTTCATTATAAACAACGGATTTATTTTTACTTAAATAATAAAGAAAATGCTCAGAAGTCAGGCTTCAAATACTTTTGCAGTGGTGTAGTAAAGGGGTGTGTGCCATCAAAGGTTTTTGTACAATGGGTTCGATTTTGATTTATCGAGTGATTATGAAAACTACTCATTCTTTTTATTCTGCAACCTCTCCATTTTAAAGGAAATCTCTCTCTCTCTCTCTCTCTCTCTCTCTCTCTCTCTCTCTCTCTCTGTTACATAATAATATATATATGTGTTTGTGTGATATATATATATATATATATATATATATATATATATATATATATATATATATATATATATATATATATATATATTCAACTTAAACGTTCCATTTATAGATTGGGTAACGTCGGATAAATGTTGGTCTACGAAACTGGTTGTTAGAATTAAATGCTTTCTATTACCTGCACATTTTATCTGTCTAGCTATATTTTTATCTATCTGTCTATGTCTGACTATCAATCTATCTGTCTGTCAGTCTACCTATCAGTCTATATATTATATGTATACATACATACATATATATATATATATATGTATGTGTGTGTTTTTGTAATTATATATGTATTTTATGTGTGTGTGGTTTTGTAATTATATATGTATTTTATGTGTGTGTTTCTGATTATAATTGCCCGATTCCGTATCGTATTGCATTCTATGACAGATGGAGCGTTTGTCGAAGCTATCTATTATGTTTTTCTAAATAAAAATTTGTTTTTACTCTACAACCCCCACTCATACCCTGACAGCATTCCACATGAGTTACACAACAGTATCCCATGACTTACTGAGTCACACAACAGTATTCCAAGAATTACTGAGTCACTTGACAGTAGTCTATGAGTTACCGAGTCACTTGACAGTATTCCAAGAATTACTAAGTCACACAACAGTAGTCTATGAGTTACCGAGTCACACGACAGTATTCCAAGAGTTAGTGAGTCACACAACGGTAGTCTATGAGTTACCGAGTCACATGACAGTATTCCAAGAGTTACCGAGTCACATGACAGTATTCCATGAGTTACTAAGGCACACGATAGTATTCCAATAGTTACCGAGTCATACAACAGTAGTCTATGAGTTACCAAGTCTCATGACAGTATTCCAAGAGTTTGTACTGAGTCACACAACAGTAGTCTATGAGTTACCGAGCCACACGACAGTATTCCAAGAGTTACTGAGTCACATGACAGTATTCCATGAGTTACCGAGGCACATGACAGTATTCCAATAGTTACTGAGTCACACAACAGTAGTCTATGAGTTACCAAGTCTCATGACAGTATTCCAAGAGTTTTTACTGAGTCACACAACATTAGTCTATGAGTTACCGAGTCACATGACAGTATGCCAAGAGTTACCGAGTCACACGACAGTATTCCAATAGTTACTGAGTCACACAACAGTAGTCTATGAGTTACCAAGTCTCATAACAGTATTCCAAGAGTTACCGAGTCACATGACAGCATTCCATGAGCTACCGAGTCACACGACAGTATTCCAGTAGTTACTGAGTCACACAATGGTAGTCTATGAGTTACTGAGTCACACAACAGTATTCCAAGGGTTACCGAGTCACGCAACAGTAGTCTATGAGTTACCGAGTCACATAACAGTATTCTGAGAGTTACCAAGTCACATGACAGTATTCCATGAGTTACTGAGTCACACGACAGTATTCCAATAGTTACTGAGTCACACGGCAGTAGTCTATGAGTTACCGAGTCACACGAGAGTATTCAAATAGTTACTGAGCCACACAACAGTAGTCTCTGAGTTACCAAGTCGCATGACAGTATTCCAAGAGTTAACAAGTCAAACGGCAGTGTTCCATGAGTTACTAAATCACCCAACATTATTCCAGGAATTACTGAGTCATACAAAAGTAGTCTATGAGTTACCGAGTCACATGACAGTATTCCAAGAGTTACAGAGTCACATGACAGTATTCCAAGAGTCAACGAGTCAAACGACAGTGTTCCATGAATTACTAAAGCATACAACAGTATTCCAAGAATTACTAAGGCACACAACAGTAGTCTATGCGTTACCGAGTCACATGCCAGTATTCCAAAGAGTTAACGAGTCTCACGACATTATTCCACAGTATGCCATGAGTTACCAAGTCACATGACAATAAAGTGACCAATCTTGGGTCAATCTTTTCTCCAGCAGCTCCGCCTTAGTTTCTCTAATTGAAAGTGCTTCGCGGCTACCCAGTCCAGATGTGCCGTTTACTTGTGAGTCCTTCTGTGCCCTAAATTCACCATGAGAAAATTTCTTGCTTTACGAGAACACATATTCTCACCTTGCTTTTAGAAAGTTCCTTGGTAAAATGTTTTCGTGGAGTAACAGTTTCAGTGCTTGCAGACCAATTTCATGTGTGTATATATGTATATGTGTATGTATATATATATATATATATATATATATATATATATATATATATATATATATATACACACACACACACACACACACACAAATAAAAGCAGACACCCACATGTAAGATGATCGCCAAGAATAATAGAGAGATATGTCAAAAAAGTATTCTCTCTCTCTCTCTCTCTCTCTCTCTCTCTCTCTCTCTCTCTCTCTCTCCCCTTCTATGGGATCTGCTATACTGATACGGGGTGATGGATTAGGTTATGGGGTAATTTTAGTGTTTAACTCTCACCGAGCTTGAAGTCAAAGGGATGGTTGGTTGACCCTTGTGGCGAAACAGGTTTGGTTAGAAAGATACCAACATTGTAAATTTAGTGCTGTAGAGGTTGTTAATAGTCTCTCTCTCTCTCTCTCTCTCTCTCTCTCTCTCTCTCTCTCTCTCTCTCTCTCTCTCTCTCTCTCTCTCTCTCTCGAGTTTACTCAGTCCTGAAGTATGATAGTGTCCTAGTTCAAATGTAGATGAATATATGTATCTATTTTTTATTCATGTGTTCCAACAGGCTTATATATGCATTGCATGTTTTCATGTATATATATTTGTTCATTTGGCAACTGACAGACCAAGAGTTAATACGGTAGATAAGAGATAGAGAGGGAAAGTTTTGTTGTTGTTTTCTTCTATATGTAAACATTTTCAACCCTTCCTTTTCAGCTTGGAATTCTGTCCACCTGTATTTCCTCCATTACATCATCCAACATTCTCATTCATCCACTAAGCACTAGAACGCGGTCTAACAAACTTCTTTCTTCACAATTTTTGCTTTCCCAGGAATACGTTAAAATAGACTTCACTGGAAACCATCTATTTCTAATAAGCAACCCTATTTCCAAACGCATCTTTGCCAGACTTCCTCCATTTTACTTTACTTCATTAACTTCATACCTACAGTACACACAGTGCGATTTTTTTTCTGTCACGTACTTTTGCATTTAAATCACCTATCATCGTCACTACCTCTTATGCTTTAAAACCAGCATGGCTCAGAAAAACTTTTTTTTTTTCAATATTCTTTTTAAATCGGGGACCACACACACTCAATACTAGAACTTCCCCCCGCCCCTCAAACTAATGCACTGGCACTTAGTAGAAAATACAACGGACGAAGTAGAATAAGAGATGTGAGTCATATGAAATACCTATGGAAACAAAGGTGCCCGTGTGTTAAAGGATTGTTCAGCTGAATCTCCTTTATGGAAGTGACGTGTGGATGTTGAATGTACATGAAATAAAATAAAAATTTGAAACTCAGGAGGCAGTGTATGTGGCATCAAGAGAGTTGGAAGGGTGGGAAATGTAAAGATATAAAAGATCATATAAATGGTAAAAAGATTAGTATAGATGAAAGGATGGATCATTTCTTTTAAGATGTTTTGGTCATGTAGAGGAAATTCAGAATTGTGTGTGAATTTGTATGTGTATTAATGTGCTTGCTTGCGTGAATAACATACTGGAGGTGTGGGAAATGAAAAATCAAGCACAGCTGAGGGAGAAATATTAAAAAGAAAAAACATTACAAAAGATAATGATGATGCAAATGAAGAGGCTAAAAAGAGCAAAACTTCAGTTGAAAATGAGCTAAAGTGCACGAATTTCTGTAAAATGACGCTCGCCATCTTTGTACAGGATTGACTTGCGTCTGGTAATCATCAGTTTTGTTTGAAAATATTTATGCTTTTTAGACCCCAATTGATTGAGACACTTGCCACCTATCCTATAAGTTTGAATTCATTAGGTACTTACAGCCGATTACTAACTACCCGTTCTTTGCTACTGGGTAGGTAACCCAAGGTGAGCCCCATGAACACGAGAGGGAGAGAGAGAGAGAGAGTAATAAAAAAGATTAAAATGCCGTGATACATTATTCATGTTTCGTTGCCTGTGATACGGTGTGCGTGTGTGTGTGTGTGTGTGTGTGTGCAAGCTCCGTTGCATAATGGCGTATTTGCATCGCAGTATTCAAATGATCACGGAGAGAAGGAACACGGTTCCGCAACAATAAAATTTATGAAATATTTGACCGTAAGGGTTTGGTCTGCTGCGCCTCTTCACGGCCTCGCCTCTCTCTCTCTCTCTCTCTCTCTCTCTCTCTCTCTCTCTCTCTCTCTCTCTCTCTCTCTCTCTCTCTCGCTTTCGGCCGGTGGAAATAGATGGCTTGTATCAGGAGACGTAGACTATTATCTTTCGCAAGGAGAACGCGTAGCTCGGGGAAGAAGAAGAAGAAGAAGAAGGGGTAGAAGGAAAGGAGAGGAATAAAAAAAAATCATGAGTTACGGAAAGGAGAAACTGCATTGAAATTCAACTTGGTAAATATCGGAGATGGAAGCTCCCCTGGCTGGTATGAAATTACTGTGAAGCATGAATAATAAGTATAATACGAAGCGATAAGGAAAAGAAACAGAGTAGCGGAAATATGGAATGGAATATTTAGACAAATGGAGCAAGAATTCAGCTTGTATCGTAAAGGAAAAAGGATTGAGAAGAAATGAAACGTGAAAGCAATATGGAAAGGATAGATCCCTAAAGGATTATAAGGACTTTGAAGGATAAATAACAGCGGAGGAAACAGGGAGTTTGAAGAGCTATTTAGTCAGTGAAGGAAATGTGGACTGTGAAGGCATATTAGAAAGCAAAAATTAATTAGGTTAATATAAATCTTATAGGAAACAAGATGGCGGAGAAAATTATATTGCGTTAGGGCAATTTGAACAATAGAGTAAATAGTAATCCTGAATTTGATGCTAATAACGGAGTGCTAAAAGGGAATGTAATTTCACCCGTGCTGTTTGTCTTACTCTCAGATTTTAGAATAAAAAAATGTTCTTGGTTATGGAAGAGTATTATTACATTGCAGTAACGACAGAAGTATTGAAAGAATTACAATAAGTCGATGGTGATGCCGTTTTCTTCAGCAAAACACTACAAGATTTACCAAACTTAATAGAATGCATGGTATGTATCTAGAGAGGTTCAACTTAACATAAATCTCAGAAAAAAGTAATTAGGACAAAGTGTGCACAAAAGAGCGAAATAACATCAGATATAGAGAGGATTAATGAAGGTGGATCTTTTAGGTATTAGGAACAGGGATATCCAGCACAGGTTTCTTGAGTTGGAATTTAATGAGACAAATAAAGCAAATCAAACAAAGGGGAGGCTGAATAAAGTTTGGAAACCGATTAGACAGGAATTGTTCAAGAAAGTAACATTATATTTGAGGATCATCTGAATCATTGTGTCGAAATATAGCTATATCAAAAGTTTTTTTTTTTCATTTAAGAATAAAGTTTTATGAAATATATATTATGGGTTAGATGGCAGGATAGGGTGAAAATTTTCCATAATATCCGCAAGGGAAATTGTGGAAGTTTCATATGACACGTTGGACTTAATGCACCTCTAGCAAAATTTTAATTCTCATCAGAACCAGAAATAGCTTAAGGTTGGAGGAATTTCGCACAGTGAAACTACAGCTGTTAAAAGACTCTCTCACTTGGGCGTGTAGACCAATGTCAGCAAGAAAAAAAATTAATAAAATAAAATAAAAAAAACGGTAAAAATATCTTCATTATAAGTCATTCCGATGCTCTTCGAAAAAAGATTTGAATATCTAAATAAAATCTCTCTCTCTCTCTCTCTCTCTCTCTCTCTCTCTCTCTCTCTCTCTCTCTCTCTCTCTCTCTCTCTCTCTTGAAAAGGCAGGTGTAGTAAGATAATAAATCTAGGAGTTTATTGTACCCCAAAAAATTCCAAACTGAAGTGCCGAGCCATTTCCAAATTTAAAATGTGTGTTGGCATTACTCCCATTTGTATGTGTGTGTGTGTGTTTTTTTTTTTACAAAATTTTCATTTTAGTTATTTAAAGTCCCATTAAGGCTCAAATACTTGATGTCCAACACAAAAGAAATAAAAAGAGACTTATCGTGCTTTATATAGTAGGATTATATATATTATATATATATATATATACGTGTGTATGTGTGTACTCATAAGAGAATCTAATTTAAAGTCCACAAAAGTATGTAAGAGACCTGAAATGCACGCACCACAAGCATAGCCTATCATGAAATTTAGGAGTGTCTCTGAAACATGCAAGGAGGATGTGCCTCCCTCAGGTGGAGATTTCTGGCTGAAATCAGGGGTATTGGAAGCTTGCTCTATTACTTATGGACGCGTTTAAATCTTCCCAGATTATTGTGGTACAGAGAACCAGTGCCATGTCTGAGAGATGACAGGGGCCTGAAAAAAGGAAAAAAAGAGAAATGGATTCAGTTAGATATTTGGAATGGGGATTCACTTCAGAGCCGCTGGTTCTCATACTTATACTCCTTTTAAAATGTTTCTCAGAATTTCTAGTGTCACAGACTTAGTTTTGGAATGTTTCTCAGCGTTTCTAGGATCATAGACTCAGTTTTAGAATATTTCTCACCATTTCAAGGATCGTAGACTCAGTTTTTTCCTACTCTCGACAATGAATTGATTCACGCTGATTCAGTATACCGTATATATGCCGTGCTTAAAAGAGTTCTACTTTCCTTAATAGAAAACGTATACAAAAAGAAGTAAAGGATAGATAATGTGAAAAAAAAGTAAAAGATGAGACGTTTTCAACCGTTTCAACTCCTTTCCATATATTCTCAGTGCCTGTGCCCTTCGAGGCTTTTATTCCGTGTTCTTGAAACCTGCATTAGCCTTTTCCATGTTAGTATTTATCAATTAATATTCGAATTTTAATGTCAATATACCATTTTTTTTTTCGCGACGAGAAAGCATTCAAAGAAACTCAGCTCCGAGATACTGGACGGTTGTTGCTCTCTCACTGCACTCGATGGCACGAAGCCATCGAGAAGCCCGTGTCGCCTTTGGCGGCTTTTATTTAAACCAAGAAACGCCGATTAAAAAGAAGAAGAAGAAGAAGAAGAAGAAGGAAGAAAAAGATCACTAGTACGAAAAGGCGGGGAGAGGATGAAAGCCAAACAGTGTCTCCTGTGATCCACGAGACAATTCCAGTGTTGATTTCGACCGAACATGAATGAGATGGGTACGATTTTTTTCCGTTCTTATTTTTTTTTTTTTTTTTTCTGTGGAGGCGGGTTTTGGGAGTTGGGGGTAGGGGAAGGAGAAGACGTGGTTCGAAGGAACAGAATCCATACCCACACAGTCTCCTCCTCCTCCTCCTCCTCCTCTTCTTTTTATCACTTTACATGCAGATTCAAATAGGCTCTGAGGATGGGGGGTTGGGGAAGGGATGGTGCAAGTGATATGGTATAAGACAGTTTCATGAGATTTAACAGCAGTAGCAACAAAAGAAGAATATTAAGAGAGAGAGAGAGAGAGAGAAAGAGAGAGAGAGAGAGAGAGAGAGAGAGAGAGAGAGAGAGAGAGAGAGAGAGAATGGCCCACAATAACTAATGCCCATGTTTAAAATACCTTAAAGGCTCTTGGGTACGAATGGTCGCCGACGCATTTTTTGCTTTCTTTCTTTTTTTCTACCTTTCGTAATGCCTTAACCTTTTAGGTCCGACAATGGGACTTTCCTGTCTGACGAGCAAACAGACTGTGTTCGAACGTCCGCTGAATAATCACCATGAATAAAAACTGTAAACAAACAGGCATTTTTCTCTTATCCTCTTCAGCTGTTCATCCGGCTTTGCAAGAGAACTGGCCTTTGAAAACAGACTCAGATGCAGATTAAAACAATAGATAAATGAATAAAACAGAATTACTTCCGAAAATTAATGGACAGCAAGAAATCAGGAACTGCAAAAATAGTACACCGAATTTTTAATCTTTTGAACAAGTTAAACCGGATCCAGGATTTAATAAGAGTCAATATGTTACCAATGTTTTATCCTAGCCTGTTTAAATGCTGCTGAAGCCACAAACAAGGTGAAAAAATACACGAATGCAAGTCCTTCAAAACAAAACGCAACTTTGTCAGGTAAAGAATGAAAACTGTGACCTGCTGATTAGACATTTACAATTTTTTTCTCTCTCTCATTAAACAGCCTTCAGACCTTTTTCTTTTTATACCTTTGGTATAAAAATTCATTATTTCACGCAATTCAGATCATTCAGTAGTATATTGCAGTTGCTGTATACGAAGTTTCAGATTTCAAATTTATCATTTTATTTTTAAACAGAGGATTATCGTCTTATGTAGAGAGAGAGAGAGAGAGAGAGAGAGAGAGAGAGAGAGAGAGAGAGAGAGAGAGAGAGAGAATATCACAACGTAGCAGATGAACTAGAGAAACTTCTCCTTTATCTTGACGAATAACAACCTTTTACAACATATCGCAGCAAATAACAACACTCCATGACATCGGTGAATAACAGTGATTACATACCAGGATATCTTTCAGGGAGATCGAACTGTGATTAAATAAACCTTCAGAAAGGTTTATTCAATCCTAAAAAATCTGGGCTATATTCGGTTTCGGCCTCAGTGTCGCCCCTTGCCGCTAACGCCAAGGAGTTGAAGTTTGTTGAAAGTTGTAGTTATCTATTTTACAAGGCAGTGACGCCATTCTACAAGAGAAAGACGAAGTCGGGAAAGTCAAAAGAAAGCGAGAGAAAGCTGAGCATCAGAGGAGAAATTAGCTTTAGTAAGGAGACGAAAAATAAGTATTTTGGAAATGTTGTTCTTTGAAGGTAATTTTCTTATTAAATACTCTCTCTCTCTCTCTCTCTCTCTCTCTCTCTCTCTCTCTCTCTCTCTCTCTCTCTCTCTCTCTCTCTCTCTCAAGGAGACGAAAAAAAGACCATTTTTAAAATGTTGCTTAGTTTTGATGTCCATGTACCAGCACATGTCTTTGGCATGAGGGCGCCCCATGAATTTATTAAGGCGTTAAAGGGAAAAGAGGTCTGATGTGGACCTGTGGACTAGGCTCGACGAACGGAGACACCCAGCATATTGTATGAGCCATATTTCCTAACTGCAAGGAAGCAGATTTTTTGTGTGGTAACGAAAGATCGACTTAATACTCGTCTTAGTTATCACTTTGTTATTTGTTTCTAATATTTATTCAGAGTACTCTAATTAGAGAAGTTTATGATGAAATGTAAATAAATCTTACATGAAGACGTACTAATATTCATATAGATGCATGTAATGATATACTTACCGACACAAATGAGTTAAAATAAAACTAACTGTCACGGCTTTGTTCTGCAGATACACTTACATAATCACACTGGTTTACACGGAGAGTTGAATGTTTCTTACTCTGTATCTTACCATTTGCCGGTTTGTATATTAGAAAAATACTTTATTCAAACATATGCACGTTACTCCTCTGCTATATTTAGTTAGTAGTCAGAAATGTAAATACTGTGAGTCAAGTTCCCAGAAACAGTATGCATAATATAAATTCGGTATATTCAAATATTTTTATATCAACAACTATCGTGCAATGTCATGTAGTACAGATTTTTTTTTTTTTTTTTTTGGTGGGGGTCCCTTTTGAACAGTGACCTAATTATGCTTATTTCGAAAGCGTCCTTCGTCCAAGCTAGCTCGGTACATTTTTCTTATTCTTACTTTTTTTTTTTTTTTATAAAGGCGACCATTAATGCTGTGGTCGTTTCATGTCAGCATCCTGCAACCGCTGACTGACCCCTGAGAGTCAGCTGAGCCTTGCCAAGCAAAAATACATGGTAGAAACGACCTTAAAGCAAATGGGGTGAAAGAAGGATATTGCTTGCCTTTAAACTCCTCTCGATAACCACGCCAAGGTCATCTTTCTTGAAGGTCGAAGGAGACACCCTGGAATTCTCCAAGACGAATGTCCTTTCATTCATGATGAACTTTTGAAATAAGTTTTGAAGTTTTGATTTTCTTTCCCACTTTCCTTCTCCTTCTCCTTTTCTTGAAATCTTCAGCTGAAAACTGTTATGAACAGAGTCAACAGACTATAAACCCAAGAGGGTTCCATAGGGAAATCAGCCTGCAAAGAGAAACAGGTTAAAGGAAAAACGTGATTTTAATAATTAAATATGGGAGAATAGAAAATAAATATGATATACCTGAATTCAGGAGACGTCAGCAGAAAGCAGGAATGAATTTGCTCCTCGTTTAAGCATATGGAGACCAAAAGATTCCACAACCGCTCTGAAAAGGAAATAAGTTTCATAGGGTTTCGAATTTCATCGATGACAGCTGATGTAAAGTGGATAACTTTTCAGCGTACGTAGATAATGCCAGTCTCTCTGTCTTTGTCTTCTGCGGCCATCTGTAGGACCAGGGACTGTTCGATTGTCAGTCTGAAAGACTGAAGATACCTGTTGAAAGTAGAAATAGAAAAAAGCATACATTTTCGATAGTAAATAGAGAAAAAAGTTAGAACCATGTTAGTCTGATATAGAGAAATCTCGCCAGAATTCTGCAGATGCATCACTCTTAGGTTTGCAATTATGAATGGCACGCACAGCATAATTTTCGTCACAAAATTTTCTGACGAAGTAATCGCGTTAAGGCCTTTCACATAATGTCGGAGATTTCAAATTTGTACAGATCCATCAAGGTGTTTGGAGTATTATCTCCGTGCGAGAAGTATATTAAAGGGAAAAATTCACCCGGTAACAACTGTTAACATCCACCATCCAGTTATATATACTCGTGCACCTTACCTCCTCAATTCGGAGGTTGCTGACTGTTGACTGTCGATTCACGAATCTGTGTTCTAAACTACTAGGTTATTTTATTTTAATTTTTTTGTTTGGTGTAAGGATTCATACACTCTATCCCTCATAAAACTAACCCAAATTTGGGGAAAATATATTAAGTTACGGTTCTCATATTACAAGACTAATCTCTGTAGCATATAAGCCAATTTGATAGCTTGGCACTGGAGGCAAAACTCGATATTCCCAAGTCATGAGAAGGGTCTTATGACAGAAATTCCTCTAAGTCAAGGAAAAATAAGTAAGAAGTCGTAGGTAGTCGTCCTCAAAATAGTTTTTTTTTATTCAGATTCTAGCCCCTTCAAGGTAGCATTGACCGTACTTAATTACTCAGCAAGATTTGTGTCTTGAGTCTCGTAAGACTTTCGATCGAATTCCAAGTCCCTACATACAACGCTTCTCATTTTATTATGCAGGAATTATGTCAGTCCTGATTAACTGGTCAGGGATGACCTGTATCAAAGACTTTTGTCCCAGTGGGTCATTAGTCTGCCCACAAATTTAATGCAGCCAGGCCTCATCTTCCAACGTGATTACAGCACACTACATGTCCAAACGGAAAGAACCTCTGGCCCTTGTGTCGGTAGCTTCCTGGGGTACCTGGTGATGTGACGCCACCCAGAAATGCTAGCAGATGTTTCCGCTTCACTGGTCGCATAACGGAGACAGACGTAATTTACAGCATCAGAGGAGGTGCTCGTCTTATCTCTTTTTTTTATTATTATTGTTATTATTGCGAATGTTCCTTGTTTGCTGGCGAGGCCTTCAAATCTCCTTGTTCAGAATTGATATATCGAGCATTATGATTAATGACTCTCCCTAGAAAATTTGCAGTTTCATGGTACACTGGTTTTTATTGAACTGGGTTGAATGTTGCATGATCCTGGCCAGATTAATCTCTCAACGGTTGTCGAAAGTGTGCTGAGTGACAGCTAACCGCATCACCAAAGGATACCCAGGTGTTGTTCAAAAGTTGACTCAGAGATCATTTTATGAGCCCTGACTAAATCAAGTCGAGATACTGTGTAAATAACAGTTGGCTTCTTTGTTTATTGCTCTTACAACTTGCAAGGGAATCATTTTTCAAGTAGGATAACTGATCTTGCGCACTACAAGCTCTGAGAGCTAACACTGCCGCAAACAAGCGCATGCTCATAGTGCATGTTGGTGTGATTACACACACACACACACACACATATACATATATATATATATATATATATATATATATATATATATATATATATATATATATATATATATATATATATATATATATATATATACATACATACAAATATATTATATATATACAGTATACATACATAAATATATACGTACACATATATATACACATATATATATATATATATATATATATATATATATATATATATATATTTTCTCTTTAAATCTCTGACTCAGAAAATGACAACCTTTTTGTGGATGAGGTGGCTAGCCTCTTTACCTTTACGCTATCAGTTATCTCCACAGTAAATTAACTATAAAGCATCCAATAAACTGCATAGGTAAACAGTTACAAATCATTTTTTCTAGAAACGGACCTGCTTCTTAAACCTACCCTCGATCCATCTCAATATGCTCAGTGGTGAGGCGAATATTGTAGGTATCCATTCAGCTATTTTAACACAAAGATAAGATGATTATATAAACAACGATATTCTTTAAAGAAGAGAGAGAGAGAGAGAGATGACGTTCAATTAGAAAAGTAACCTTTTGAAAACTAAACTCAGCTTGATTCCACAGAAACAAAGCAGTCGTTTATGTCCGAAAAAGAGGACACTTAGGTTTCAACAAATCAATCAACATTGACACAAAGATAAACAGAAATCAAAACAACATAAATCAGCCCCGGCTACTTTAGAAAAGAGAAACAGCAAAGTGAGGAATAAGTACTAAGCACACAAACACACAAACTTAAGGGTGTCCTCCCTGATGAGGGGTTAATTTCCTAGTGGGACAAGGGTTCCTTCATCACAGAGTTCGGGTTGGAGACAGCGGCGCTGCGCCTGCGCGGCACTGTAGACGAGGAATGCTTTAGCTCATTATTTGGTTGTATTTCCCATCGATGCAGAAGCACTTGGGGTCAGTTGTAGGGCGTTCTTTTCCGTTCCTGGGTCTTCCTTCTTTCACGTTATTATTATTATTATTATTATTATTATTATTATTATTATTATTATTATTATTATTATTATTATTACGTGATTATTAATATTAATTTTACAATTGTGATGATTTATTATCATTAATATTATTATTATTATTATTTTTTATTATTATTATTATTATTATTATTATTATTATTATTATTATTATTACGGAAAAAACTCGTTAGTTTAATGATTCATATATGTATGAATATATTACTTCTCTCTCTTTCCTATTTCTTCAAACTTGAATCATATCGAGTCGGTAGAAACCCCTGATCGACCCTGTTACTTGACCCTACTATAATTAACATTAACGTTTCCTAGGTCACTGACCTATTTAAATTCTAGTATAAATAAATTTCCACAAAATAACTTTATTTATTTCCCCCCCCCCCTCTACTCCCCAAAAAATGAAAGGCGTTGGCTTTCGAGAAAAAGAAGTAATAAACAAAACTATGGTTTTAGGTTATCAAATGCATTAGGCATACTTTATTTCCGAAAATTGGTCGGTAAAGTAGGGATAATTGTACCACATAGAATTCCCTTCTTTTTTCTTTTACTGTGGTTAATGAATGATGAGTATTATCTTTGATAAGCTAGTTGAAAAACTACCTGATTTCTCGTTATTATTATTATTAATGTTACTGTAAACCTAAACATAATCAAACCCTTCCAAGGTACGTATACTGTCGAAAAATCACGTTGCATTTCACACAGTTGCTGTACTCAAGGTCTAAAGAATACCAGGTCAAGCCACCAGCGACCCCAAACGTGTCCTTTTCTGCGCAGGTAAACATTGGGTCGGATTATGACGTCAGAGAGTCCTGGCGTTCAGCGCGAAGCTCTTCCTGTAACTATTATAAACTGGTAAACTGAAACTGTCCATTGCATAACATTCAGAGTTATTGCTTACGATATCTGTAGCTATACATAAAATGCTTCGTTATTGTACTATTTACGGGCGTTCTTCCAATGAAGGTAAGACGAAAAAAAAGGAGTAACTTTTCAGAACTTTCCAAGACACGTGGAAACGAGTGCTACGCAACAAAAAATATCCAGGAATGCATCTGGGCTAAGCATGTCAAACCAAGAAGAAATTCTTAAACGCAAGGAGAAATAGCAAAATCAGTGGAGGTTCTGGGAATTAAAGGTCATTACCCATTTCAAAAAGGATTTGTAATTTCCTCACAGTCTTTGCCCAAATTGCTAGAAACTGTTAAAGAGAAAATCGATATATAATAACATACAGACTAAATTAAGATGGACTTAAGCATTTCCTTGGCTGCCTACGACAGATGGGAGCTTGCTGTGAGCACCCATCAACAGTTGCAGTGAAGCAAAGAATTAGGGGTCATCTTTTAGTGAAAGACAGTTCTCTCACGAGATCAGAATATAACGTAGACAACAATCGCAAAAGAGACAACAGAACAGCTGGGGCATTCCACTCTTTGCTTGATATTTATACTTCTTCCCATAGTAATGACGATGAGTCGCTGCAACGTGAATTGAGTCTTTCGGCAATAATGTCTAGTTGACCAGAGAATTTCGGTGCAGAAGAAAAAGAAAACAGCTTCACTGAAGTCTGCAAGAGACTGACGATGAACAACTTGAGGAAGCAATAGAGAAAGGTGGTTTAGAATACTTCGGTGGATTTATTGCCCATAAATTTCCAAATATCCATACCTTGGGTCATATATGCCATTAGAAGATAACTCGGACAGGCATAATAAGCAGAGGTGATAAAAAATTAATGAAGCCCTCTAAAGAATTTTCTGAATAACAGAAAACAATGGAAAAAATATTTAAGTGCTATCATGGTGAAAAAGGACTCAGAGCTGGAAAAGGAACTGTCAAAAACTTGGCTATAGAAATATCAAATTTTACTAATTTACCTCTTGATTCAGTCACATATTTCGTTCGTTGTCGAACTTTCTTTAGGATAAGATTTTTAAACAGGGAAATCATTTCATGTAAAAAAAAATATTGAATAAAGTAAAGAGGCTGTAAAAGAATGTTTCAACTTCAAGCTAATGTGTTTGTTGAATGATGTGTATTTCTATTTTAAACAAGTATTTACTTCTTAATTCCATAACAATTTCTAAGCAGTGTATCTAAATATATCGTTATTTTTAAGCAATGTATCTTTGTAAAAAATTACGTATACGTTGTTCATAGGGTTCATCAAAGATCTGTGATTTATCGCCAGAGATTGGTTGTATGCAATAGTGATATAAATTTTTTTGCAAGATGTGTTTTTCTATACTATTTTTTCAAGCATTACAATTTTTTTATATGAAAATATTTGGAAATTCGTAAGTTATCAATATTAGTAATTAAATCCACATTCTGTGAAAAACTAGCAATATTATTAAATATTTAGCAAAAGTCAATGAGCGTTCTATAGAGCTAGCTACAGAATCCTAGATCCGTCTGACGTCACAGAATTTACCCCTCAAAGGATTAAACCCCATTAACCCAGCTCACCCCAAATTTACCTGCGCGTGGGTAGACTTTAGACCTTGGCTGTACTAGCAAAATGCATCCAGTTTTGCTTAAATTAATCAGCTTTCTGAAACGATCGCTTATACATTTGGTAACACACTGTAGTTTCGGTTTTTCGAACTGCATGATCAAGAGAGACCTTTCAAGAAGAGAAAGATAGGTATTAGAGGAGAAACTTGAAAGTGAATACCAGTAAGACTAAAGTTACGTGTGTAAGTGAAAATCAGGAAGGCTGAATTCGTAAAGGTATTCAGGAAACAGTAGGGAGAGAGGAGAGCAGAGAAGAGAAGAGCCACAGAACAGGGAATGCAAGGAAGGTAGCAGGAGTACTTAAGCAAAGCTGAGAAGGGAGGGCTATGCTGTGATGTGCGAAGGACCACATGATGTAGAAAGCGAATAAAAAACAAAACGTTGAAGGTATTGTAATGAATTGTCTACATAGTATATTGGGACAAAGAAACACTGAAGAGGTGGGAAGTACATAGATACATATAGGTGAAAAGGTTATCTTAGGTGAAAGTATGGATCTGCTTGCGTTAAGATGGTTTAGTCAAGTGGAGAGAATGGAGGACGATGGGTTAGTGAAACGAATGCGTAAGTTGAAGGGTTGAGAAGGAGGAGAGTAGGACGCAGAAAGTTTTAGATAGAAGGAGCAGAAGAAGCATTTGAAACAATTACATTTAAAATAGCCAGTTACTGATAGAGTGTGAGGTTTAGAGATTAGTGGCGCAATATATGTAGGTCGTTTGACATGCTGCTGATGAGTCTTTTGTGAATATTTATAAGACATTTTCTGTAAGGGGCTCATCCTCTATTTAAGCAGTGACTCTCTCTCTCTCTCTCTCTCTCTCTCTCTCTCTCTCTCTCTCTCTCTCTCTCTCTCTCTCTCTCTCTCTCTCTCTCTCTCTCTCTGTGGATCCATCAGCTAGGATGTATGATGCGTCGAGTTTGTAGCTCTCGACGCAAGGTGCATTGAGTACTTTGAAGACATGTAAGACATTCTCGTTTTCATAATAGCATATTTATATATATATATATATATATATATATATATATATATATATATATATATATATATAAATATATATATATATATATATTATATATAAATATATATATATATATATATATATATATATATGTATGTATTATATATAATATATATAATATATATATATATATATATATATATATATATATATATATATATATATATGTATGTATATATATATATATATATATATATATATATATATATATATATATATATATATATATAAACTATATAAACTCCTATTGCGAAAACGAGAATGTTTACAATCGTAATGCCTCGCATTACACAAACGAAATGCTCAATGCTCGTTGCGTCGAGAGCTGAAAACTCGACGCATTAATGAGCACCTTGGTCCTTCGGCTCGACCCAATAATTATTTAACCAAACCAGTCCACAGGGTGGCAAGGGAATACTGTCAGTTATCAAATCGCGGAGAGGAGACCATAACCATTAAGTTTTGTTTTTGTGATAATTTAACGCTGGTCCAGTGGCTGTGTAATATAACCAACCGCCTTTTATTACGTCTGTTTTTGTGTCTGTAATTCGGTGTTGTGAGGTCATCTGGTGATTATGACGTGTGAGGTTATTGCCAATGATTGAGGAGAAGGAGTCGATCAAGCAACTGCTTCATATTTACCGATCGTGGGGATTTAGACTCGGTAGCATTTACGTATGTGGTTTCAAAGAGACATGCACATTATGTTTCTTTGCATTTCCTTGTATTTGATTCTGCTTATTGCATGCCCGAGCGTTTACGCGTACATACATACATGTATGTACATTCATTTACACACGTACACATATATGTATAAATGCACGCACACGCACACTTATATACACGCATACATACATACACATATACATACATATATATATATATATATATATATATATATATATATATATATATATATATATATATATATATATATTGTGTGTGTATGTGTGTGAGCGTGCACTGTACTAAATTGTGCACATGCAAAAATCTCTTAGTAGTAAAGACAAACATACTCACAAAAGCATTCCCCATCTGTAATGTGAGAGCAAAAGTAGCAAAAGTTACCGTGGATGGGAACAGACACATTAGCTCCTTTCCGCGCTAATGGAACATTCCAGAGTGAAATAAACCGTTTTTATCATTAGTACCAGCTAAAGAATTTGTGGGCTTGGCAAGGGCAAATCAGGTGTCCTGGAGGCGGGGATTTTTATGACTGTATTGCACCATGACATGGCTTTTCTTACATCACATCTCAGCATCTTTGCTTTGCTCTGCTCTCCTCCTAATTAGGTTTCTCTGTTTCTTCCTTTCTTTTTTTCTGTATTGAGTGAGTCTGGAATCTAGCACTGATTCTGTCTGTGTGTGTGTGTGTATATATGTATATATATATATATATATATATATATATATATATATATATATATATATATATATATATATAATATATATATAAAAATATATATATATATATATATATATATATATAAAATATATATAAAATATATATATATATGTGTGTGTGTGTTTTTGTGTGTTTATGTGTGTATATATATTTATATAATTGTTATGGGCATTTGGATATATTGTATGTTCAAGTAAGCACTGATAGTATACACAGGTTCATATGTATGTATGTATGTATATTTGCGAATGTGCATAAATGTTAAAATAAGTTTTGTATACAGTATATATTATATATATATATATATATATATATATATATATATATATATATATATAATGTCTGTGTTTGTATGCGCATGTGTGTAAGTGTGAACTCACAAGACTTTTCACAAACAGCCCTTGACTTATCAGCCACGTACGGATCATGTCCAAGGCTCCCTGAGAGCTTAGTCGTGACGTCACCAACGACCCGATGACCAGGAGTAGACGTCCCTTGGGGAATATATATAAAAACGGGTGATGCCGGTAATTGCATTGTCTTCGCGGTTATTATCTCGCGTCGACGCTCCTTCGCTTGCTGCTGTCGATGTTACATTTCTCGCTGCTGTTGCTGCTGCTTGTGCTGCCGTTTCTCTCACAGCTTTTATAGTGAAGCGGGTAACTTATATAATCATTTAGATTTCTATCCAAGCAGATAAGTTACCACGAGTGCTTCACGTGGTTCAACCCTCAGGAAGCCAGCAGAAATAATAATCACATGGCGACCAGTTTCCGAGATACTAAATGTGAGGCGCGATAATTCTACTTCTCTGCGTATAAATTGATATGTCGACTTTTCAAATGTTTTAGGTTATGTCGAAAGTAGTTCCTTAATAGTAAGGAGCTCGTAATGCTTTGTTAAGCCTTCAACATAGCACCGTGAAGTACATTTTGAATTTCTTTCTTCTTAATGTAGCATTGTTCTCCAGTTCACCCTATAAAGACATTCAAGTATGGCATTGCAGTTTTTGTAATGATGTCAGTCTCCCTTAGTTCATCTAGGTATGAAAAGGCCCACTACATAAACCAGTGTATTCATTGTTGCAGCTACATTTGGTTAACGTCTTACAATGTTATGCTATAGCTGCAAGAAAGTTGCCAAGTCTGGTTTATCCCGAATCAGGAAACGGGAATCTGTGTTCTGGCTATTCAGTTATGCCTATTTCAGCGCATATCTTTCTTGATAAAAAACACATTTTGTCTACCTTGGAGTGATGTGGTTCACAAGTCTGTGTTTTCTGGCAAGCAGGTCAAGACTTGCCTCTTTAACAAATGTCACGGCGATAAAACTGTTATACAAGTCACTTGCTTATACCTCAGACGAGCGTAGATCGTACATATGGCAGGAGGACCTCTGCTTTACCACGGAATAAGGGAATGCCTACATAATAGCCTACTAAAACAGCAGACGGCATTAAAGAAATATCTGTTTCTCTGGTCCCAGTAGGTTCTTAGCCACGTAAAAATAAGCAAATTTAGCCCTAGGAGAGCTGTTAACCAGCTCAGTGGTCTGTTCTTTTTTTTTTTTGTTTTTTTTTTTTTTTTTTTTTAGTAGAAGGTCACACTCATTCCTAGGCCAAGAGTAGTCATGGCTGCAATGTCTGCATTAATGGTGTTTCACCAGAGTTGGTTTGTACCTCTCGGTAATTACACGGCAGCATTTAATTAATTCCACGTGTCTGCGTCTATATGGTAACATGTGCACTCCATCAAATTTGGCTGTTTGGTACCTTCCCCTTATTTCACAAAACTCTATTTTCAGACTTCATCTCTGTAAAGTCATGAGAGTGAAATGGAGTCATTCTGTCATTGTTTTTACATTGGATGAAGCCTTTTAGTTCATTTTTACTTTGAATGAAGCTTTTCTAGTTCATTTTTACATTGGATGAAGCTTTTCTAGTTCGTTTATACAGTGGATGAAGCTTTTATAGTTCATTTTACATTGGATGTAGCTTTTCTATTTCATTTTTACATTGAATGAAGCTTTTCTAGTTCATTTTACATTAGATGAAGCTTGTCGATTTCATTTTTTACATTGGATGAAGCTTTTCCAGTTCATTTTTACATTGGATGAAGCTTTTCTAGTTGAATTTTACATTGGATGAAGCTTTTCTAGTTCGTTTTTACAGTGGATGAAGCTTTTCTAGGTCATTTTTACATTGGATGAATCTTTTCTAATTGGATTTCAGTGGATGAAACTTTTCTAGTTCCTTTTTACATTGGATGAAACTTTTCTAGTTCATTTTTTCATTGGATGAAGCTTTTCTAATTCGTTTTTACATTGGATAAAGCTTTTCTAGTTCGTTTTTTGTTTTGGATGAAGTTTTTCTAGTTCGTTTTTATATTGGATGAAGATTTTCTAGTTCAATTTTATATTGGATGAAGCTTTTCTAGTTCGTTTTTGTATTGGATGAAGCTTTTCTAGTTCGATTTCACATTGGATGAAGCTGTTCTAGTTCGTTTTTACATTGGAGTCCTCTCGTTCCAGAAATATGGCACCTCATTCATAGTCTTCAGACTTCGTGAATAAGAGATTTAGCTTCCTCTGTGGAGAGAACATGTGGTTGTAACTATCTTGTATATAGCACAAATGTGATTTGGTGCATATGGGGTTGTTTCGCCTATCACTTAAAGATGTGTGGACTGTTTGGTTCTGATTCTTGAAAAACATTACTACAAGTAGCACTGTCTGTTTTGACATGCGAAGAACTTCATTGTCAGCTGTATCCCTAGTCGGGGTCGCTGTTATTAATCAACCTACTCCAACTTATTTCATAGTCGGTTTCAGAAGATGATATACCTACGGATGCCCTTCCTTGGCTCCAACTCGCCGTATTTATCCGGGCTTGGAACCGACACTGGTTTGGGCTGGCTTGCCACCCCTCCCCCCTCCCCACCACACCAGTGGCTAGGTTTTTGGCATGTGAAGACCGTCTGGAGGAAAGCCGGTAGTCATTCTGTAGTTATTTCATTCTAAAATTATATCATCTTGGAGTTCGTGCCCACTAACATTATCCACATGATTAAAGGAGGTTATCTTGTTTTCATTCAAAGATTCGCACAAAGAGCAGTGGTTTGCACACCGTAGACCTGCTGTCAATGAATCTAACCTTCACTTTCCTCACTGAAGGCTTGTGTGGCTGTCAGTTCATTTTGCTCAGGGATCAGGCATTTCCTTCGTGATTTCTGCGAAAGGGTTACCCACTTCCTGCATGATTAATACCAGCCCCTGGACTTTCTCAAATAGAAAATGTAAAGGGACTCTTTTGAGTACAGGCTAGCCTTTCTTGGTGAGAGTTTATATATATATATTATATATATATATATATATATATATATATATATATATATATATATATATATATATATATATATATATATTTGATCCCAAGATAACTTTCATGATATGGCTCACTTGAACTTCCTCACAAACACTCTGTGTTACCCCACCTAGTTTTACTTGTAAGCTCATGCACTGTCCAAAAATACTAGGGTAGAAGATAAGACATACTTATGTTTATATATATATATATATATATATATATATATATATATATATATATATATATATATATATATATATATATATATATATATATATATATATATATATATATATCTTAGAGAGCTGTTAATCAGCTCAGTGGCCTGGCAAAACTAAGGTATATTTTTTTATATATTGCAACGAATCACTGTAGACGTGAGATGATCATATATGCATTTAACCAGGAGAAGGGTGAAAAGGAATGACTTGAACCAAGCGCTTTCATGTTTTTTTTACACCCCATCAGGGTTCAGGAACAAGTGCCAAGGAAATAAATATAGAGTCACAAGAAGACTTCGAAAGAAGACAAACTGTGCTAAAAAGACTAACAACGCTAACAATTGCCGAACATTGGTAATGCTTAGTAGCCTTCTTGTTTTAAAATACCCTTCGTTAAAATTTCAGCAACTTTATATAAACCTAGGCTGATATTTAATAAATTGTCACAGTCTTTTTTAATTGTACAGGAGTCTATTAAATTTCTTTTCACTAGATCTTTGCAAAATATAATTTCCTTCTCCTGTAAATATGTAAATTACCAGTTCTTACACTATATTTGTGTTGCTTCAGTCGAACAGCCAGCGTCTTCCCACTTTGTGCTATGTACGTTTTATTACATTGTTAACACGGAATCTTATAAATACATCCTAATCCATTTCTCGGTGAATTTCTAATTAAGAAGTTTCTAATAGTTCGTAGCGTTTTAAACGCAACATTAATACCCAGTGGGTTGACTTGTCTCGGGATGTTATTAAAACCAGTATAAATAGGAAGCACTAAAAGATTGTTGTTTTCGGACTTTTCAGTTTTCGTCAATCCGCAAAACGTTTTTCAGGCTTTACAAAAGGTGTTTTCACTAAAACTGTTTGGACAAGCCTCAAATTGCCATCAATTTCACGTATCTTGTCAAGTTCTTGATCTAAAAATTCCGGGTTACTGACCCGCAGTGCCCTTAAGAACATAACAGAAAAAACAGCAGTCTTAGTTTTACATGGATGATTAGAATAAATGTGAACATAAGAACAGATATTTGTGGTCTTACTATAGACAGAACATTTGAACTTTCTATCAGATCTATGTACAACAGGTCTAAAAATGGCAATTATCCATCTTCTTCCCTCTCAAAGGTGAGCTTTATTGAGGCTCCTAGCACATTTAATCTTCTGAGAAAGTTGTGTACGTTCATTTTTACTGGCTATGAACAAAAAATGTCATTCACATATCGTACCCATAACACACCTCTTGGCAGTGAGTTCGGTTAATATTTACCCTCAAAAAACTCCGTATACAGATTACTAAGTATAGAAAAAGAGGATTTCCCATAGCCATACCGAATTTCTGCTCATGATAATTACCATTAAAAGTAAACTTGCCCCCTTTGATACACAGTTTTATAAGTTATATATATATATATATATATATATATATATATATATATATATATATATATATATATATATATATATATATATATATCTTGTTTGTCTGCGTGTTCATGGTGAGTTTAATCTTGCATGAGAGTGATATGAGAATTTTTTAGCGAGTCTCATGTACAGGTCTTGTATATTTAAACCTGTATCCTACACGTACGATTTAGTCATCTCTCTCTCTCTCTCTCTCTCCTTGTGTATTGCACATGCTCTGTTCACAAAGCATATTAGAAAAGGCAATAATGAGCAGTGTTCTTTGCATGTTCCTTTTTGTATCTAGAGAAATAAGATAAGAAAAACTGGTTACAACCTTGAACATGAGTAAAGTTTCATCTTGTATCAAGGATAGGCAACAAGTTCTCAGACCCCTTCCACACCTCTAATTTCTGCCATGGAAAACATTATAATTCTTTGCTTGACACGACCTGTTTTTGTGATATGAGCCGTTGTTACTGTCCACGTTAATCCAGTGGACTTTATATGTGAACAGAGACTGACAAAAATTCGGAGAGCGGCTCATTGAGATTTATTGTGAATCACTTTGATCATGTCTTCACGCCTGTGACGTCTACGATGCAGCTGTCTGTGCTTTTCTGTTTCCAGAATCATTCCATTTCCTTAATACTTCTCTTTCTCTCGTCCTCTTTTGCCTTGCAGTGTTCGATCTGCTTTTAAGACGTATCGAACTAACTTTGAGACGATTTGTCCACCTCGTTCTACATAAAAATTGAAACTATAACAAATAAGAAGTGTAGGTCAAAGCAGTAAGAACTAAAGGGAGTGCAATTTCCCCTTCCTTTTTACTCTGGAATAACTGAAATTCCTAAAAAAAACTATTAAATATCTCTTTCCTCTTCCAAGCACAACGGACCTCTCACCTGACGTCCTTGTCTTACAGATGAGAACCAATGGTGCATGCCCCGAGGCAGTTTTAACCAATAATGTGCTTTAAAGCGTCCATTACTAGAGCCAGTTTTGGCGTGCTGTTCCTTGTCCAGTTTAATTGTATTCACCTCTTCAGGATAATTACCTAATTAACGGTTCAGTGTATTCAGTTCCCCATGTTAATTACCTAATTGATTAAAAAAAGAAAAAAAACTACAATTAGAGTGATGTTTGACGTCCGTGTACGAAGTGTGGAAAAATAGAGAGAGAAAGAGAGAGAGGGGGGGGAGAGGGAGGTTAAGCCCATGGCCCAGCCTTTTGTCAATCTTTGTCCGGGTTCTTCTGGTCACCTTTAAAGTCAATGGGATCTTTGGGTCCACTTACGCAATTGACAGTTTCGGGCCAGTTGTATAGTGGTGGTACCGTATGGCTTCGAAAGCCTCATTACATTTATGGCTTTCATTCGTTTCAAACACAGGCGTTCCCATACACACACGCACGTCCTTCTCCTTCTGCCTTCGACAGCTCTCTCTCTCTCTCTCTTACAGCCTCCTCTACGACCCCTCTCTCCTCGTTCAAGTGAGATTGCTCAAGAAGCTTGTCTGCTGACTATGGCCCCGTTTTACAACGTGCGTACACACTCTCGTGTGTCCCCAGAGCGTTTTACTCATTTTCCTGTGGCGAACAGTCGCCTAACACTTACCCTTTAAAGGCGGCTGCTTATAAAGAAATGGAAATACAACGGGTAAATTCTTGCCTTTATATGATTTTACCTTGGACTGATGTGCGTCCACATACATCGTTAAATTTATAGAACAGGAGATTTAATTTCCAAAAGGATGACGTCAGTTTTTTTAGTGTTCCTGATATTGGAATATCCGCTAATTCAAACCAATAAAAACACCACCTTTCAGTGTGATAACTTCGATGAAAACATAGAAGCTGGACGCTACAACAGGAAAGTGAAAATATCCTTTGAGTGCAAACTGCTTAAGAACAGACCAACAAGAGGGTTCAGTCAAGTTTGGATTCAAGAAAAATTACTCGAATATATAGTAGTTTAAATCATGCAACATACCGTCTGTTAGCCATACGAACTGCTGCGAAAAGTAGTAAGTTCTTCTTCTTCTTCTTCTTCTTCTTCTTCTTCTTCTTCTTCTTCTTCTTCTTCTTCTTCTTCTTCCCATCGAGGTCAGGGTATTTGTCGCAGCTGGAACTTTCCGGCTCGGCGTAGCGCCAGCTGCTGCGCGGATCGCTTCGTGACCTTTGGTCGAGTGTCTTGAATTGCTCGTCCTTGTTTCCAGCAGCAACAAACAATGTCGCCACGGAATTTATCGCTGACGATGCTGGTTTTTTGTTGTGCTCCATCTGTAACGAAGTGTACCTTAAAGTTACCCCGCAATTATGAAAAGTTCAAATTGCAGGGTTTTCGGCAGTAACTCCTGAAACCTACAAGTCATACGTCTTTCGGACAAACTCGACAATCTTTGCTCTCTCTCTCTCTCTCTCTCTCTCTCTCTTCTCTCTCTCTCTCTCTCTCTCTCTCTCTCTCTCTCTCTCGCCTTTTTTCAGTGTTCTTTCGTTCAAATCTGAACATCTCTATCACATTTTCAAGTTGGGCATTTATAATAAACTCTTTTTAGTTTCATATATCTAACTTACGGAATTATATAGTATTTTTATTATTGCCAAGAAAATCCCAAGAAACATAATAAAGAAATTTACTCAAACGTTAATACGTATTTCACAAGTGGAATTACCAGTGGAATAGATAAATAAACCCCATACTGCTCTAAATATTAATGATTAAAGTTAGCATCTCATTTTCTTTACGTCTGTGTAAATCGAAGTTGCGTATATTCGTTACAGTGATGTTCCGCGTGCGCGAATTTACCTGATTTCCGCCCATAGTCAGGAATTTCGTGGCAAGTGGCTAAAAGGTGTCAGGTGCTAAAAACATGATCGTGTAAGATCTCCCGAAGTCTTTATGATACCGTGAAATCTTACATCAAAATGACGTTGCGATATCATTTGTGTGAAAGAACACCATCGCACTCACTTCTTTCAATCTTTGCTGAATTTTAGAAGCCTCACGCCCTAAGATTAAATCGGTCAAATCAACCTTAGAAACACTGAAGAGCTCCCATTCTGTTTTGCAAAAGCCGTAAAATAACTTTTATCTGAGATTCAGCAGTGTCCTAGTACAATATGATCTTCATTGTCTACAACCCTATCCTATCCACAGTTGTTCCTTAAAAGTGGTTTTATAGACCGCAGCAACTATACTCATAATTCCCAATAAGTGATTTCATAGATCACAACCGTTTTCATCTTAGCCCATAGCCACATTAACTATTTCTTTCACCAAAGAATATATATATGTATGTATGTATGTATGTATGTATATATTATATATATATATATATATATATATATATATATATATATATATATATATATATATATATATATATATATATATATATAAATCCAGCTTCTTTCTTGTTTCACAACAATTTTAGACTTACCTTTCACTAATAGTTCCAGTAGCTCAAGAAAAATGTCATTATATGCATTGTAGTGTTCACGTAGCCCGCCACAACTATTATCATAAGCGCTAAAAACTGTTAGGACCATCCACAACCTCAACTACAACCGCTAATGATGTAGGCGATCCTTACTTTATGTTAGTAAACGAAACATTTCCAGA
>NC_089746.1:51016511-51146511 GCF_040412425.1 Macrobrachium rosenbergii | reverse complement strand
ATATATGTATACTATATATATCATATTTATTTAAAGCAATGAATTCACGACAGAATTATTAATTACAGGAAAGAAAAGCATTTTGAATGATGGTACACATTCTTGCACAACAAAACAACGAAAGGAGTGCAGGAAAATTTTTCTGAGAACTTCAGAGTTTTCCTGGGCAGTGACGGGTTGGTCAGCTATTATATGTATATATATATATTTATATATACACACAAACATTAAGCTACAAATTTCATCTGGTAACTAGCACTTATCAGTTATAATTCCCCTTCGGTATTATTTCCAATAAAACTGTCACGGTATGTATTAAATTAAATTTGTAACTTAATATTTCTGTATATAAACTGTCACGGTGATATGATAAATATTTATATACATACATATATATATATACGTATGTATGTATGTATGTATGTATGTATGTATGTATGTATGTATGTATGTATATACGTATACTTATAAGTATATGTATATATACACATTTATATATTTATATATATACATATATATAATATATAGTGTGTGTGCGTGCGTGTGTAAAGAAAGGATAATTTGAATTATCACTCACAAATCGACTCACCAGTAGTAATTTAAAAAGGGCATTTTCTTTAAGAACTACCCTGGGAGAAACTGCATTTGACAAAAAGACAGAAGTAGTCGATGAAAAATAAGAACGAGAATTATCTGTCGCCTGCAGGGTAGTGACTTCCACACAACTTTTTTCTTCTTCCTCTTGTCCAGATCTGCCCTCTGGACGTTCAATTTTGAGATGATTTACCAAAATTAACGTCCTGAAGCAGAACCCGAAGAAATAGAAATACAAATAACAAGTAATAGTTGCGTGATCATGTTTGTATGAGTGTCAGTGTTTTTGTACACAAACAAAGACGCAATATGTGCATATATATATATATATATATATATATATATATATATATATATATATATATATATATATATATATATGTATGTGTGTGTGTGTGTATGCGCGTGTGATGTGTGTATGTATGTGTAGAGCGATGTGTCTTTGTTTTCTTGCACAAAAGCTCTAACACCCATACACACAAACACACACACACACATATATACATATTATACTCTTACAGATATACGCAACATATTCATACTGACATTTATCTCCTTTTGAAAGGCGCAATGAAGTAAGGTCCGTTGGTGACGTCACGTCTCCCATAACAGCTGATCGCTCCACGAGACCAATTGTGGATACGTACTTACGCCCCTGTTTAAATCTCATGAAATCTCTTCTAAATTTGTACGGGTTTATGGGATGGATTACGGTTTCTCTTTTTATATTGATAAGGTTCACGTTATCAAATCTTTGCTGCAGCTACGAAGAATAAGTCCGGCTTTGTAGCTGGAAGTGTTCTCTCTCTCTCTCTCTCTCTCTCTCTCTCTCTCTCTCTCTCTCTCTCTCTCTCTCTCTCTCACACACACATTGTCTTTTATAAGGAATTCGCATCTAATTATAACAGTCTCAGTACCTGTAAAAGTAATTAATTACTTAATTGCTAAAAACCAGTCTTCACTCTCAAAGCACAACTGTAGTTGATAATTAGATGAAATATTGCGTCTCATAATTCTTGTATGCTCTCTAAAGTGAGGAGACATTTGTGATGAATAGACAGTCAGGCAAACAAATGAATTGTTTCATCTCATTTCCTGTCTGCCTGACGTGCCTCTTATTCTAGAGAACGTGCAAAACTCATGAGGCGAAACATTCTATTTAATTATTATCTATAGTTGTGGTTTAGGTTTGGAGTAAATTACTGATTTTTTTAGAATAATCAGTTTGTTAACTATTTAGAAGAAAAAGGGGCATTTTATTGGGAAATCCCGTGCCATTTTGAAACTTGAGAATTTATAAGCTTAGAGTCGGTAAACTGATCTCTTATGGATATATCCAATCCATCAGTTCTTTAGTGTTGTTATCTGGACATTCTGTAGAGATGCAAAAAGCATCACAACACCAAAAAAGTTTTGTTCGTTCATGAATGTATCTCCTAATGTACATGTGTATATAAAACTCATGAAAAAAAAAGTTCTGATATCTGTTAGGCATCTGGTTTTCATTCTGTTTACCAGAAAGGTGGATTCAGCGAAAAACCTGTCAGAATTCATTGCTGGAACATAAGCGACCTTTTGAAAAATTTGTACAGCCTCGCACCCTCTCCACACTGCACAAAACTTCACCATCAGCCTGTCTACTTATTACTCACATATTCTGTCTAAAAATTTGATTTGATGCTACTTTGAAGGCCAAACACTGAGGCACTTTCAGTCATTCGGTGCGTAAGGTGAAAAGAAGCTGTAGTGGTTTGACAGCAAGATGGAAGAAAGGAAGTGAGAACAGAGGTAATCAAGAGGTTGAAAAGTTGGTGCAGTTACGGGCCGAAGGGGCGCTGCAAACAACCTTTAGTAAGCTTTACTGTTCACCACGTGAGGAACACTGACGGCACTACTTCCCCGCGAGGAATATAAAAAGTTTTTTTTCATAACTATTGTCAGTCTGGGCCAGATACCTTGTAATGCACACCTTCATCAACAGCTCGTCTCGTCTCTGTTGAGGCATATATTCTCCTGAATTATGAAATAATATAGATTTTTATTTGTACAGCTAGAACGGTAAAACGCCTGGCATATAATGGCTTTAAAATTACTATTCCCTTTCAAGGCTGTTCCAAAGAAGCAAGAATTGGAGATATAGATCGAGGAACTTCATTCAGAAGAAATTTGGCAATCTGGCTTCCTCTCTTAGCACTTCCTTGAGTACTCCGCTGATAACTCTTGGTTATTCATACCAGTGGATCTTTCCTCTCTTTCAGTCTGGTTTACGTAAGTGGGCCCTCCCTCAGCAATCAACCAACAACCTTATTTCGCCAGTTATTCGAAATCGCGTTGATAAATTCGTACTTTTACGTCTCAGTGACAGTATCTCAGTAACTTGGTAAGTTAATGTTTCGAATCGCAAAGTAACTTCCTTAGTAGAAGTAGGAGCCGAATACTAGCCAGGTAAACATCATAGTTCAAATGCTCTTCCTATTTTTAGCTGAACACTTCAAAAAAATACTTCGCAGAAATCTTAATTTGATCCATTTTTTTATTGTATTTTTGTTATTCTTCAGTAATGACGCTAAGAATTCTTGACCTCTTACTGTCCTTGACGAATTTCTTATCCGTGTATGTAAACGAATGGCATCGCTTCTGAATTCACGCTCAACATAATACGTGCCATTCTATTGCCTCCAACGTCCTCAAAGGCGAAAAATCCTTTGCTTTTAAGCGTAACAATTCCACCATCATGCTCTTCCGTCACAATCTAGAACCTCATCACGCAATCTCCCCCTCTCCACGAACATTTTCTTTCTCTTCCTCTTCTTCTTCTTCTTCTTCTCCCTTTTTTACACAGAATATCAAACGGCAAAACGTGTGGTCTGATCTCTTCGCAATCCGGAGAGAGTTTTGTTTTATGAAAAGTAATGACCCTACCCCGGATGCTCAGACGGCACCATAAAAGCTAGGACAAAGACACGTTCACTCACATACATACATACGTACTTACACACACGCACAAAAAATATGTGCCCTGTGCGTGTGCGAGTTTGTATGTGTGTGAGGAAGAAAGATACAGAGATCCGGGATGATTTCAATTTATGCTCTCTCTCTCTCTCTCTCTCTCTCTCTCTCTCTCTCTCTCTCTCTCTCTCTCTCTCTCTGTCTACTGTTTGGTGTAGAATTACAGGTCGTGAATTTGGTCCTTTGCTGTTAATCTTTAATTAATGAATAAAATCAAATGGTGCACAGAAAACCAAGATGACTGAGCGTTCCATAACATCTTCACCATGTACACTTAAACACACACTCGTGCATGCGAACAAACAGCGATGACTCGGAATGAATTTAGGATTCCCCGCGTTAGCCTTTTTAAAATTCCCGTAAAGCCGCCTTAATGGCCGAGAACATTGTAATTACACTCCATTATGAATCTTCAATATAAAAGCCATAGAGATTAAAGGAGACAGATGCAGCTTCAAGTTCCGGGAGTAAAAAAGAAGATGATGATCATTAGTACGAAGAGGCCCCTGACTAAGTTCATAATATTGATAATAATAACTTTGCTAGACTGTGTTGACAAAGTTGATAAGAGAAATCTTGCGGAATTAGAGTGAATAATGTTATACCCAACTTTAGCTAAGTTAGAGGGTGTTATAAAGTTGATGATGGAAATAATATGAAATTTTTATTAATAAGAATTTTCTTTGCCGTCTAAAATGACGGCGGTTTGAGATCCAAAGGACATTACGCACCGTCTCGAAGCTCGGACCAAGATACACTCGCCCTTGATTAACAGAGTGTAATCTATTAATCTTGACAATCACCCTGCATACTTATCTAGGGGCCATTGGTGAGAGGCTAGCCCTGGGTTGGACGACGGCAAATCTAAGCGTGGAGTTTAATGGTTATGGAGTATCGGTGCTGCACACAGACTGTCATCAAATTTGTCAGTATAGAAATTATATAAAAAAAAAAGATGATTAATATTTTTAAATGTAATGATAGAGTAAATAGCAACAACGTTCACAGTGTTAATTGACAATAAAAATAATGAATATATCAATACGATAAGATTAAGATTTTATTCAAGTAATTTGATATGGTCTTGTTATTGTTGAGCGAGTCCATAAAAGTAAAGGTTTGACAAATTGCAGTCCTGAAGGATTTCATGTACTTGTCTGTTTGTGTGGGCATGTATGCTTTTCGTACATATGTGTTGATGATATTAGTAAGCGCCTGTGTGTGTGGATGTTTGTATTTCTTGTTTATTTTATATTCATCTACGTATTTAGACGCGCATTCATAAATTAGGAGGTCCCTCTTGGAGACAATACAGCGAAATATCAAAGCCAGTATTCTCCCAAAAGAAAGAGACTTAAAGTACATTGAAAGCATAACTAATGAGTTACCCCCGTCCCTGACCTCAGTTTCGTCTCTCCTCTACGCAGATCACACAAAAGCAGACGACTGCAAGCCCTCGAAGGCCCACGCCAGCGGCAGGGGAAGCGGAAGCAGCGGCGGCAGCAGCAGCAAAAAGTCAAGAAAGCACAAAAGTCGGCAGCAGGAGCTGGAGGAACAGCAGAAGGAGGAGCTCCTGCAACAGCAAGCTTTAATGAAGCAAGTCCAGCAGGATTTCGCCACTTTGCAGGAGGCCGTCCTCGGAGACGATAACCCGAGCATCATGGACGGTGGAGGGGGAAGTGGCCAGCAGCTCCCCGAGGAAAACGCCACCAAAGAAAAGGGGAAGAGAAGCAGAAGGAGGAAGAAAAGTAAGCAAAGGCCTTCCAAGTGAGTTTATTGCTCTCTCTCTCTCTCTCTCTCTCTCTCTGATGATGAGTTTAATGGCATTGGTTTTTTCTGTAGGATTTTTTAGTGGGTTTTTCATATTTTGGCATTTTTTCGTCATAATAAGTGATGAAAGTCTTCAGACTCTCTCTCTCTCTCTCTCTCTCTCTCTCTCTCTCTCTCTCTCTCTCTCTCTCTCTCTCTCTCTCTCTCTCGATGAATTTAGTTGCATTGCTTTTCATTTTTCCTGTAGGATTTTTTAGTGGGTTTATATTTTGGTATATTTTTCTCATAAGTCATGAAAATCTTCAGAAGCATATAAGAAAGGGTTCATAAGCAGCAAGGTAAAATCTCTCTCTCTCTCTCTCTCTCTCTCTCTCTCTCTCTCTCTCTCTCTCTCTCTCCAGATTATCATATAAATGTTTTAGTGTTTTTATCATGTTCTGACATTTGTTTTTGCTCATGAAGATAAGTCTCTCTCTCTCTCTCTCTCTCTCTCTCTCTCTCTCTCTCTCTCTCTCTCTCTCTCTCTCTCTCACACATTGTGCACATATGTAGGAGTGCGTCAAGGAACTGTGGCTTCGTGTACATTATATTAATGCAATCGTTTTACTTTTCAGAATGCGAGAAAAGCCGCAAACGAAGAAGAAAAGACCAGAAGACCAGAAAGGATAACGCATGATTTTTCACCCGTGAATGTGAATGACGATGTAAGTCGAGAAGCAAAGCAAAAAGAGGAAAGAAGAGAAATATGGGAGGAGGGGGAAGAAGAAGAAGAAGAAGAAGAAGAAGAAGAAGACTGTGAATGAGGATTAGAAGACAGGAATGAAAACTGTGGAACAAAAGAAGGAAATGTTCGGAAAGGAAGTCCATTGAGTAACAAAGATCAGTGTTCAAGGAAGAAAAAGAAGAAATGGTTCAAAAGAAAACGGAGAATAGTTATCAAATTTATCTTCTCATTTTTCGATGTGTGGAAATATTGTACTGCATTATTTAGTCATTTTTTATGTTTTCAAGTGCCATGAGCAAATGCGAACAGGTAACAGGAAGATTTTGATGTGTCTACAAGTGACCAGGTCAATGATGCCAGATACCGCGTTCAAGTAAGTTAGTAAATATTGATGTGGTTTTACACATAGCTTCGTGTATTTTTATGTATTTACAAATGCTTGAGAAATCTGATTTGTTCTCAAGTAACGACAAATTCCAAGATGGTAGAAAAGAAGTGGATTTTATCGTAATAGAGTAGTCAAGTCTTAAATATTTGCAAAGTGGATTTTAAATGTTCTCAGTAAAATATCAGATGAAGATGGTTTCACAAACAAATCTATTTTCTGTTTTTGTCAGACGCTAATTTGATTACGATGGCTTCTGTCAACCGTGGCAAATTCCATTATTCGATTAGCCTTAATGTTGCATTCTCTACACAAAAATTTAAGAAAAACAAAGGTTCATGAATACTATTGGAAACTGATGGTTTTGTAATGGTTCAACTCATGTGGGCAATAAATGACGTTGAATTTTATTAACTTGGAGATCAATCAAATGAAGTTACTCTTTGGTTGCTTTGTAAAATCTCTCAGGTCTAGAATACTGGAAGTTTAAATCAGTTTGAAAATAGTTGAGTTCACTCAGATGGCTTTAGCAGCAGCTCAGTAAAGTGTGGTTATTGTCACCGAAGTTCACGATAGATGGATCCCAAAAGTGGATGACGTGTGTTTAGCTTCTGGTATTACGATTTACTTCGAGTTGACATTCTGAACGCGCTTATAATTTAAACCTGTTGGATTTCCGGTAAGTTAAAGTATAAAAGTGTATTCACATGACCTTCACAAAGTAAATCTTAATATGAAAAGTTTAAACCCTAATATATGAAGCTTTGTACACGTAATCTACTTCTGGGTGAGTTTGCCTAAGTAGATTCTGATAAATTCAGGAAATGTCTGATCAACTGGTGAAGGTCTGCAGACGCGCGAAGGATAGGAATACCTGAAAATGGAAGTTTCGTAAAGACAAAAGTCATTACCAGTATTTTAATAAATTTTAAATTTCAAATAGAGTGAGAAAAATATGGACCCCGTCGATATGTGAAAGAATTCCACGGCCTTTCCAAACACGGGATTGAGATCTGAGTATGGAAATAGATAGTGGTGTTTGTTCAAAGAAGTAAGTATAACTTCAGTTGTGTGAGCTCTGATGAGCCTGTAAATACAGCCTGTGTACACGTAATAGTGAATCATCAACGTTCAGCTTCTGTGACTCTCTTTATTTAGTATACAATGTACCTAATGTGTTAGAATTAAAGATGCACTAGAGTGTTCTATCTTGTGCCATGCCAAAACTTGAGCACTATATTAAGGAAGAATCTTCACTGAAGTTTTCCCCGTGTTACTGTTGGTTACCCGTGACTATTAAATAATGCATTTATTAGATTAAAGGAAGGCAGTAATAGTAATAAGCAAGATACGAGCAAGTATTTCCATTGGTATAGAAAATAAGATTAGGTGCATAGCGAAATATTATGATCTAGTATAATATTATCCGGATAAACACTGCTAGTATCATTATCATTATTGATACCAATTCTTGTTTACAGTGTTTCTCCATTTCCTGCACTTCGGAATGATTTCTTTAAACGAAAAAGTCTTCTTAAAATGAATCACTGCTTTAATAGTCCCTGAAAGACACGAGCACCCTTATATTTTAACGTAATCTCAAGTGCAGGAGGGAGGAGAAGAAAGATTACAGCTAAGAACGAATGAATGAGATCTGTTATGGTTAGGTTCAGTTTCCTCTCAAACAACAAAAGTAATGTTTTTTTCCACTTCAAATCGTAATTAACAGTTTTTAACACTTGTCAAGAATTGTTTTAAGACTTTCCAAGATTTGTCAAGAATTTGCCAGGAATTGTTTCAAGACTTGTCAAGAATTATATGGAGAGAACAATGGTTGTGAAGTTTTCGTCAGTGCTCACCTTCTCACTCTCCTGCAGAAGCATTATGAATTAGGGGTAATAAAAAGAAGTAAATATACTGTATGATTAAATAACAGAGCAAATGGCAGTCGGTTTTAGAAGAAGAAGAAGAGTTAAGTCTAGAGAACATAAAACGATAGAGAAGGACGGACTTTTCCTCCATTGCCAATCCTCTTTTCTTTTAACACGACGCCCACGCATTTCCACCCAACTGAAAGCTTTCTTTTCCTCGAGGAAAATCTTCCATGTTATGCCAGTCACCGATGAATTCAGCATTAAGGGAACCTGGCAGTCTAGCGGAGAAGAGGACAGTGAAAACAAAGATAAGAACGACTTCTCTGAGGAAAGGAATAGGTGCAAAGTAGTGGCTAAAAGAAATCGCGATAGGAAGTGGTACTCAAATGGTTTCGGAAAGTTTTACAGTGATTGACAAGCAACCCATAAGAAGAAATATATATATATATATATATATATATATATATATATATATATATATATATATATATATATATATATATATATATATATATATATATATATATATATATATATATATATATATATATATATATATATAAGAATCGAGCAGAGGCGCGCTGTTGTTTTCAGATCGTCTCCCAACTCTCATATTCCCGAATCAATGATTTTCCTGTGATACATTTCCATGTGTAGTTTGGAATAAACAAAAAAGCAAAAAAAAAAAAATAATAATAATAAATAAATAAAAGGAGATGAGGATCTTTGCAAAGAAGCAGTTATCTTCTCTTCCGTAATTCATAATTGATTCTTAATAATAAGATATAATAATATTTAGAATGAGTTTATGTTAATGTGGATTATATTAATATCATTATTTACTACTATAACTATTTATGATAAGGATGATGATAATGATAACAACGACACACAACACACACACACAAAGCTGTTATAATCGAGGATAAGGGTTTATGTCCTTTATCGTTACCATGATTAAAACATTGACCGTTCCACTACTCTACATTCCCTACGTCCGGTTTCTCTCTCTCTCTCTCTCTCTCTCTCTCTCTCTCTCTCTCTCTCTCTCTCTGCCCTTTACCGTACGGACGTTCACTCTCTCATTTATCACGACCCGTTTCCGGTTGTTAGAGATTTGGCACTAATTAATACAGCGTGTTGAGTCGCCCATCCCTGTCCTACGGTTTCTTTGTGAGAGAATAGCTGTTCCTTACCGTTTCACTTTTTAGGGACTGACGAAAAGGCTGATTATTTAACAGACAAGACAAACGTCAACGAAATTGAAAGCTCTCTCTCTCTCTCTCTCTCTCTCTCTCTCTCTCTCTCTCTCTCTCTCTCTCTCTCTCTCTCTCTCTCTCTCTCTCTCCACCGCGACAGAAGGTTAATCAATATAATAACGTGATGAATAATGTATGATACAAGGGAAGAAACAAATTAATATTATAGTAAACCATGTAGGAAGTTGTATTAATTATTTATGCGAACCTTTATTTTTTATTTTCTTTTGCACTAAACTAAGCTACGTGTATTTAGTACCTGGGTTTTGTAATTATAAATGCCTTTTAGTAGTGTACTTGTGAATTTATTATATAGGAGGGCGGTTTGCTAAAGGCGCCTTTTATTTATCTGGGCGCGCGCGCGTTTTCACGACTGCGAAATCTTGGCGCAGCCGAGGAACCCCGCCCAGACGAGCGTCTCAGGCACAACCCCGGAACAGTATTATCCTTAAGTGCTTCAGTTGTCGCCGCAATGCTTCTCTTTTTGATTAGGAGTGCTGCCAGAAGAAACATGACTCGTTGTATACTTTAGCTTTGTACCCTCGATTTGTTGTTAAAAGTTAAGATATGACTTCCCTCCGAAGCAGGAGATGAAGTTGTATATTTATTGGCGTGAAGATTTCCTTAACCACGTATTTAATCGCAAGAAATAGTTTATATATATATTCATCAGTTACTCTAATCACTTGAATCCTACTAGTCAAGGAATATGGAAGGAATCACATGGACGCGTCGTCATCAGAGGAACAGAGGAAATGCCAAAATACCTAAGTTGATCCTCTATATATATATATATATATATATATATATATATATATATATATATATATATATATATATATTGGAGAAATGTATGTTTTAGTACATTTTTATATACATTCTTGGGCATTTACTTCATATATAATGACACACAAATAAATGTCACCCTATATATATATATATATATATATATATATATATATATATATATATATATATATATATATATAACCCATTAATATCGAATTCACTATACATTTGGAATAATTTTCACCCAAAAGGAATTAAGAGTGCAGCTCTATCCTGACCTGGATTCGAACCCATACTTGCTTACTTAGATCTGTGAATGGGAAACTGTGATCTTATGCACTCTAAAAATACTTGAGTTTGATTCGACTTATTGTATATAGAATGTCTTTGTAGTGAAAATTATTCCTAAGATACATTGAACCGTTATTAATGAGCTATGTGTGGATTAATACTTAAAATATAAAAACGCAATGTATAATATATATATATATATATATATATATATATATATATATATATATACCTGTGTCTGCTTTGTTCCATACAACCTATGTGACTCCCAAGTCGTGAGAGAAATAGAAATAAAGGTCAAGTAGTGACGACATCAGCATATGTGAACCGCATCACAGAGCGAATCGCCCTCACAACCTGGGAATGCAAGAAGACGGAGAAGGCTGCAGATCAGCTGATCACTGGTGTGTTTACTACTAGTCTAACTCGATTATATATATAGCTGACTACAAGGAAAGAACACGGGAAAAAGAGAGAAAAAAAAGTGGGAGAAATATGCTGGTCGTCATTTAACCTATGTATTTCAAAGCTTTAGGTCAAGAGCCTTCATTCATTTATGTAATAGTACAGTTTATCATTTATTTTTTTTTTTCCTCTGAAAGTAGAGTTTTTATGAACGCAGATGTCTGATTAACCTCGAAATTTGTGACTATAGGTTTTCGGTAAATGAAATAAGAAATTACTGTGTTAGTAAATCAGTTTAAAATAAAGAACTTCTATTTTGAATGAAAGTTTTTCATTTACTCCCTTAGTTTAATAATGAAAAAACATGAAGGGTCGAAACAAATACAAGGTAATGAAAAGGCTCATGGAAAAAAGTAAAAATAAAAGCGCTGGCAGCATTGAAGTCAAGCTGGGATACATCATGAAGGTTAACACTACCTAAAGACCAGAACATGAATAATTACATCATCAAAAAGGGATAGGCCTGCAAGGACGAACTCAGCTAAACCAAATGCCACGCTAATTGTCAAAACTTACTTTACTTTTGCAACGATTTTTTGTTATGCCATTGGTATTTACAACAATTTTTCCCCTTGTAATAACCTTTGCTAATGTATAGTTTGCTTTGCAGCAGGCAGGACTTTTAACTTTGCCTCCTGTTTTGCATATGGCCGCATGTTTATTGTGAAGTACCTTTCAGGTTACAGTTCAGTCTGAGCTTTGCTCCATGTTCGTCGTAATGACAACATTAGTCATTGACGAATGTTTAGTGAACCCCTTTATCTACTATACCCGCTTTTTGTATTGTCTGCTAGGCGGTGAAGCGCTGTTACTGTCGTATACTTTTGTTGTAGAATCCTTGATGATGTGGTGGATGTACCTTTAGTCACAGTCACAGTGCATTATGGTTTTGTTCTTAATTGAAGGCGTTACATTCAAGACTGCCATTTCAATTTGAGAAAATCATATAATGCAGCGGTCATCTGCTGAAGAAAATCAGGTAAGTTCATTTGTAAGTGGCTAATTAGCTCTTGAAGCACAAGTAAGGGCCAAATTGTAGGCCTAGAGTTTAACTGACTCCTTGAAATTTTTCAAGGTGCTGATAATTGAAATTAATCGTCTTTAGTCGGAATGATATTGACAGTACATTTTTAAGGCAGTGCTTCGACGCCTTCCACCCCTGCATCTAACAATTTTTACCAGTGGCAAAAATTGGTTACGGTAATGCTGTAATTTAATGAAGTTGAAAGGGCACAATATTATTGTTTTATACCGTTATCGTATATCTTAAGGTTCTGTGTGGCAGGTTAGGTTGGGTAATGCCCAGGAACGTAGGCTCAATCTAGGAACGACCTGCGCTCGGTTAGGTTATGGAAGGAAACAATGACTTGTGGCATTGTTGGTTAGGTTGGGTGGGGCCAAGGGAAGGAAACCCAGCCTGCTTTTCATATCCTTGATTTTCCAGATCTCACTGATTTTTTCTATTACTGACTACACGCTTTCCTGTTTTCTCAGCCAGCGCACAGGAGAGGCATAGGCTCATACTTAATATATATAGGACATCCCTCAAAGACAATAACCTGTATTTGAAAATCACTTATAGTATATTATTTTTGAACTTCTCTCCTTTGTACTGTAGTACTGTACCTACTGTAGTACTGTACCTGAACTCACTTTCCTGTACTTTGTACTGTACAATACAGTACTAGCAAATTCACTATTCCATGTGACTGCTGATTTGCAAGAAGGGAGATGGATATTGTTACATCCATGCACATTGCTGCAACTGCCTATCAAGGCAAGTTCATTCTTTGTTTTCATGCTCCATTCCCAAGGGTTGTCAAACCAGCAGGTCTCTTGAGTGTTGGACAGTCCCTAACTTGCCAGTAGTCTAGAGAAGCATGAGATCTTACAAGCTGATTTTATATTAGAGAGTCAACATATTGAATATCTCCAAAGTCCCTTAGGGAGCCAGACTCATCGATTCCTTAGGATGATACTACTTTTCCACCCAGAGACAATGCCTGGAGGGTTTAGTTGCCCTAGATTCTATAGGCACTTCGAGCTTCTACATGGGTGGTCAGTTATCATAAGTTAGAAGCAGGATGCAGAGAAGATCCTGGATCCTGGTTAGAAGCGTGTTTAACATTTATTACATGTAGAGGTTCTGAAGCATCATCTCAGAAGGTAGAGTTGCTTGTTGGGAATAAATACCAAATTTATTTTATTTTACAATTTATTTGTAACCCACACCACAACTACAAACTTCCTCACCCTTCAAATCCAGCACTTACATATACTGTATACACTTCAAGCAACACATCCTATCCCATAATCCTCCCCAATCTTCTCTCTGTTGCCCATCTGCAAACACGGCTACAAAGTGGTCCTCATACACTGTTTTCATCTGAGGACTGCTGGTTCAATTTTGGATTGATTAGCAAGGATGTAGAGCCTCTTCTGCATAGTTTTATTTGGAGTATCTTCCTCCTAAAGGGGCTACCAGCCAAGACTAAAGAGCCCTCTACCCTAACTAGTGTGTACAGGGTTGTCAGTCCTAGAAACAGCTGCCCACGTACTGAGTAAACCATCTCCATGCCCACTAGGTGTGGCATAATACATTATTTTTAAAAATAATTCCTAGACCATTGATTTAAGACAGTTCATTCCCCCAGTGCTTTCTACAAGCTCCTTGAACTTTGACACAAGGTAGTTCATTGCCCAAATGCTTCCTGCGAGTTTCTTTAACTCATGTGTGTTAGCACCGGTGATCCCAGGATTTATCAATCAGTGTTTCATTCAAAAAGCTAACAAGATATGGAGAGTGCATTTGACAGGGAAGGTAGAGTGTTTAGAGGAGCTTTAAGCTTTAACCCACTGACTGTTCCTAAATCCAGGTAAAGACTCCTCCACCCGCCTTTCTTTGTGCCGTGTTTTTAAAGACTTACATTCATCTCTACCTTCCTTTCTTATAGTTTTCCTCAAAATAGGTCTGGGTTTTCCAACTTTTCTGGTACCCATTTGCCAATGTTACGTACTACTGTATTCTGCTAGGGATTGTGCGGAGGACAGATTGAAGTTATCACCATCTAATCGTGATTTTGTGCATGCATGGAACTACTTTAATTTTCCCAGTGATATCATTCCTAACTCTATCTGGCCATTCTTAAAGCTTTATTTTCAAATCTACAAAATCTCTAGATATGGTTTCATTGTCATAGCATGATTTATGACCATATAATAATATAGATCATACTAGACGTGTATTCTTATTTTTGTTTGCAATTTCATGCTCTTTGATTTCCAAATCTTACTCAGCTTGCCCATTGTCTAATTTCCCTTTTTTACTCTTACTAAATTCCAACTCTAGGGAACTTGTACTGAATGTTATTGCTCCTAAGTGTATGAAAAATTCTAATAAACTAAATCCTTTCTGTAGCTAACATTATTTCATCCCTTTGTGCATACCCTATTCTTGTTATTTTTATTTTTCTTAGGTATGAGTTCCATCTGTCTTTATACATAATCCATTCTAGTAAGCAAGTTTTGTGAATCTTTGATGAACTGTATTATGTACTGTAATAAATTTATTTTTCTATACCACACATTATTTGCACAGGACTTAACCTTTCTTATGCTACCTCTATGGAATTTATTTTCCCCATGATAATTCCTCCTGCTCTGTATGGGATTTCATCCTGGCTTTCTCAAGTCCTATTTGACTGCTACATAATTCCTCCCATACTGCAATGAACTCTTAACTCCCATACATTCTCATGTAGGCTGTTACTCGTCTTGGCTAGTTCTTGTCCTCTGCAAAAAAACCTGACCACACTTCAGCTTTATAGATGTAATTACAGTATTACTAAATTTTTGGATAATTAGCTCTAAGGTTTGTACTTGCATATGTCCCCAAGTCCTCTGGAATTTGAATATACTTTAGGTTTTTGGTCAGCTTTTCCAACTCTGCATGCAAGTTTTAGCATACTCCATATGTATAGTTTGATTCTTTCATTTATGACAGTCACTCTTGGTCTTCGGAAATTATCCCTCCATGTTTTCATGTACATGGCTTGAAATACTACTTTGGGTAGCCGTTCAGACTACAGGTCAAAATCTTTTTCAGCAGTTCCTTGGCTCTGTTTCCCTTTTGCATAGAATAGTTTTCCTTTCATTGTTTTCTCACTTGAAAATTTATAACTAAACTTGCAATACTGACAACTTAATTCGAACTAGGAAGCTCTTCATCTCACTTTACTTTTCTATATTTATTCACTTCAAGGTTTGTCATGGACATAAACTGTTTTCATCTCTCCATGCCAAAGCAAATCCTTGAATTAAAGCGGTTTGTATTGCTATTTTTTTTTTAGTTTGTCCAAATAACATCCTCCTCTTAGAATACGCCTACTACATAATTAGCAATTTATCAGGTATTACTGCCAATTGTATTTTCCTAAATGAAGAAAAGTCAGAAGTTGTAAAAGCTTAGCCACCTTACATTAAACAGGTAGCCTATAGGAAGATACTGTACATATAAAAAGTAAATATTTAAAATAAGTGATGAAGATACTGTACATACAAAAAGTAAATATATATTTAAAATAAGTGACATTGATATCGATATTCTTATTCATAGGCAATATAAAAATATATTGCAGATAAATTCGGGTGTTTCGTATTAAATTTATATAGAAAATTAACATTAAAATATACTTAGATTCTCTATTTGATTAAGTATAGGAAGAATGAATCTCAAATACTGTAATATTCCCAGGTACACACACTACAGCCCTTTCAGTAAACAGACATGACACTGTTCAACATTTTGAATCCAGATGCAAGACTCAACCATGTGAGGCCTCCTTTTATTAATTTGGTAAAATATACAAACAGAACCTGTGGTTCTTAAGACCTAAGGAGCAAAATATACCAAACAGCACTGAAAGGGAAACCAAGTAGAAAGGTTTTCAAGGTGTAACAGGAGGAAAACCTTGCAGTTGCACTGTGAAACTATTGTTAGGAGAGTGGAAGGTAAGATAGAAGAAACTAAATATTGAATGGAGGTACAGTAAATGGAATGAGGGGTACAGCTAGGGCTTTAGTTGGTGCTGCCTTATTGAATATTGCAATAGTCAAAGGAGTACAGACTTTAAAAGTTATCATAACTAATCGTTCCAAAGAAAAATTTTACTATATACATAATAATCAGTTCAGTTAATGTGCAGTCCTACAAAGAATCATGACCTTCCAATGAATGAGCTTTCTGGAAGTTATGTCACAGTCTAAAGGGTACAGCTTTTTGTTTCGTGTTTTAAAGTTAGAATATAGGCTTTTTTTTAGTACCGAAAATGTCAATAGCAAGCTGAAACAGTTTGTTGTAGATGGCACTGGATTGTGTTTTAGTGTCCCTTTGGTCACCAGCTACATTACCCTATGCCTCTTACCTTCATAGGAAGCTGTCCAACTGCACTTTGCTCATTTTCCATTAAAAAAAATCCTTGTGAACAAGCCAATTCCAGAGGTGTAAAAATAAAACACTATTGGTAGTGAAATTTTAATTTATAAGCTTTGCAAAAGTTTCAACATAATGTAATTCACATACTTTCCACACCAACTTGAAATGCTTAAAAACATGTGGTTGAACCTTATTTTATTTATATCCTACTTGTCTGACGACTTCCCTGAACCAGATGCTTTTTCTTGTTTAGCTGCTTCAGCCTCTGCTTCCATTTTGTCATGCTCTTCTATTAACTTTGTAACCTCTTCAACACCTAGAACAAGCACTTCAGTTTTGTTGTCCTTCCTGATGAGTGTGGCTAATTCTAACTTCTCAGCATTCAACTTGTTCATATCAAGCGTTTTGCTCAAGACCTTGAGTGCAAGCAATAAAGCACTGTGTAAGTCAGTGTCACCTTCCTTATACTCTTGCTTCAAGATGGACACAGCTGCCTGTTAATAAAAGAAAATAAGATATTCATTAAAAAATATCCAAATTATACTGTACTTACAACTGTTACAAGGAGGGGTAAATTAGTTATCTCTCCACTTCTAAAAACAGCTATCATTATTATTTTATCCTCAACCATCAAGGTTATCAATAAAATCTCTTCTCCACTATCAAAGGTCTGTCTTCTGGCAACCACAGATGTACATTCTGTACAAAGATTTCATCAACAATAGAACTATACCAAGATTCATACCAATAAATCATGTTTGCCTTCCCATTCTAATAATTCATATTATTCATAAATACATTATTAGCAACATCAACAAACTTTTTGTTGTCAGTGTTTCCCTGTATGAGGTTAGATGTGAAATGAGTTCTCTTCACTTTGTATTCTCATTACTTCAGTAAATAAGTAGGGCAACTTCCATAGATCTCACTAATCATAGTATATATATCTGAAAAGCTATGTCCTTCAACTTCTTGCAGTAGACTACAAGAATCTAAAATTTTCTTCCTTAATATGCTTTACAAGAGAACACTGCACTGGACCTTAAAAGGATTTGTAAAGTCATTACCAGAAAATGCTCCATTACAAAAATTCCATAATAGCTATCTTTTGAAGTGGACTGTAAGTTCCTAAATCTTTTCAAAGTTGAAATCAAAAGTTTTAAGAAATTTTATTTCACTGATGAACACCTTGGGATGAAAATATGAATCTATCTCTTCTCTTTATGATTGCTTGTCATAGCTTTCTCTTTAATTTCTCTTAAGGATTATACCTCAGCCATGTTGCTTTTATTTCCAAAGTGTAAAATATGCTGAAGAATGAAGAATTTTAATTTTTTTAAACTAAAAATAATGTATTTGGCTCTCATAAAGAAATATGATAATTTTTAGTATATGACAATACTAAAAAAAAAATACCTATTTCCAGCTTTATGACCAGATGTTCAAGTCTATATAGTAATAGCAGGTTATCTGAGTCCATGGGGCTAAAATGAACCTCACAATTTAAACCTCATAAATTATAGAACAATTTTTCAAGACTCCTTAATGCCTTTGAAAATATGAGATTCTTTAGCATTAACAACTAAACATTTTCTAGTGTTTTCTATCACAAGGTTTAAAAAATTAATAAAACTGATTGCTGCAATCATCTACTAACCCCCAAGTCAAAATATGGATGCATACAACAGTTGGTATTACAGAAACACAGATATACTTACAGCACTACTGTTTCCAATACACGTGGCCTTCCATCCAGAATAATTTCCTGAAGGATCACTCTGATAAAGCTGATATCCATGGCGAAGATCCCATCCCATGTACAGAATGGATACACCAAATGGTCTCTTACCTAAAGAAAAAATTCACAGTACTACAAAATCACAGCATCAGCATCTATGTAAAAACAGCAAAGAATACCCTGTTCCTTTATTTTACTATTTCAATGAATTAGCTAAATGTACACATTCATATGCTCAATCCACTCTAAATCATTAACAGTAGTATGTTACAGTGACAAACTACATATATAAACATCTTAAAACTAATTTGAAAGACACTAACCTCCATATTGTGTGTAGGCTTGTTTGATATCACATAATCTCATGACCAGTTGCTCACATGGTATTGGCTCGCCAAACTGTAATGTATGACGCTGAGCAATGGCACGTAATTCATTGGTAAGCACGTTGGCATCTGAAGTGATGCCAGCAACACAACATGCCATATCACTGAAAAATAAATAATAGTAATCCATTAAATATGAAAATGTATACATACTAATTATAAACAACTAACTGCTTAAAATTAAAAGCACCTGATAAATTGCAATGGTTCTTAACAAAGCAAGACAGAGTTTAAGCAAGTCATAAATGAGCAGTGAAAATTCCTACTTGTTCCAAGTGACACTAAAGAAAATATGCACAAGGTAAATGAATCTCATTAAAAATGAGAAATATAGTTACGAAAATATTTGGCTAAAGATTACAACTGTGCTACAGATATTGGCATGAGTACAATTATAAAGGCAAATGGAACCTAAGAGGACTGGAATGAATATCAACGTGAATGGTGAAGTCCTTCTGTCCTCTGTCTTGAACAGGTATTTCATTATTATATGAGAGGTACAGGCTATGCTATCTTGAACAGGTATTTCATTATTATATGAGAGGTACAGGCTATGCTAACATAACAGAAAAGGTGAATTCTTGAAGAAGAAAGACCTAAAACTCATTAGTTTAGGAAAAGGAAATGTGGTTGTTGAATATGTAAAAATTTAAATCACCAAAGTTGAACTTCATCTAAAACAGAGAGATCTGAAAAATGTGAGAAAAGGTTACCATATTGAAAAGATGGATCATAGTACATACTATGAAGGGGTTTGGTCTTGCAGTCACTAGACATGTCCGATGAAACAAAAATGTATCAATTTGAAATTATCTGAAGAAAGGAGGGAGACCTTAGAAGTTTGGGGTTGATGGAGTGGTAATGTTAAAAAGGGCCTTCAGATCCAGGAAGTGCAAGATGGCAGTGAAAAGTGTAAGCAAAACGAGATGACAGCCTGCTGTTAGCCATCAGTTCAGATATATGAAAAGGCAGATGCTATTTTCCTAAACTGAGTTTGTCACATTTCATAAGTTACAAAGTGTAGATGGAAAAGCTGATCTACATACTGTTTTCCTCTAGCTATCTACAACTGGAATATTCTGCTAATCATAAAATGACACCACACCACACCACAAATATAACTTAAAATCTGAGATATTACATACTCATCAATTTTATAAATCTTGTCAGAAAGGAAAACATCATCAAGAAGTTTGTTGGTGTTTCTTCTCTCAGCAGCTAAAACAATGCCATCATTAGCCAGAATCCCTAAGCAGGTACCAGCATGGCCAATGGCTTCCATAGCATACTCAACTTGGTACAATCTCCCTTCAGGGGAGAAGATTGTTGTTTTTGAATCATAACGACGAGCCTGTTAAAGAAAACATTAATTACAAAAATATCTAAAAAGAAAACCTTGTGGAATAGACAAACATGTATCCAATGGAAATGAATGTGAAAGACAACCAAATGATATACAATGTACAGTACATTACAAAGCAAAGATATTTTAACATTCAGAGAATATACACTTTATTGTTTTATAACCAAAAACTTAGTATGGTTACAAAAAGAGTAAAACAACATGGGATATTCCCGTAACATAAGACTACATACACTTGACTACATTGGTTTGTATCCCAGTAACATAAGACTACATACACTTGACTGCCTTGGTTTGAAGATGTTTGTTTGTAAATGATGGCAAAACATTTTCAGAACCAAGTACAAAAAATAGCTCAGAATAAGAACCTAGCACTCTATATTAAGAAGGAATGCTCTATGTTAAGTTATGGTGGAGGGGTCCAATGAAGTAGGGTCTGGAGCTATGGGTTATACTGAGAAGTATCCCTGTAATTGCTACAGATTTAAACATGAACCAAATATTTCAAGCTATGTTAATGACTTTGGCAAGATATTTAAATTATATATTTACCATCATATATTAATTTTTTTTATAAACTTTATCTTATCTAAATTAAGCTATAAATATAAAACTGCTCCCAATTAAGTTCTCAGATGTTTACTGACTTCCCAGTTTTCATCGCCAAATATGTTTACTGACTTCCCAGTTTTCATCACCAAACATGTTTACTGACTTCCCAGTTTTCATCACCAAATATGTTCAGCTTATCAATGGCTGCCTTACATGCAAGAAATACTTGATTAATCTAATATAGAAAATAAAGACTTCAAACAACTATCTACCTGGAAATAACCCTTCCGTTGATAAATGCCCCCATCTCCACAAAAGACAGTTTTACTAATTGAAGTGAGATTCTGTAATTGGGACAAGAGGACAAATTTTTGCCTTCAAGCTCTAACTCTCAAACTTGATGTAAAGAATGTGCTGTGGGTAATGTTAAGGGGGAAGACAACAAGGTGATGTGCCAGTTACAACCTAAAGCACAATGAAAAGCTGGGATGAATTTCTGTAGTCCACATTCAACATAATTTGTAGTGCAAGAAATACTGTAGTGTTAAGATGGGGGGGGGGTTCCTGAGGAGTCTAAACTTCCAGGGCAGGTAGGATCTAGCACTTAAGGTTATGTTAGTTTTAGGTTAGGATGCATCAATATAGTAATTTGCTCTTGCCTTGCCGAGCTCTAGGGGGGGCTCCCTCCAAGTTGGTATGACTTGGCACATTAGGTATGAGAAGGAGGAAAAATAGTTAGGCTAGGATGCATTGCAGCAACTGGCATTCTGACATCTCTTGGCTATAATGTGTTTTGTGATGGACTGATTAGCCTAAAAAACACAAAACATTTTTGATACCTTATCTAGTTTATGCAATTTGCTCAGTTTAGGTTTTCCACAGCTCTAAAACTTTTGTGCCTCATTTGGATCCTCCCGATAATTATTTTATATATTACTATTATTAAAACAGTTTAACCAGACCACTGAACTGACTATCAGCTCTCACAGGGCTGGCCCAGAGGATTTGGATGAAATGACAGGTCTACGCTAGAAGCCTAGCACTAGGACCAAATAGGTCACTCGGCATGATGATTGAATGAAAATGAAATTAAAAACTGCACAAAGGCACATGCTCTCATACTGGAACACACTCAAACAATAATCATGTTTCCATATATACTCACTAAAAAGGTATATTAAAATTTTAAAAAATTAAGTAAAATTTTAAAATTTAGTTTTAAATTCATTAAATGCCTAAGGGTTTTTATATTTCTATTATTTACTTTTTATACTTTATCAATTAAATCACAGCTCTTCATGAACATTAAGCTAAGAGGTGGGGAACTTGCAAATGAGTAGTATACATCAAAAACAAGTCAGAAATGCATAAAACACAAGATATGCAATTTGAAAAAATATCATTCCTGTATCCGATAAGAAACTAATATAGCATAATACTGAAAAAGTTAGCTAGTCCTATTCCATAACAGAAAAACATGATTTTTACTTGCACAGAGCGCTTGTGTAACACGAGCACCCACATAGTTTAAGTATATAGGCCTAGTAATAAAATACACAATGAAACACCACCCCCAAAAATAGACACACGCCTTCAAATAATTATTTATACACAAAACCCCGTAGTTGGTCCATCATTTACTTGCCTCATATTTCTTATGGAAAGTGTCAAATACAACAATCACTTGATAAGTTTCGTTAAAATTCCTTGTAGGAAATGAATTACCATATTAACCCTATTACCCCGAAAAGAGCCATTTGCCCATTTCTGATTATATTCTCGTTTGGCGATGAATAGCCTAACAATAAGGAATGAATGCAGAGTAAGGGTCAGGGCTACTGTGCATTTCAGAGGGAATATGACCTTATCAGACTAAAACGGTATGGCCTTCGCCTAACCATTTTTCTTCGATAGGCTCTTTAAAGTGACCATACCTAGCTTTGTCTTTGTCCAAGTCTAATAATCTACTGTAAGATCGACCTGGCATAGTCTAGCTTAGGCTTCGTAGGCTACGTAACTTGGCAGCCAATTTTGAATAACTGCACACAATTAAAACCTTACCATTATTGGACTGAGTTATACAGTGCGTGTTTCTTCTACTGTTACAACCGAGAGACAATCGGACTTGTATCGTTGACGAAACAAAGAAAACACCGGTACCGCTAACAACGACGTTCTCAATTAGTCAGCGTTTGTGTACATTCTCCATGTTGATGACAAGTGAATTTCGCAGTGCGTCTTTCCACAGATATGTGAAATAAATACGAGATTTTGTGAAGAAAGGCAATTGTTGGCAGTTGGTCAAAACAAGGTTTTTATCAAAATACTTTTCTGACAACTTTCGTTGTTTTATGTTATTCCCCTCGGGAAGCCAAAGGTTTGATCCTTCTTACACGTGGGGAAAAATATTAGGGTTGAAATTTGAAACGCATCCTGCTTTTAGTCGTGAGGTAACGGAGACTTTACGTTTTCTTCCAGCTCTAGACCATTTCCGCTATTAGGGAGTAGCTGTAGAGAAAAATTATCTCACGACAATAGGTACTACTTAAACCTTCGTAGGGTATCGGTATCGGCCGCATTTCAAAACCTACTATACATTGAAGTGTGTGTGTGTATGTATATATATATATATATATATATATATATATATATATATATATATATATATATATGTGTGTGTGTGTGTGTGTGTGTGTGTGTGTGTGTGTGTGTGTGTGTGTGTAACAGAATTCTGTGAAATTAAGTCCATAGAAACAAAATTCTCACCCAACTCTTCTGTCGTGCTCAATTCACGAATACCAATAAATGAATTAGTTAGTTGCTGGAACATGGAAGACTAAAAGTCATGAAAAAGTGTTAGGCATATATGAAAAGCAGCAAAGACAATTTTTCAGAAATCTATGAATATCAATTGTAAATGTCAGATATACAAGGTGCCATCTGATGGAGTTCATAAGGACTAATAGGAGCCATCTTTACCATAGATAGTAAAGATAACCATATATAAAAAAAAATGTAACTGGGGGAGAGATAGAGAATTCCTTGGTGTTCCTTTAGGGTCAGTTTTGTAAAGATCGCTCCTAAAGACGTTCCGTTACAAAGGCTACTGAATGACCTGTCGTAGGTTTGTGGACTTGTCCGATTGTATGGTCACCCTCGTTGATAAAAACGACGGTTATATGTACCATTCTTTAACTTATACTAGTAAAATAGCAAAGCGGAATAATTTGCCATGTAATATGTGTTCTTGGGATATGTATGTAGTTTTTTTTTTTACATATTCGTCTCAGAAATTTGCATAAATGGTAAGGTAAAATTATACGGAAACCGTCGGCCGAAGCCATGTTTTACCTTGGTTAGCAAATAAGGTAACATTCGAATTGTGAGGAGCATAGTGACACAGGAATGACATCCCACTTCCACAGAATATTACAAGCTTTCCCGAAAGGTTATTCATTAGCTTTTGCGTATGGATCTGGTGTTTTCAAACAAGTTGGACATAAAAGTGTACGAGTAAGTAGCGAATTGAAGGTTCTCGAGTGTGTTAAACGAATGGGCCTAGGCTAGGTTAACCTGAACTAGTGTAGGCTAAGCTGAAGTAAGACTCATGATTTGCGTACCGTAGACTATTTCAGCTTTAGGTTTTGAGCAGGGTAAAGCTTTACTTTAGTTGTACGGCTTGATTCCTGCCAGTCGACCGGTACAGATTCCTCATACATAAATAGACATAACCTCTCCTAGGCTATAATGCTAGGTCCTAACCTAAGCAGAACTTACCTACCCAACCTATTTTAGGGCGACGTCCCCTGACCTGGCCCGGGGGGCTATGCCCCCTTCCCCCGACCCCCCGAAAAGGTCGTAACCTGCCCTGGTAGACGGCTGGCGGGAATCAGGCCCACAACTAAAAGTTTTACCAATTTCTAACTAAAACTAGCCTGTCCTGGACTGGGTCTTGGTTTCTCAAAGCTTGATCCACAGTAGAACAATCTTGCAGGTACCTTACTTCCTTGCTAACAGTTGCACAGCTGTTTTGCATATATTTTTTAACCTCTTTCAATGTCAGTCAGCTGATTTAGGCTACTATTATTATTTTGTGCTGAGATACAAGAGGGCTGGTAGGTTATCTTCTTACTAGCTCTGGTGCTTCGTAAGATTCTCCTACGAGCCTAAAAAGTATTTATAAAACTAAAGACTTTATTGAATCAGTACTTTGATGCATCCCAGTTTCCTATTCCTTCCATTTTTTACAATCTTTATTTCAAATTTCTCCAATGTCTTTATTCCAATACTTTCCATAAGGGGTACAAAGCTGGCATTCTATTATCTCTCTCTGATCATTTTTCTTATTGTTTTGAATTGCAAGTTTTTGAATTCCTTCCAGTTACTGTAAGGGTATGAAAAATGTCAGGTCAAGAGCATGAATTGGATTTATTTAATTGCTTAACATCTATGATTGTCGTAAATTTATTTTTTATTAATTTATGTAAAACTGGTGAAATATGGTCTTGTGATAAGTTGGATGTGGTTTTGATAAATTCAATACATAGCTTATAAATTTTTTTTTGGAGATGCTGCATTAACTCGTTATCTCACTTCCTATATTTAGGATATGATGGTGGGACCACAGTGAGAAAGTGAGGATTTTCAGTGCTACTATAGTATGATATCTACCATCCATTTCCTACATTTGACCCCTCAGGGGCCAATACTAAACATGGCAAAACAGAGTAGGTGAGTCACTGTTTTGCCGTGTTTAGTACTAGCCTCTGGGGATCAAATACAGGCAGTCCCCAGTTAACAGTTGGGGTTCCGTCCCGACTGAGCGCCACTAACCGGAAATCGGCGATAATAGTGCCAAAAATCCCACTTACCGGCACCGCTCTTGGCGCCAAAATCCCCACTCAACGGTGCTGTTAACTGGAGATTGGTGCTGAAATCCCCACTTAACGGCGCAGGTTAACCGGAGATTGATGGCGAAAATCTGGTTAACGACTTCGCTAGCCAAGCGCTGTAACACCAAAACGCCATTAACTGATGCCACCGGTAAGCGGGGACAGCCTGTACTGCCAGGCAGTGATGATACAACTGCCTTGGCTCATCTGTTCATGCAGGCTTCCCTAATAGGGAACTCAGCTTGTTGTACTTTTTATACTACTAGGCAGTGGTAATATGACTGCCTTGGCTCAATCAGGTCATGCAAGCTCCCCTGATGGGAAAATTCTGCTTGCTGTACTTTCTATACTGCCTTGGCTCATCTGTTCATGCAGGCTTCCCTAATAGGGAACTCGGCTTGTACTTTTTATACTACTAGGCAGTAGTAATAAGACTGCCTTGGCTCAATCAGGTCTTGCAAGCTCCCCTGATGGGAAAATTCTGCTTGCTGTACTTTCTATACTGCCAGGCAGTGATGATACAACTGCCTTAGGTGGTCAGTTCATGCAGGCTTCCCTAATAAGGAATTCAGCTTTCTTTACTTTATGTACTGCCAGGTTAACACCATCGTTAGCCAAGCGCTGTAACAACGAAACGCCATTAACTGATGCTGCCAGTAAGCGGGGACTGCCTGTAGTTTTTTATATAGTTTGAAGAAGTAATTGCCATATGCCCTAATTGAGTTGTTTGGTAGATAGCATCCTGATTTTTGGTAGGTTGTGAATAGCTCGGTAGATATACTATATTAGCACCGGATTTTCCTTTGGGGAGAAAAAAAGAAAAAGAAAACGGGCAACAGTAACGTAACCCTCCTAACCTGACCTAGGATGCCAGGTCCCCTACTGTCTTGGGAATGGATATATGCCTATTGAGACACCCTCTATCTCAATCTGACCCTAAAAGTGTGGTTCTTCATTGTGTTTCCCAATTGTCAGGCATGGGGCATTGTAATGAGTTAACCAAACACTTTTTTGAGGAATGTTTATCATATTAGAATTACACCCAAAACTATTGGAAAAATCACAGTTCACCAGTTTTAGAGATCAGTCTTATTTGAAAGCTTTATAAAAAAAACTTCATGGAAAGAAGTATGTTGTTTCTTAAATCTGGTCAGATCACATTCACATAAGCAAATAATGAGCAAGTTCCTAAACCAGAAAAAAAAACCGTGAAAACATTTGGCATCACTATCATCAATACAAACTAGTATTCATGGCATCAGTACCCATAAGAACAAACAGTACTTGCACATTAAATAAGGGAAGAATATTGTAGAATACATGTTTTAGCATGCTCATGTTACTATGCAGTGGTGTCACATGTTATGTCCTATATAATAAAGCATTCTGTTGCTGATATCGTGTCTCAGAAGAGGGAGTGGATGTTCTTAAGTAGTTTTGCCTGAAATTCACTCCCTCCACCCCACACCCCATGAGAATGATCATCATACATAAAATTTGTGGTCAAAGAAGGGGTAAAAAGTATATGGAATAAGTTTGTTGCATTTGTGGATAAAATTCAGATACATGAGTCACTTGAGAAATAAATGTTTTTGTTGTACTTGTCATATCTCCACCTCCTTAGTCAAACAGGTTTTCAAGTTTAGCTAAACCCTAGGAACAAACTTCCTATTTGTTTATTTTTCCCACTGGCTTGCACATCACCTTCCTGCAACTGCTACCCCTTAGAAGCGTGTGTAATTTCTTCCCTCCTTAGTCAAATAGGGCTTTCTTATTACGCACCCTTCCTTTTCTCCCTTGCTCAGTAGATTTTCAAGTTTAGCCAAATCTCGGGAACACACTTCCCGTTGGTTTCTTTACCCATTGCCCTGCACATCATCCTCCTTCAACTACGCTTTAGAAATTTTCTCCTTTCCCCCTCTTGCATTTTCTCCTAATGTAGGATTGTAGCTTGGATATAGTAACTTTTTTGACACGTTCTTCAAATGCAGAAATATATTTCTCTCCTCTCAACTCCTATTGTAAAAATAACTATGTTTTCTCAGCAGTAGGAATCTCTGATTTGGGCCCTTTCATTCTTAGTGTTCTGGCATACCATCAAGTTCTAACTACTTATACAATAATAATGACTGCTTGTTAATTACTAAGAAAAAAAACTTTGAATTTACTAATCCCAGAGAACTTCAATCCAAAAAGACTGCCAGAATCTCTTGCCACCATACCACACTTTCCCATTTTTGCAAGAATTCCCCTGCGATGAGGAAATTCTAGTAAGTTGAGATAGTACCCATTTTGAACTTAATTGTCAACCATTTCTATAAGAAAACTCGAGCTGTGGTTCAAGGCTTGTTTTTATGATGATAGCCTTATCCACTGCATAGGAAGTTCTGATCCCCTCTTAGGTACTTCGGATAAGCAAGGAACAAGTGATACTGCCATGTATGAAGAGGCCTCATTTCCTCTTTTCCTTTTAGCTTCAAAGATTGGAGGTAAAATGGAGAGAACCTTTGGTCTCTTCAGAGCTTCAAGATTGTATGTTAACATACATATTGGAGATTTAGACGAAGATACATCTCTCTGGTGTTCTCAGAGTATAAAGTTTATTAGGAGACAGACAAGTTAAGGGAATGGGGAGAGTGGAATGGCCTTGCATCCTATTTATGGGGCAAATTTTGACTCTAGAAGAGTAAAATCATCCTCTTGATAATTTTTAATTAGGAATCCTTTTTATGTATCAGTCAGTGGTTTGTATGTACGAACTGACAATTTTAAAACTTTTGTCATAGATACAAAACATTTACTTTACAAAGAGTATCCTCATTACCATGGTACAGTTGTTGGTTACAGATTCAACCCAACCTCCCATATACTGTAATGGAAAAAGATAGCTCACTCCTTAATTAACTATCATTACCTGATCTCTGTCATATCCCAGTGAAATGAGATTTCTTGTTAAGTAATGGCTTGTATATAAGGAACACACAAAGAATTTTTAAATATTTTGACACTATTCACGATGAAATATTTATGTTATGAGCATCTTGTAGCTTATAGTAAATTCTATAGAAAAAAAGGGGGTTGTGACTGAAATATAGGGTACTGCCAAATAGTATAATGAACACAATTTTCTTTTTGAGAGCTGGATCTGGAACATTTTACAGATTCTGTGAAAAAATGTTGGTAGTAACTAATCACATTAAGAACTGATTTTAAATTTTGGTGTATTTCAGCTACAGTAATTGGGAGAGAACTATGATTCAAGAAGATTAATAACAGAGTGAAAGAAGTTGCAGACTAATCACAGAATTTCTGTTGGAGTTGTGGATTACCGAAAAATTTGAAGCGGAAATGTCTGTACACACCTTATTTTTTAAAGAACAGTTTCTTTCATACTTACCTATGTTATTTTCAGCAGTGTTATAGAAATAAATTTCCAATTTTCTTTAGTACAATTGAATGTGAAGTATTAGATTTGTGATTTTCACATTTTCATTAAATCAATATTTTGAAGATTGCATATACTGTACTGTGAGTTACATCTTTGTATTTGAGGTGCATCTTTTGAGTGATATAACATAATTATTTTTTAAGAGCATTTAAAATGTCTTTTCATCATAAAGAACACATTGTTAGTGGTAAAATATCAAGTGTACTAAAAGTGCAGCAACCTTTTAAGAGCCCTATGAGGGCATCTGGTACAAATAAAGAGGAGTTCAAGAGTACATTGGGGACATATACACCACCAGTTATACAGTGCAGAGAAAGCTCCAAGCAAAATGCTACCTTTTCCCCAAATCACCCTATTTTACAAGAATCTCAAGAGAACAAGGAATCAAGAAGTGCTAAAAATGTTGATGAGAAGGCTTCCCTTAACACTACACCAAGGAAGCCAGTTGGTAATAGCGGCTGTAGAGGACGACTTTCCAGACGTGGCAGATTTAGCCCATGCCAGTTCAGTGCCCCTTTTCGAAGTCCAATTAGCAATAACAGCACTGGACAGCAAGTTTTATCGCAAGAAGAAGACCTGGACAAACTTATTAAACTTGAATGTGAATTAGACAGAGAGATTTCCTCTCTCAAAGATCTTGGCTTTGAAGTTGAAGAGCTTCAGGGACACATTAGCAACCTGCATCAGTATAATGAAATCAAAGATGCAGCCCAGCTTGTGATGGGAAGACTTGCAGAATTAGAAGGTGTGACTGTTAAAGAAATTCATGAAAAATATGGAGTTACATGTCAAGAGTAAATATACCTTAATAAGACTTGTTTTCAAAAGTGAAAAGAATAAAATTGTATTCTGCTTCCTGAAATATTACAAGCTTATGTATGTATTCATGAATAATGTTGCTAAATTGATTTTTTTTACTTGCCCTGCTGCCTGGTCATTACAGAGCATAATCTTTGTATTAGAGGTTAATGTACCAAAGTGTTCAAATTGTACAATTGTTTGAATGAATAAACAATTGTGGAACATATTTGGAAATTAATACTAATTTTTGTACAATATAGGAATGTTATTTTGCATAAAAGCATGTTTGCTTTCCCTCAGTACTGAATCAATTTTTCTGTCTAATGGAGAGACTACATTTACAGTTAAGGGCTAAGAATAAAAAATTATGGATAGCAAGAAGGCAAGACCCTCTCCTGATTGTACAGCTTTGACTGTACAGTATAGCTTTCTTATGCACATAGTAATTAAGGCCTTGTACATACATCATAGTGTTTTGCTCCTGAACTTCTTTCATAAGATATTATTTCCTCTGCATCTGTGCTGTTGTTGCTATTTTCTTACTGCACTCTCAGTACCTTCGAAGTCCAGGGTGCCTCAAAGTTAACAGAATGTTCTACCTTTTCTAAGGTCTAAGTGTTTCTCCTCTCATTCTGCTCCCCTTTCTCTTCAAGTATAGATAAAGATGAAGGCCTCTTTACTTAACGCATCAATATGATGTGCAGTATTTAAAATAACGCATCAGTATGGTGTGCAGTATTTTGAAATTTTATACAGGGAACCTGAACATGTAAATGAAGAAGAAACAAGGTACTGTAGTTGAAGAGTATAACAAGTCAGTAGAATGTTATGGAGAATCACAAAAATTGAGTGAAAATGGCAATTTAAGCTAGAAGTAGAATTGTTGTCCAAATGATATTGTATATGGAAGACTTACCATTCACACAACAAGTTAAAGGTATATTAGTATTACAGTAAGCACAGACCCCAGTAATATAATGTAATGAAAACAAGTTAAATTTTTGACAAGAAATCCAAGCAGGATTTGGAAGCATTTGTGGACAGTTTCATTACAAAGAGGAGATAAAGAGAGGTAGAAGCTATTATTCAACAGGATAGAATAGAGGCCAGGTCTTTAATGATGTTGAAGTGAACAGAAAGAGACAGGCCTAAGGTCTATTGCCAACTAGAGGGTTATGTCGTTATTAGTCATACTAGAAGAAAGAGATTATGAAAGATCAAAAGATTTGGTGTATTCAGTTTAGTGAGATTTATATGGGTAGAGGGAATATGTGAAGCATATGTTACCTAAAAGTGGAGCATTAAACAAGACAGCCTCCCCCAGAAAAAAAGCTTTCTGAATCCCTTCAAAGCTTAGCAGTGGGGAATACTCTTGAAGGTTATTTTTGAATAAGATTGATGTAAGTTGTATACTAGTCTTTTGGTAGAAAACTGAGTCAGAAAAATGTGAGGAGCAGATTTGACATTTAATTCTTTTGATGGAAATTTTGCCAAATTAAATCTTTCAGATAGCTGTTGTACATCATTGTATATTTTCAGGATAATATGATGGACTTCATATTTGCCGTAAAGGACCCACTACAGTGGCATCAGACTAATTTGGCTCTTAACCCCAAACATTATTCAGTTCTACGATATGGAGGTCACCACCTGATAACCAACATTCAAGACAACTGGGGAGCTCATGTTTACTTCAACACACTAGTCCCTACCCACGAAGGAGTGAGTCAAAATAGTCAGGTTATATTTGACAGGTTTACTCAAGTCATCAGTGATGTTTCTTGCATTCATACAAAGTAATCTATTACTATACAAATACCTTCATCATTTCTAAAGGTAGATGAGACAGTGATAAATTTTTAGCTACAAATAAAGCAGTGCAGTATAATAGTTAGAAGGTACGTGATGCAATACTAGCTAGGAGGTCCTTGCTTCTGCTAGTTTTCATGTCTTTATCAGAGGAAATACATTATCTTCGAAGAATTTTTTTCACTGTCAAATTTTCTAGTATTTCTGAGTTTGGGTGTATCCTTACAATAATGCAGTTGCTTTAATGATATACCATTTTTTGTTTTATATTTATTGCTTATTTCTTGACAGTTAATATGGGCTTAATCCTGTACTCTCAGTATTTTCAAGTACAATCAATTTTCTCAATGGACTCAGAGGGTTTAAGGCATCTGCTGTTGGAAAGTGCTTATATCAGTGTTTCTGGTCTTGATTTTGTTGATATCAGATGTGAATGGTAACATTTTAAAGAACTAGAGAAACAATATAGTATGACTTGAGAATACTAGTATTCAGGTGTGATTTTGCATTAATTATATTTGCAAATGTTTACAAAGAGATTATATGGGTTATCCAGATGATGAAAAAATGTATGAATATGTGTTATTATGTACCATTAGTTTGGCTTCCTCACCATTTTATTGATGCAGCAGCCATTATTTCTGATGCTATTGTTTGGTGTTTCCCCAAGCTAATAGAAATGCTCTACCTCTTTTTGAACCTCCCCATTTGTCAAACAAGTTCTTAGTTCCCTTCTCCTCCCCATTTATGCATTACAGGCATCAAAATTCTTTTACTTGTGTATATTTGCTGACAGTCTGTTGAATATGGTACTCAGTAGGGCTCACTGCATACCATTCCCAAAACAATCGTGTAGCCATTTTCCCTGTTGTCCTTTTTCATCAGATACTTTTTTCCAGTTGACGTAAGCTTTGTTTTGTCCACATTGACTTTAAATCCTTTCTTCCCACTACACTCGTCTACCTTTTAGATATTGCTACCACTTCCTCAGATTTTTCTCTTATCACCAGGCCATCTACATGAAGCAGTTCCCTTGGCCCCCCCCTTTTCTGTACGGCTATGTAGATAAACAGTGTAGGGCTCAGAGCTGGTCTTTGCACTTTTCTCAAATTCTTCTGATACACTAGCCACTATCTCCACTTTAGGTCTAGTGTTTTGGTAGAGTAACACCACTAACTTGATGAGTGGCCATGATGACTTTTACTTTGTAATGCCTTTTCAATTGTTTGTCTCCTCCCCACATATAGAGGAATTTCAGTTCATCAATAAATCCCCTATACATACTGCAAAATGGTATCCATATCTGGCTTGCTGTAAGTCAAGGCTATTAAATAACACCCCTTCCTGGTCATCTGTCATCTAGATCAATTTTGTCATTTGTCTTGCCTTATCCAAGTTTATGAGATGGTAGACACTATTATCTGGAGAAATCAGTTATTTAGTTGTGTTGTGTGTTTTTTCTTTGGTATCAGGTAGTTAACTAATTTGCCTTTTGTTGTGGCAACTAATTTGCCTTTTGTTGTGGCAGCGTTTCCCTAACAGAAGTGAAAGTTTGTAACCACAAATAAGGCATATTATAACAATGTTTTTCTTATCTTAGGAAAAGTGTGGTTGCTTGGATTTGTTGTTGCTGAATAATGGTTTGGTGCTTTTCTTCATGGCTTCATGGCTGCAAAGTTTGTAAAAAAAAAAAAAGCAATGTTTTCTGACAACAAAGAAGAGCTGGATGAACCAGCAAACTGACTAAGTAAGAGATGCAATAAGCCAGAGACACCAGGAGGATAAGAGCTTTTAGGCTATAACATCACATACTTTAATTAACCCTTTAACGCCGAAGCCCTATTTACAAAAACGTTTCCCGTATGCCGGCGGCGTTCGGTGAGTTAGCGCCGAAGCGGAAAAAAAGTTTTTTGTTCATGACACTTACCTGCCAGATATATATATAGCTGTATTTCTCCGAAATCCGACAGAATTTCAAAACTCGCGGCACACGCAGTGTGGCCAGGTGGTTAGTACTCATTCCCGCCGCTGGGAGGCGGGAATCGGGGAACCATTCCATTTTCTATTCAGATTTTCTCTGTCGCCGGTACTGTTAACATCTGTTACAGTACCTCCGCCTCTGGATTTCGTTAACTTGCTTATTCCCACTTAAGTATTCTCTTGACTTTTGGTTTTGATTCTTGGACTGTGGATTGGCACACGCTTTTTCTGGATTGTTGTGGATTTTGCTTATGACCTCTCTTTAACTATGTCTGGTTCTAGTTCTGCTAGTTTCCGTGTATGTTGTATGAGTGATTGTAAGGTGAGGCTACCGAAAGCTTCGGTAGACCCTCACTCTGTTTGTTTGAGGTGTAGGGGGCATGTTTGTCTTATAGATGATCGATGTAAGGAGTGTGAACCTTTATCGGATGCGAGCTGGAAGTCGTATGATTCGTATGTTCGCAAGTTGGAGCGTGACAGGGTTAGGAGGTCTTCCTCCAGGAGTGTGTGCAAGAGTCAGGGTATTTCCTCTCCTGATATTCCCAACGTAGTTGATGTTGCACCTGTCCCTGTGGTTTTGCCTTCGGGCCCTGATATTGTGTCTGTGGAGGGTTCGGCCCTGGCGCAGATCATGAGTTCTATCCGTGCGCTCGAGAACAAAGTGACTTCTCTCCAAAGTGCTGTGAAGTGTAGTGCTCCCCCCAGTGTTGTGGAGGGGGCGTCAGATCGGCCCCATAATGCTTCTAGGCCTGGACCGCTGTCAGACTCCCAGGACTCAGGGAGAAGGCATGTCGAAAGCCGCAAGAAGGTTACGGGGGCTTCCCACCGATCTGACGTCCCTTCGGCAGTTCCTGTTGTCGCTTCCCAGGCTGCCAGAGATCGTGCTTCGGCGCGCATTCTCAAGGACTGCTTTTCGTCCTCCGAGGCGTCCTCCCCGCGCAAGGGGTGGAATTCTCGTAAGGACTCTCGTCCTCTCAAGAGGAGTCGTGTTCAAGAGGACGCTGCTCGTCAGTCTTCTTCGTCGGCTAGCTATTTTGATGCCTTTCCACCGCAGAAGAAGTCTAGGATTTCGTCTGATGAGGATGTTTCGGAGCGCCCCAGCCGCTCTATGGAGAGAACCTTTCTTGCTCCTGTGAGGAAGAAGAAGGCGTCCCCTCGCCCATCGTCTTCCCATAGGATTGTCTCTCCTCCCAGACAGGATTCTTCGCCTGCTAAGAAGATTTTGTTGGAGATGCAGCGACAGTTGTCTTCTCTTATTGCCGAGAAAGACTCTGCTCCTCGTCGTCGCAAGGACTTGACTTTGCCTGTCAAGAGATCAAGGAAGTCTCCTTCTCCTGCTCCGCGTTCGTCGTCTCCTTCTCCTGTTTCGTCGCCTTGTCGTCCTGTTAGCTCTCTTGCTCCTCGTCGTGGCGCCGTCGACAGGGACGCCCGCGAGCTTCTTCCCGTGGCGCCGCCGCTCTTCAGGACGCTTCTGTTCAGGACGCTCGTCGGGACGCTCTTCCGGTTTTTGGGCGTGACGCCTGTGACGACGCTCTTCAGGACGCTCTCCAAGACGCTCCGCTGGACGTTCCTTCGGTTGCTCTTCAGGACGTTCCGGAGCATTCTGTTTCTTCTGAGAAAAGGAGATCCCTTCTTCGGATTGGACCTCAAGGCCTTCGTTCCCCTAAAGTGTTGGGTGACTCGTTTGCTTCTCCGGCTGTGGCGGGAGAGGTTTCTGCCGATTCGGATCCTGCTGAAGTCGAGCTCTCGTCTGCTTCCTCTTCTTCGGACTACCAAGTTTTGACCAGCTTGCTTAAGGACTTGTTCGGGGACAAGTTTAAGCCTTCGGCTCCTCTTTCTCCTCCTTCTCAGCTAGCTTCCTCCAAAGCTAGGAGAGCTCCTGGTTTTGAAGATGACTTCTTCTTTGGCGACCAAGAGGGCTTTCAAGAAAGTCAACATGTGGATGGAGGAACGGAAGTCCCATGGCAAGACCTCTTTCGCTGTGCCTCCGTCTAAGCTTTCAGGCAAGGCTGGTATGTGGTATGAGACGGGAGAAGATCTCAGCCCTAGAGTTCCTTCCTCTTCTCAAGGGGATTTTACCAGTCTTGTCGACGCCTCCCGTAGGTCTCATCTGCCTACTGCTAAGGTTTCTTGGACCTTGTCAGAGACCGACCACCATCTCAAAGGTCTCTTCCGCACCATGGAGGTGTTTAATTTCTTGGACTGGTGCTTGGGAGCCTTGGATCTTAAGCTTCGAAGCTCGGACTCTATTACTTTGGGGGAGCTCTCTAGTGTCCTTAACTGTATGGACAAGGCAGTTAGGGATGGATCTGAAGAGCTGGCGTCTCACTTTGCAGTGGGGCCTCTTAAAGAAGAGGGCCTTGTTTTGTGACTTCACTGCTAAGTCTGTCTCCCCTTCGCAAAGGGCAGAATTATTGTTCGCTCCCTTGTCCAACCATCTGTTTCCCCAGTCCTTGATTCGGGACATTTCCGCTAGTCTTAAGGAGAAGGCCACGCAAGACCTGTTGGCTCATTCTTCTCGACGTCCTCCAGCTCCTTCTTCTTCTTCGTCTGCTTCAGTGTTGTCATCCAGGAAGAAGAAGCCCTTTCGTGGAGGAACTTCTTCCTCTAGATCGTCTCCGCGAGGAAGAGGTTTTACCAGAGGAGCGGCCCCCTCTAAACCTAGGGGAAAAAAGTGACTTCTTTCACCTCCAGACACCTGTAGGAGCCAGGCTTTTTTATTTTGCGGAAGCCTGGAGAACACGAGGGGCGGACGCATGGTCTCTAACTGTCTTAGAGAAAGGTTACAAGATCCCCTTTCTCATGTTTCCACCCCTTTGCACGTCGCCCAGGGATCTGTCGCCGTCTTACCACCGAGAGAAGCAACAGATTCTTTTGGACCTCCTGGAGCAGTTGTTAGAAAAAAGAGCCGTGGAACAAGTTCTGAAGTTGGATTCTCCGGGGTTCTACAACAGGCTTTTCTTAGTCCCGAAACAGTCGGGAGAGTGGAGACCGGTCCTAGATGTAAGCGTCTTGAATCGTTTTATTTCAAAGGACAGATTCAAGATGGAAACGCCTCAGACGGTTCTAGGGGCCTTAAGACCAGGGGACTGGATGGTCTCTCTGGACTTACAAGATGCGTACTTCCATGTTCCCATTCATCCTCAATCAAGGAAGTACCTGAGATTTGTGCTGGGGGGACGAGTCTTCCAGTTCAGAGCTCTCTGCTTGGTTTGTGCACCGCTCCCATGATCTTCACGGTGATCATGAAAACGTTATGAGGTGGCTTCACCTGGCGGGTGTTCGAGTGTCATTCTACCTGGACGACTGGCTCATACGAGCCTCTTCTCGGGGAGAAGTGTCTGGAGGACCTGACTTTCACACTGAATTTGACGAAGTCCTTGGGACTTCTTGTGAACCAAGAAAAGTCCCATCTGATCCCGACGCAGTCCATCGCTATCTGGGGATTCAGATGGATTCAGTGGCTTTTCGAGCTTTTCCATCCCGAGAACGGCAACGGCTTTGCTTAAGCAAAGTTTCGTCCTTTCTAGGGAAAGAAACATGCTCGGTGAGGGAATGGATGAGTTTGCTGGGGACCATTTCCTCGCTGGAGAAGTTTGTTTCCTGGGAAGGCTCCATCTCAGACCTCTCCAGTTTTTCTTGGCGGAGAACTGGAGGGACAAGGAGAATCTGGAAGAGATTTTCATGATATCTCCTTCTGTCAAGGATCATCTGAAGTGGTGGTTCGACCCCCTTGAAGCTTGCAGAAGGGGTTTCTCTTCGCCTTCAGAGCCCCGACCTAGTGTTGTTTTCCGGCAGCGTCCAGGGAAGGATGGGGAGCAACACTAGGAGGGGAGGAAGTGTCAGGCACCTGGAGAGGGGAACAGGTGTCCTGGCACATAAACCTCAAGGAATTGGGTGCTATCTTTCTGGCTCTTCAATTCTTCGAAGCCCAAGTGGCAGGCAGAATTGTCCAGGTCAATTCGGACAATACCACAGCTCTAGCGTACCTCAAAAAACAGGGGGGTACTCGATCTCGTTCCCTGTTTATCCTTGCGAGGGAGATCCTGCTCTGGACTCATGCTCGAAGAGTCACTATTCTCACGAGGTTCATTGCGGGAGTGGAGAATATTCGAGCAGACCTTCTCAGTCGGCAAAATCAGCTGCTACCGACCGAGTGGACTCTTCACAAGGAGGTATGTTTAGAGTTGTGGAGAATTTGGGGACGTCCTCTAGTGGACCTCTTTGCCACGTCCAGGACGGCAAGACTTCCCCTTTATTGCTCTCCTGTCCTAGACCCAGGAGCGTTAGCCATAGACGCCCTCCTCTGGGACTGGAAAGGACTCGACCTTTACGCTTTCCCTCCCTTCAAGATCCTGGGAGAAGTGATAAGGAAGTTTGCAACGTCAGAAGGAGCAAGGATGACTCTAATAGCCCCCTTCTGGCCAGCAGCGGATTGGTTTCCAGAGACCCTGTCCTTCCTAGTGGATTTTCCAAGAACGCTTCCATTGAGGGTGGACCTTCTCAAACAGCCGCATTTCAAGAGGTTCCACCAAAACCTCTCCGCTCTGAGTCTGACTGCGTTCAGACTATCTCAAAGTTGGCCAGAGCAAGAGGCTTTTCGAGATCTGTGGCAAAGGCCATCGCCAATGCCAGGAGACCTTCTTCGAATGCGGTCTACCAGTACAAGTGGTCTGTTTTTCGAAGATGGTGCAGGAGTAAAGGAGTTTCTCGTCCACGACCTCTGTACCACAAATAGCTGACTTCCTTTTTTATCTGAGGCATAAGAATAAACTGGCAGTCTCGACGATTAAGGGCTATAGAAGTATGTTATCGGCAGTTTTTAGACACAGAGGCCTGAACTTGTGCGATAACAAGGATCTTCACGATCTTTTAAGATCCTTCGAGACTGTCAAAATTCCTCAACTCAGGACACCTTCTTGGAATCTGGATGTTGTCCTGAAGTTTCTTATGTCTAGTGATTTTGAACCTCTGTCTTCGGCTTCCCTCAAAAACGTGACGAGGAAAGCTGTCTTCCTAACGGCTCTGGCGACAGCTAAGAGGATCAGTGAAGTGCAGGCTATTAGCAAACATATTGGCTTTAGGGGTCCTAATGCTGTATGCTCCCTAAATCCTTTGTTCTTAGCCAAGAACGAGAATCCTTCAAACCCTTGGCCCAAATCTTTTGAAATCAAAGGTTTGACGGAAATACTTGGGCAAGAGTCAGAAAGAGTCTTGTGTCCTGTCAGGGCTCTTAAGTTCTACTTAGCCAAGACCAAGAATACTAGAGGCTCATCGGACAATCTGTGGTGTTCGGTGAAGAGACCTGATCTTCCCATGTCCAAGAATGCCTTAGCATTCTTTTAAGAAGTGTTATTCGAGAGGCTCATTCCTCCTGCTTAGAAGGTGACATGAGACTTCTGAAAGTAAAAGCTCATGAAGTTAGAGCTATCGCGACTTCCATGGCTTTCCGAAAGAATATGTCTCTGAGTGATATTCTTGGTGCTACCTTCTGGAGAAGTAATTCAGTGTTAAACCGCATTACTTGAGATGTGAAGACGACATTTGAAGACTGCTCTTCGCTGGGACCGTACGTTTCCGCAGACACTATGTTGGGAGAAGAAGGCAATACTCATCCTATCCTTTAGGGGTTAGGTAGTATTTTTAATCTTGTTGTTGTCTATTTCTGGTTGTTGGGTGGCCATTGAGGTGGACATCCCAATTTTTTAGCCTATGCTAGGTTCTTTTACCTTAGATAGGGCGGTCAGGTGGTTGGTCGTTGCTCCTTCTCCCTCTCTGTATGGTAACATGATCTAGTCCTATTGTGGTCACGCCCCCTTGGACAGGTCATCTGGATCTCTCCAGCTTTATAGGTCCCTACCTTGCTGGAGACTCTGGATTAGCAGCAGCAGGCTTGGGTGACAGATAAACTCGAAGTCAGCTATGCTAACAGGTAAGGAACCAAGGCGTCATTCGCCTACATTTATTTGTTTCCTAAATCCTATTCTGTCTCTTCCCACCTCCTACGGTGGGATTCAGCTATATATATATCTGGCAGGTAAGTGTCATGAACAAAATGATATTTTAATGATAAAATAAGGTTTGTTCATACTTACCTGGCAGATATATATACTTTTAGTGCCCTCCCGCCTCCTCTTGAGACAGTGGCACTAGAAAATCTGAATAGAAAATGGGAATGGTTCCCGATTCCCGCCTCCCAGCGGCGGGAATGAGTACTAACCACCTGGCCACACTCAAGTGTGCCGCGAGTTTTGAAATTCTGTCAGATTTCGGAGAAATACAGCTATATATATATCTGCCAGGTAAGTATGAACAAACCTTATTTTATCATTAAAATATCATTTTTCAAAAAAATCACAGCACGCTTAGTTTTTAAGATTAAGAGTTCATTTTGGCTCATTTTTTTGTCATTGCCTGAAGTTTAGTATGCAACCATCAGAAATGAAAAAATATCATTATCATATATAAATATTGGAATATATGACAGCGAAAAAAAAAAAGGTGTATATAATTGTATACAAATCGCTGTAAGCAAAACGGTTAAAGCTAATGAGTTAATTTTTTTAGTTGTATTGTACACTAAATTGCGATGATTTTGGTATATAACAAATTTTAAAACGATCAAAGCAACACAGAGAAAATATTATCACAAAATGATGCATGAATGCATAACATTGCGGACGTAAAAAAATGTTTTTTCAAAAATTCACCATAAATCGAAATATTGTGCTAGAGACTTCCCGTTTGTTGAAAAAAAAATGAAGCTAATTGATTGAATATTACTATACTGTAAGTGTTTTAGCTTACAATTGCAGTTTTCGACCATTTCGGTCGAGTTAAAGTTGACCGAAAGTCGAATTTTTCTATTTATCGTGATTTATACGAAAATATTTCAAAAACCGATAAAAGCTACAACCATGAGTTATTTTTGTTGTATTGTACATAAAATTGCACACATTTTCATATATAAAACTTTATGTAACGACTAATATAAAACGGTGCAAATATTACGACAACGAGATTTAAGAATTTCGAGATGTTCGGCCGAGTTACAGCGCTAGCGTAAGGAAAATGTTTTTAAAAATTCACCATAAATCGAAATATTGTGCTAGAGACTTCCAATTGGTTGCCAAATGAAGGTAAATGATTGAATATTACTAGAATGTAAGAGTTTTAGCTTACAATTGCGTTTTTTACCATTTCGGTCGAGTTAAAGTTGACTGAAGGTTGAAATTTTGGCAGTTATCGTGATTTATGTGAAAATATTTCAAAATTGATAAAAGCTACAACCATGAGCTATTTTCTGTTGTATTCTACATGAAATTGCGCACATTTTCATATATAAAAGTTTTTGTAACGACTAATGTAAAAGATGCAAACATTACGACAACATGATGAAAGAATTTCTGAGATGTTCGGCCGAGTTACAGAGCGCTAGACGCGTAAGGAAAAAATTTTTTTTCAGAAATTCACCACAAATCGAAATATTGTGCTAGAGACTTCCAGTTTGTTGCAAAATGAAGGTACATGATTGAATATTACTAGAATGTAAGAGTTTTAGCTTATAATTGCGTTTTGTGACCATTTCGGTCGAGTTAAAGTTGACCGAAGCTTGAAATTTTGGCAGTTATCGTGATTTATATGAAAATATTTCAAAACTGATAAAAGCTACAACCATGAGTTATTTTCTGTTGTATTCTACATGAAATTGCGCACATTTCCATATATAAAACTTTATGTAACGATTAATATAAAACAGTGCAAACATCACGACAACGTGACGAAAGAATTTCTGGCGCCGACGTAAGGAAAATGTTTTTTTCAAAAATTCACCATAAATCGAAATATTGTGCTAGAGACTTCCAATTGGTTGCAAAATGAAGGTAAATGATTGAATATTACTAGAATGTAAGAGTTTTAGCTTACAATTGCATTTTTTTACCATTTCGGTCGAGTCAAAGTTGACCGAAGGTTGAAATTTTGGCAGTTATCATGGTTTATATGAAAATATTTCCAAACTGATAAAAGCTACAACCATGGGTTGTATTTTGCTGTATTGTACATGAAATTGCGCACATTTTCATATATAAAACTTTATGTAACAGCTAATATAGAACAGTGCAAAAATTACGACAAAATGACGAAAGAATTTATGAAATTTTCGGCTGAGTTACCGCCCATGCGTAAGAAAAAAGTTTTTTTCAAAAATTCACCATAAATCGAAATATTGTGCTAGAGACTTCCAATTTGTTGCAAAATGAAGGTACATGCTTGAATATTACTAGAATGTAAGAGTTTTAGCTTACAATTGCGTTTTTCGACCATTTCGGTCGAGTCAAAGTTGACGAAGGTTGAAATTTTTTGTAGTCGAATGTGACGGTACGTCCACTCGGCACCCAACAGACAATTTTAGTCGATTTATGATACGTCAATAGGCGTTTAAGGGTTAATTAAGTCTGACATGCATCTTCTTAAACAAAACTGCCTACAAAAAATTCTGCAAATTAGGGTTTTCCCTTCTCTTTTGACCTAAAATTACATAACTGTGTATCCTTCAGAAAAATCCATTTTTTTTCCTCTTTCTTAGCCTCTTTCCAACACTCTACCTTTTATCATTTCATTGCACAAAGGCTATAGAATTCTGAAGTCATAAAGATGGAAGAAAGCTCTTAGACTAATTGCATCTCTAATTAGTCTTTCTAGCGGGCTAGAGATGAGTTGGTCCAGTGATTGTGTTGTTTTCTTTTTTATCTTAAATATACTGATAATATTCCTTCATCTTGTGAACACGCATGTGCAACCTATTCATAAGAAGGGAAACTGTTAATCTCCTACTGTAGTCTAAGTCTTTGAAACTATTCAAGGTTTATCCTCCAAAACACTAGAAATCTCAGTTTTCTCTCATCATCAGCGATGTATGGTTTATGTAAGACCAAGTCAAGTTGTGATCTCTTATCCTACTGGGCTCATGTGTATGATCTCTCATGGACCAAAGGAAGTTTATGTACAGTAATTGCCTTCTGATATTTTCAGGTTTCATATCAGATTGGCACATATTTTACATAGATGACTGCTAATCTGTCCTCTCCCATAGGTAGGCAGTAGATGCTTTTCTCTCACCTTTTGTTTGCCTGTGTCCATCCCATTCAGGCAAGGAGCACTAATTTGTCAGCCAACTTGTGTAAAATATATAAAAGGTTAGGAGAATGTGAAACTTACCATTGCATCAAGATGCATATGAATATCAGTAGGAAGCAATCAAGGTAATTTTGGGGCAGAATTAATTACAAAAATTCATCAACTAGCTTGAGCATCAGATGAAGTTCATTGTTATTTACAGGTACTGTATCTGTCACAAGTTGCTGGGCAGTAAGTCTCACACAGGGAGCACAAAGAAAGTCTGTGTAGCTTTCATGCAATGAATTTGTCTTGTCTTTCATGTTCCTCCCTGTATCAAGAATTAGACTCTTTTTGCAGTACCCTAGGAAATAAATGACATTTTATGTAGGTGATGTTAAGGAATATGTTGAGGCTTTACAAGGTAAATAGTGCATTGATGAAATAAACTTGAGGGCCATGAAGGAAGAAATCAAAGGACTAATCTAAGAAATAGTGAAAACTGAGAGATGTTGAGATAAGAAGATTGGTCAAGTTGATTAAGTTTGAACTAGATAGTGACCCTTAAACTTGTCAATAAAATACTAATTCTTGGCTGATTACCTGTACACATCGTAATTAAAATAATAATTCTTGGCTGATTACCTGTACACATCGTAATTATAAGCTAAATACATTTTGAACAATCATTTACACAGTGAAAATGGGGATTTTGTGAAGATTGTTCTAACAAAAACAGATTGTATGACATCCATTCCTTCTATGTTTGTTAAACATTTCAGTACTGAGGGAAGGATGGACCACCAGGATTATTCAGCAAATGTCATAAGCTTCATGCATACATGAATAAGGACACAATAATAAATACAGGCGGTCCCGACTTACAGCGGGGGTTCTGATCCAGCGACGAACTGAAAGTCAATTTGCGCCATAAGTCGGTGCTTGGCAACCTAAGCACCACAACATCATAACTAGATACCTATTCTTATTGTAAGCGCCATTAATGGTGGTGCTTTCCGTAGGTAGATACTATTCTTTGATAAATGTATTTGAAAAGGCGCCGTAAGATCAGAAACACCGTAAGTTGGTGCCACCGTAGCTCACGGATGCCCTGTACATGTTACACTTGTGTGTGAAATAATAGAACATTATAAACTGAATAAATGGTTAATTGCCATGAATTTTTTTCCAAGATAATGAGATAAAATTAGATAAACTTTGTTTTTATATAAATTACATTATTGTTAATTTAAATTGAATCTTAAATGATAAGAATACAGATAAATAGAATTGTAATGGATCAAATTAATTCAGTGATTTGAATATGTATTTCACATGCGAATGAATAGAATTGTAGTGGATCTTAGTAATCCAGTGGTCTAAATACTTGCTTTTGTAAATTTTGATGAAGTCAGAAAGTAATTTCACAGATATATTCACTTTCCATTTAACCAGTTTAAAAGGTATTTCTAATACCTTATGTTTTTTCCCTGTTGTGTAAGTAAAGGTCAATGAATTTAACAAAAATACTTTCAGGTAATTAAGTATGGAGTAGTATCAAGACAAAGTTTAATTACTGATTTGCTTGACTGGGATACTCTTTATGTGGCAGGCCGTTTGCACAAGCCTGTGCTAATGCTTTACCAAGGTATGTATGGCTAATTCTGTTAATTTAATCAGCATGGAATGTAAACAAAATTAAAACATTTTTTTCATTTCCAGATTCTTACTACCTTCTCTGAAAGTCAGTAGTGATCAGTTTGAAGCTTGTTTGAACTTAAAGCTTTTGTAGCTTTTACAGCCACAACTATAACCTCCAACCTCCTAAGGTCCTGATTTGTTTTGTTTATTACCAATTATCTTACTGTACAAAGTCTTTTATCTCCCAAAATAATGTTGAGTAGATCTTCCTGAACTTACTTGAATGTTGTGGGAAATATACTGGGGAGGTTAGCTGAACCAAGGGCGAGGTATTCCAGTTAGGAGAGTATCCCTACTTATAATTATCAAATATGTATTTTTTCCCCTGAAGAGGGATGCATTTTGATGCTGATAAGTATGATACTTATCTCCCAGTTCAAGTCTCTTCTAGGATTTCACACAGGAATGGCAAGTAGTGTTATAGGAATCCTCATCATCTTTCACTTGGGTATTACTTAATCTTCAGTTTTGCTGTTTATTGTGTAAGTGCCTGCAGTTCCATTTTTTGTAAGTATATTTTATGAGGAGGATAATTTCTGAACTTTTTTTATTTTGATTTTTCATTTCATCTTTATTTCTATTTTTTATATGATAAAGATTTACTTATATATATGCCTATGTTAGCTTATCTGCCTTTTCACCATACCCTTATTTGCCTGGCTGTCATGTATACAGGCAGTCCCCGGTTTACGATGGGGGTTCCGTTCCTACTCCGCGTCGTAAACCGAAAATCGTCGTAAACCAAAAAATCTTTGAAAATCATAAAAAATCCTAAGAAAACCTTATTTTTAATGCTTTGGGTGTATTGAAAACGATATAAACTGCGTTTTTATTGAGTTTTTCATAAAAAAAAAATCCAAATTTTTATTATTCTGCCGTTTTGGAGCCATATTTCTTCCATCGGATCGGCGTACGATGCGTCGTAACCCTGGAACATGTGTTGTAAACCGGGAAATAATTTCTGGTGAATATATTTGAAAAGCGTCATAACCTCAGAACGTCGTAAGCCGGTCCCATCGTAAACAGGGGACTGCCTGTATATTGATGATGGGTTAATTATGAAGTCTGGGAACTGTTCAGAACACATGCCTTGGCTCAGTAAGAATTCCATACAGTATACAGTAAGCCATTCTCAGTAGTGGTACAGTAATCTTAATGATCCTTTTACTTTTTTTCAGATGATGAAAATATTACAGGCATAAATCTAGGTGATCATGAAGCTATGGTTGTTAGGTCATTTCCAAGTTCTTGCATTGTCTTCTTCATGAACCATGCATTTGAACTTGATGTGAGAAGCCAGAAAAATTTTGTTTGAATGACAGAGTAAAGTCTACATAGGAGGATCAGCTGCCTGAGAATGTCTGTCTGATTTCTACAGGTATTTCAGGTTGACTGATTGATGAAAATTTAGTTATAAAGCCAAGCCTTGGGAACTTCCAGCATTTCTGCGCTTACCACAGTGAAAAGAGGGAGTTGGATGGGTTGGACAGTAAGATGGAAGAAAGGAAGTTGGGACAGAGGACAAGCCTTTCTGGCTGGCTCTTCATTGTCCAAAAGCTATAGGAAGGATGCACCAATCTCAATTTAGTCAGATGGAAATTCCTGTTCTCTTTCAAGGGGTGCTGGCACATCGGCCATTGAGGTTTGCCTTGTTCACTTTGAGAGTCACTGCTTTCCTGTTTTGTCACTACTCTAGATTGTCCTTTGCTTCTCAGGTCTGGAATTTGTCTGTACTGGGTATGAAGAGAATTGTGGAAACATATGTTTGGTCAGGTTTTTTGTACTGATGTGAAACTTGCACAGATAGTAAGGTGGAAAAGAGACTGGAAGCAGCTGAAATTTGAATATGATGAGTTTTGGTCATGTCTTGATTGGAGAAAGTAACAAATGAACAAGCTGTATCAAGAATGGACACAGGGTAAAAATTGTTGATAACCTTTAGGAGAAAACCATTTTAAATTTTAGACCATGTACAGAGGAGGGAGGGTTTGGGAGTTTATGTCTGGTGGGAAAAATTGAGGGAGGAGGGTAAGTGAGAGAAAATATGAAAATTTGTCTAAACTGAGCAAGAGGTCAGCTTAGAGTAGACATAAAACATAGAGATTTTAATTTATATCTATTGTACAATAAACTATTATGCATGAGTAGCCCTTTTCACAGTCACAAAATTGGCACAGGCTCTTAAGGTAATAGTTCATGCACAGATGATACCAGAATTTGAAGCAACTGAATGCCTTACTGTTTTTGTGAGAGAGCCTTTGCAAAGTCTCCAGACATGATATGTAATTATGATTTTTTTTTATGGTTGACTTTTGTTTATTTCATTATTCTTTTCTTTTCCTTGTAATTTATGCCTTATGACCAAGTAATGAGGTGAATATTTATTTTAACACAGTCTAAGATTGGGAGATCAGCTGTTAGATTGGGTGGTAATCTGTCTGTTGTGGATGATAATTTACTACAAATCATATAACTACAGTAATGACATTTGTTTGTTCAGAGAAGAGTAGTTAGTGCTTATCTGCTTCAGGTTTAATGTTAGGTTTGAATAGCATATTTCTGTATATAAATGGGCATTTAAATAAGGACACAAATTTTATCTGAACTCAGTAGTTTTGAAACTTGATGCTGAAATTTTTATGGGCATATTTGCTTGCGTTAATAAATGCAGCGATTTTAATTTTCACAGATCCTGATGATGACGAACTCAAGAATGCTTTGAAAATAAATGTTTATGCAGCACTTCATGCTGCTTTGCTTATGTTGCCTGAATCCTTCAGTGAAGAACAGCTGTTTATGATGTTGGCTGGATTATCATACACAGGTATGTTATGACTTCTGGCTTTCATTCCTTCCTTTGGTACTTTTGCTTCTCCAGAGAAGCTGACAGACTGCTGAAGTGGTGATTTGAGTGGGTATTATTGGGAAATCGTGTCAGTTGTTTCTTTCATCATAGGAAAAACCACGTTCTTAGGTAATTTTTGGTATAGACGTACCTAGGGTTGTCTCTCTCCTTTAAAGATGTTTAACTTCATGGTCATGTTGGTAAAGTCTGCTACACATCTTCTTGTATAACCAAGGATTGCAAGTGTTACTTACATTCGTTCTAATAGCATCCCTGTAGATGGCCACATGAGTGTGAGTCAGTTGTCTTTTCCCAGGTTCATAAGTAGGCCTTTAGTAAAGTCAAGTTCTTCCACTCACAGATTGCCTGGTTTAATGTTACAAAATTAAAGTTTCAGGAAATCTACAAAATTAAAGTTTCAGGAAATCAAGTTTCAATTTGTGTTTTTCAAGTCTTAATATCATTTCTCGTTGCAGGAGATTTTCGAATGCTTGTTGGAGAAGATCAAAACAAGGTGTATAATATTGTTAGAGCACAAACACAAGAATTTAGAAAATTGTATAGCCCAATATTAAGTGAGCTGGACGAGTATGTAATTGTGGATCACTTTAAAGGCATGGGTGAACAAGATATTTCCCCTCCAGCAAGACTTTATCATCTGTCTATGTTACCAAAAAAATTGCAGGTAGGGGAAAGTTTATAATGTCCAGGTTTGTAGACTCCTGACTCTTCTTGGGGGAGTTTGGTTTTTCATTGATGATTATTTATTAAAAAAATTTTTTGGGGTCATACTGGTTTTTCAACCTTAATATTTGTGGTAGCAAGGATTTATTTGACTGAGTTAGTCAATCATTTTTATGTATGTAATGCCTTGTTAGCCAATCTGTTGATTATATGATATATTAAAGAATCAAATAAATGGTTTTGAATTATACAGCCTCATCATTACATTTTAATTGTTGTTACTGATATTTCTGATTCATAAATTATGTATTTGAAGTATATGCTACTCTTACACAGCATCCTGCTTTTTGACAGTTAATGATTATCAAAGAATGGAATAGAGATGGAAGAAGTCGAGACTTAGAAGATGTCCTTCGAGCAGCTGCACATGACCCAGATAGTGCCGATGTTATAGTCAAAGGTAAAAAGTCTTACTTTACATAAATAAACTTGTCAATCATTTTAAATGATAAATTATGTACTTTTAATTACGTACTTTTAAAATTTATAATAATTTTAAATTAAATTCCTTTTGTTTTACAAGAGATTTTATACTGGAATACTTATTATGAAGTAATAGAATTTATGTCATACAAATATTAAGGAATTTCTGTTTACAAATGTTAAGGAATTTCTATTTATGTGGAATAAAATCAGACCATCTTTTGTTCTTGTGGCTGATATAAGAATTTAACAAAAAACATGGATAATACAAACATTTATTAGGAATCTCTGTATCCAAGAGTAGATATCATTGCTGATGTGAAACTGCATGGTATGTATGTAAGACTGGTAAGTGAAATTAAAAAAAAGCAAATAAGATTAGAAAGCAACTCTTAAAAGACATAGAGTAATTATTATTATTAAGTAGTTTAACCAGACATTGCTAATTTGTATAGCTTATGGTAAAGCCAAATAGGAGAGGACCAGAGAATCGTAGCAAAATCAGTTTATTTAACAAATATCAAGTTTACAGCTACAGTGAAAGAGCAAAGTATTCACATTGCTAAGAGCATATAAAGGCCAGGACTTAGAACCTGTAATTTGAGGCCTATCTTGGACTCTTTCACCACCTCACGTACTACAAGTAACCTTCATACAGTTAGAAGGGAAAAATGACAGTAGATGGTAAAAGCAGGGACTATGATGACCCAAAAACTAGCACAAGGGTGCATTAATTACAATAATTTTGATATTTTATCATGGTTTCTGCTGTATAGTCACAAACCATGATAACACTTTGTGGTCATCAAAAAAAGCAAACAATTAATTTTTCTGTAAAACAAAATATATCGTTACAGTGCCAGAAACAAATATATTTTTAAAAGTAAAGTTTTCATGGAAAACCCATTATTAATTTATTAGCTGTATTTCAAGAAAATGGCTTCCAGTTACCGTATTTGATGGCGTATAAGACGCACTTTTTTAATAAAAAAAAATGACCTAAAAAATCCCCCTACGTCCTATGTACATAATGTAGGCTCAAAATTTAAGAATTTTGGCCGAAATTATACATGAAACGTCACATAGATGTTGTAGCCTAGTCTAACATTCGGTGTTATCCTAATAACCTATTAAAAACCAAAGTTTATTATAATTATTTATCATTATCACACTTACCATCACGGCAATTACTACTGCTAGTATTATAATCAATATCTACGTTGTTATTATCGATATTTTAATTAAAATGTGTTAATATCATTATCGTCGTCTACAGCGTATCGCCGCATTCCACATTTACAGACTTACAGTACGTGTGCTGCCACCTATTGGTGATTATCTCGAGAGCTTTATGGATAACAAGACTTCGTGCAGTTGGTAGTTGGCAATTCCTGCTAACGTTCTCTTTACGGATAACTTTTATAATATATAATGGATATATATAACATATATTACCATAGGTAACATCTTTATTAATGTTTTTGTTGATTCTGCCGGTAAGAAACAATGTTTACAAATGAATGTGTTGCAATCTGTTGGTAAACCTATGAGGTAGCTTTCAGCAGCAGACGAAACATTCGATCGTAGTAAGTGGCTGATTGTATAATACATATTTTGATAAATATAAATATGGTAAATAACTTCTTTATTAATGTTTTTGTTGAGTCTGTTGGTAAGAAACAATATGCATTTGATAACCTAATACTACAGTTTTTACTTACCAAAATCATATGAGCATAGGCTAGGAAACCTTATTTTTTTTTCCTCAATGTCCTGCTGAAATTGGGGTGCGTCCTATGCAGACATGCGTCTTATAAGCCATCAAATACGGTACATCGGTAAAAAATTGAAAGACGTTCTAATGCACGTCATATCCACAGCCGTCTGCTATAAGCCATATTAATTTTACATCTGTGTAACTCCTGACTGCTAGGATGAATGCATGGTACCTCAAGTCTTTCCAACTTTTCTGCATTTCATACTTTTCCTTATTGTCTGGCGTTTCATACTCTCTTTCCTAATTATTTTACCTGTGGATGCCTTTCTCTTCCTGTAGTGTATAAGGATTCGGAGAGTTTTTCCCTTTTTGAGCCATTTTGCTCCAGTGGGTATTCATGTGATTGTTATGGTTCTCTTCAGGGATTCTTTAGTTCCTTGTTAAATCATGTTGTACTGAGTAACTTTGCCCTTGCTTGTCTCTTGTCCGAGATCTTTATTACGTCTCCATACCAGTAGTATATCTAGTATCTCTGGTTTGTGGTTTTAGCTTTCTTCGCTCTTTTTGTGTGAGAGTGGATTTACAGATAATATTCTTTTTGCACATTCAACAGATTTTTCTATTTAATTTTGATTTTGTTCATTTATAATGCAGTTCATATCTATATTTACATTTATAACTATTTTAGCACTTGGCTTGGTTGATCTTTGTGAGTTATTGTTTTTTATTATTTTACCTAATCATAATCATAATTTATTACATTACTGTCGATCTGCCACCTGCTTGTGCTTGTGTTAGATTTTCAAAGTAAAGTCCTTTTTTTTTTTACATTTTCACATTGGATTAATTTTTTTTGTATATCATTCATTTTTGTTGTTGGTCTGTCCACAGTAACAATTGCCTTGCCTCCATTTCTGTCTATATATTAGTTCCAGATATATTTTTTTAATGTTACATTTCCTCCTTGCTAGTGCTATGTTCAGGAAAGAATGTTACCTTGATTGAGCCTTAGCATTTTCCTATAGTAGGATGGTGGGACCTCTAGTGTTTTCAGGTTCACAGCCTAGAGTGCTGTCACTCCCATGGTCCTTAAGCCAGAGTTAGTTGTGCTTCCCAGGTTGGTGGAATGGAATGTAAAATTTAGGCCAAAGCCCAAGCACTGGGACCTATGAGGGCATTCAGCCTGCAGAGTGGAATGTAAGATGGAAGAAAGAGAACATGAACAGAGGTATAGCAAAAGGAATGAAAGGGATTGCAGCTAGGGGCCGAAGGGACACTGCAAACAATCTTGAGTAATGCCTACAGTGCACCACATGAGGTGCACTGATAACACAACCTACATACAGTTCCCAAGTTGGTCTGTCTAGGGGCCGAAGGGATGCTGCAAAGGACCTTAAGTAATGTCTGCACTGACAACACAACCTGCATACGGGGTTCCCAATTTGGTCTGTCTTGAGTTTCTCATGATGCTGCTGGTTCGGCTGTCTTGTGTTTTCATATGCATCAGCATACAGTTATGTTCCTGTGTAACCACCAATTTCAGGGTCCTGGATGGATGCACCAATAGATATGTATAAGGCAGTGTTCATCTGTTGGAGATTCTGGTTGTTGCCTCACAACCCCCCTTGTTCTCTTTACTTGTATCCAGTTGTTATGCTAGTAGCTGGTTGCTTCAGTCTGCTCAGCTCATCTGAAGACAACTTACTTGGGTTATTTTACGATGGGCAACTCTGATCTTTAAGGTTAAGTGGCTTGGGTCCTTAGAAGAGTGGCATACATGTTTTGAAGACAAGTGTCTCGATTCCTTTGGAAATAAGTACTTGGATCCTTTTGAAGATGATTGACTTGTGCCCTTTGAAGATGAATGTCAGGATGAGCAGCTCATGTCATTTGGAAATGAGCAGCTCTGGTCATCAGGTGTTGAGTGGCAGGGGTCCTTAGAAAGTAAGATGCTCAAGTCCTAAGAAGATGAGCAACTCTGGTCCATAGTAGAGGAATGGCTTAGGACCTTTAAGGATGAAAGTTTTAATCACCAATAACTCTCGAGTAGTTGTCATGCAGCTATGAGCAGCACTGGTTTTCAGCACAGAGGCACTATCGCTGCTTGATTCTGTACGGAAGTCTCGATCTAGTCTGGAACCTACATCTAAAGACAAGAGGGCTTTTTTTTTTTTTCAGTGGTCAAGAGGAGCTAGATCAGTTCAGCAAATGTGTTTTGACATTTGGTATTCCATTTTGTGGAAGCTTCTTTGTCAAGTTATTGACCTTTTAGGGCTTCTTTACACAGAAAGTTGTGCACTTGATAAATGATTAATACAGTAATAATTAAATATCTGTATCTTAGCAGTGTCATACCTGTATTTTGCACTTCAATAAGTGAACAACATACATACAAAGAAAATCATAAATGAAACCATCAGTTGCCATTTGTAAGTACTAGCAGTGTTCCCTAAAATGTTACTATTGCAATGAATGTAAAATAAACTAAGCCATTGTTAAATGTTACATAAAACAGGATTGCATTTGTTATGTACAGTACTGTACATTATGTCTCATAATTTAGCATATATGGCAATGTAAATAAAATATTTATAGTAACTATTTTTTTACTTTTACAGGTGTTCAAGACATAGTGCAAAAATCCAGTCTCACCCAAAGCATAAAAGGAATTATTACAGCCGGGGTTATTAAGTCAGTCAGATATTCCTTTTCAAAGCTAAAGAAGATGTGGAAGAGTTTGAGGAGATGATCAGATTGCAACATAGTTCTTTTATTTCATAATCGGTATGGTGCTTGGCAAAAGAAATAAATGTCAACAATCGTGTGTAAGTATGTAAAACTAGTATGTTCTGACAGGCTGTACATATCAAGTACTGGTAGTGAATTTTATGAGTTAGTATATTAATGGGTATTACATGTTCAGGTATATTATATATATAACATATGTAACTGACTTTCAGTACAAGTAATGATAAAGAATATTCAGAGTGAGGAGATTAATTTAGAATTTTTACTTGTTCCTACAAGTATACAAACCTGAGGTCTTTAAATAAGGGATTTACTTTCGGCGCAAGCTGGAACCAGCCATTTAACTTAAGGTGGTTATTGGTAGTTGGCTACTGACGGTAGGGGACGAAGCCCCGCCATCCAGTCAGTACACTCTCACTTTACCTTTTGGTTGCAGTGGCTGCAGTCTGAGACAGACGTGTCTCTTCTGCTGCCTGCCGTTCGACTTATACTCAAAAACGAAAAGAATAATGAAGAATTGCTACTTTTGAGATATTTTGGAAATACTGCAACCTTACAACATGTTCTACTCTGTTTATATATTTGCTCTTTATTTCTGCATATAGTTGTTCCTACACAGATATGATGTGTAGTTTTTTATCAGCTCATTTTAGCCTGTATGAGCCTTTCTTGTTTTGATATAACACAAACCCAACTCTTGTCCTAGCCTTGGTGTTTGTTCTTTAATTGTTATATATTTTATACTTTTTTATCTAAGGAGAGAGGGAATGCCTCTCACTTTTATACTTTTTTTCATCTAAGGAGAGAGGGAATGCCTCTCACCTCCAACCTTTACCATTTTTAGATGCCTTCTCAACCTCGTTTTACCGAACATCCTTGTTCTGCATCTCTCCTCTGTTTGTTCTGAGTGTTTTCTCTCTGAAACAAGTGAAACAAGCAGGGATTTTATTTGACTACACAATAGTACTTGGAATGTCGTAATGTTTTAGTCTTTCAGATGTTGTAGACCTTGAGACGGAGGTGGGTTCTCTACTTGCCTTTGGGCATGGAATTCCTTTTCCCTTGGCATGAGGAGGAAGTGGAGGTTGATGTTGCAGGACCCTTAGACAATGTTACTGGTTCCGGCAAGTTGTCTCCAATACCATAGGAGCCTCTGTCTATGGTTCTTGCTCCATCTCAGGGTTGAGTTGGGTGTTCTACTCTCCCTTCCCCTCCCCTCGTTCCTATTCTGAATGATAAGTCCCGGGACAGCTATTCTTGATGAAGTTTTTCATCACCGCTTTCGCATTCTTCATCGTCGTATGCTGGATCACAACTCTTCATCATCTTCCTTGTCCTTCAAGAGACGACGGGTAGCCATGGCCATGAGGAAGGACACACAGTGACTGTAAGGAAGACGACACACAATTGGAGGGACAGCCATCGGCCACACTTGGACAGCCGTGACCGTTTGCCTCATACAGAATCCTTCACAACCACGCATTCTGCTTATAGGCTTTGGTTCGGGTGTGTGTGTGCATCGTTGCAATGTGTTGTAGCTTCAAGAGCTAGTTCACTCCCACCCCCCTTTCATGGCTGTGTTCATCCACAGGGAATTCGACATTCTACAGGTAGGATAGGAATAGTTGTTCCTACTCAACTTTGGCACTTGAATCTCTTCCGGAGCTGGGGTACTTCGAGTTTTGACAGCACAGGTTTCTTTGGATCCCCGTACATTTCCGATTGCAGTTAAAGTCATCTGTTCCTCCTGGCGTTGTTGACCTTATGGACAGCCGTGACTCTGACATGTCCCATGGCCGTGCATCTTTGGGTGCTTTAGTGATACTCTAGGCCACGGCACACATGACGGGAGGGAGTCTTCTAAGGCCCATAGATCTGTGGATCGGGCCCTCCCCCTCGAGAAGGGAAGACCCCAGTCGCGCTCGTGTGATCAGGACCATTCCCTTTGCATGAGAGATAATCCCGCCGCATCTGCATGACAAGGACCACTTTCCTTGAGAGTGTGCAGTTGCAGCATCTTCTTTTGCAGGTGCTCTTCACAGGATGAAGATTGAGGCCACAGCTGCGAAGAAGACGGACCAGTGGCCCTAAGGAGAAAACGTTGCATCTAAGGGACAGCCCTGGCTGCTCTTGCGTGATTGGGCATGTTCACGTAGCCGGTACCGCTTCCCTCATGGCAGTACTTTTCACGGCTGTGTGAATATGACCATTCTGCAAGACCTGTACGGGTGTCATCTCCTCTTTCCACAGATCATCCGTGGCCTTCCTCTGCTGGTGAGTCTTCGGATCGCCTCCCTCTGGTTCCCTCAACCTCTCTCGATGACTCGGTTGTAATGTCAGCTGGAGTCGTCGAAAGTTATTTTGTAAAACATTTGAGACTCCTCAGTACCCATCCATTTGTTGGGGGGGGGGTTGCATAAGGAACCAAGAGTGTACCAGGTAGAGACATCAGTGAAGTTCTTCAGTCCCTTTGGGACCACAGAAGTAATTGGTGTCCCTTTCAAACCCCTTCCCTTCCCAGAAGAGGAAGTAGGGTGAGAAGAAGGAAGAAGACGCTAAGACGGTTTTCCATCCCATGTGCAGCCGCTGGTGGGGGAGTGCCCGTAGCCTTGAGCATCATGTTACAGTAGCTGAAACCTGGGCAGTAGATGTCCTTTGGTAGGATATCAACTTCCCTTCGAGTTCCTACCACTCCTCATTAACCATCTGATCCATGTCCACATATTCTTTCCGGCTCGCTAAAGAATCTTCCCTTTCAGGGAAGGTGAAGGTGATGCCGAATGAATACACGGTGAAAATAGATACAGTCTGGTTCCTGATTTCTTTAGCCTCCCTCTCTCATAGAGAAAGTGACGGGTAATTGGTAACCAGTCATAGATCTTTTTTCCCTGGCCCATTTCAGCAGACTGCAGACTCGGTTCAAGATAGAAACGACACACTCTGTACTTGTAACCATCAGAGAGTCCGACTTGATTCCTTCATTGGGTTTGAAGGACGAGTATTTCTGAACACTCACCCATCAGTCCTACCGCAAGTTCCTCCGCTTCATTTCCAAGGAAACTTCGTACCCCTTCGGAGTAGACAACTTGGCTTCAGCAGGACTGACTTCTCGGATTTGGTCGCAGTCTGAGAGTTGCATGGACTTTAGAAGTCCTAACTCTCACCCAAGCAAGAAAAGTATCTGCAAGGCTAACAGATACAGCAGCGAGGTTGTCCTTGTCTCAACAGGGGCAACTAGCTCAGCAGTTGCAAGCCGTTCTTGGTCTCCTGTCGTCACCGGGGAGAGGTTCTTCACGGGCAGCTTCTCCTTCATTTCCTTCAATCTGCGCTTCATTCCCTTCAATGCAGATTGAAGGAGCACTGGTCTTCACCAAGGGACTCCCCATTCCTTCCCTCCTCTCTCAGAGAAAGAGAGACAGGGCATAGCCTAATGGTTAGATGACAGGACTCTCCTTTGGGGTGTCATTACACACTCCCCCTCCGGAGATACTTTGTGCCTCAAGGCATCGACCTGAACGGCAGTCACCTGCACTTCATTAGATTAGGTTAGGTTGGGTACCTAACCCAACCTAACGTAGCCTAACCTGCACTTCAATATCCTGGAGGTTTTTAGCTTTTCAAAAGCTCAGGATCCAAGGATAGGTGCTCCGGAGTTGTTAAGCAATGGTACCATGGTAGTTCCATAGTCAACAAGAAAGGGGGCTAGTGTCCTTTCATCTCCTCATTTTGACTTTGCAGGTGCACGGCTGGGCAGTAGCACACTCAGCTCAGTGGTCAACCAGATATATTCCAGGCAAGATGGATGTAATGACAAGTTCGGTCACTAGGGTTGGTGTTAGGGATAATTGGTCTCAGCACCTCAATCTTCTGAAAGATTGTTTGACCTTGGAAGACAGCCAAGTTAGACCTTCAGTCTCAACACACTGAAGCTGTTACTGTTTGGCTTTGTTGTTCCGGACCATGGGCATAAACAGCCAACAGCCATACCATGTTGATAGCACCACTTCTCGTCTGATCAGCAAGTTAAGCAACACTGGGTCTAGTCCGTAATGAGATGGGTGACTGCCTGGGAACACCAGATGCTGGTAGCATCTATGAGACATCTTTTGCATCCATGGTACAAGTCTTAACTGATTAGCAAATTAAGCAACATTGGGTCTGGTCCACAATGAGATGGGTGACTGCCTGGGAACACCAGATGCTGGTAGCATCTATGAGACATCTTTTGCATCCATGGTACAAGTCTTAAGGCTTATGCAGTTGAACAGATCAAAGGCATGGGTCTCCTTCCTTTGCTCTTACATGACCAGGAAGAGAGGCCCCAAGGGAGGCAAACCACCAGTCAGTTTAGAAATTTGCTCAGAATCCTCCCACCAAGAAGTAAGTCTCCCATATGTAAAGACTGACCCATATGTAAAGACTGAAGGTTTGTATACCTGTAGGAACAAACGACAGATTTTTTAAGTAATTTGTATTTTTCCTAACACACAAACCTAACTTAGGTTCTAAGGTCTTTACATATATGGCCCAGCTCTAGCCACCCCTCATTCTGCTTCATGGGCCAAAAGGTAAAGTGAATGCATACTGACTGGATGGTAGGGCTTCCTCTCCTTCTTTCACTAGCTAAATACCAATAACCACTTTGTTTTGAGTTAAATGGTTGGTTCCAGCTTGCACTGAAAGTAAATCCCATATGTAATATGTAGACCTCAGGTTTGTATAATAGGAAAAATACAAAAATTACTCAAATTTGTCATATTTCTTGCATTGTTAAATTTGTCATGTTTCTTGCATTGTTACTTTTCCCAAAGTTGGCTTCCTTTTGTGATAATTATCTTCATTAATGAATTCTCTTTATGCTTGCTACTGGAACCAAGATTGCGGGTTTAGTGTGCAGTTAAGTAAAACTTGCTTTTGCCCAGACCTTGTGAACCTGGCATTCATCAGCTGAACTTCCTGTCACTAAGTTGAGGTGATCAAAAGCACCGAGATCTGGCACAAGAGAATTTTCACAGGAGGCTCTGCCAATCAGCTGTACAAGGATTACAAAGAAAGGGTTATGTATTTAGGATCCTGATGCTTGCTGAAATCTAGATGACTTCTCAGCTGGCAGCTGTCTTTAATAAGCAAAGGTGGAAGCGGTGCACAACCATTCTCACAGACCCAGAGTTTAGCTGAAGGGCAAGACTAACAATGGGACATGTCCATGGCCTGGGAAGGGAGCTGAACCCCTGAAGGCAAGCCAGTGCTTCTTACAAAGCAAACTCGGGTAGGGTGATGATGTGCCTGAAGAACACATCCCTCAATTTGACAGAAGTAATAAGGACACTTGGCAAACCGACAACTCTTCGGACACCATGGTTCCCTAAATGAAAAGGTACAGTTGAAGAGCCATTTGACTGGAGAAGTTGAGGATCACACTCTGTCCACTTGACATCTGCAGAGCCAACAGAATAACCCAGATGTCTCCAATTAAACCTTGATGGCACTCCTTGTAGCATGGGGCTCATATTGCTGGGAAAGCAGGCAAATGAACAAGACAATGAAAGAGAACCTTTGTCAAAAAAAGATATGGCAGCAGCCAAGTTGAGGATCTCCAGAACACAAGGCTTAGGATCTCCAGAACACAAGGCTTAGACAGCTACCTGAAAAGGGCAGATGGGGTGGCAAGCCCATCTGCAACCACTCATGACAGGAGAAACAATGTAAGACTATCCCAACTCCATGAGGAAAAAAATCATGAAATACCAGGAGCAAGCAATGCACCTGTTGTAGGAAAAAGAATGGTATCTATGAAAGACCTAGGAGGACTGCTTTCAGAGCAGGACCTGGCCACAACGATATTGACTGGGAGCTGAAAGCCAGTGAGAGGACAAGCCAGTACTGTAAAGGAGGCTAGAAGCTAGTGAAGAGAACAAGAGCGCTTAGACAACTCATCTGACAGTAGCAGAGGATGGCTACCCAGAGAGGGCACAGAAGGGTCATAAGGTCATAGCTCTACATAATGCAGTGACCAGAATAGTCATACCTATCATGAAGGGCCAAATCATCAACCAAGAGTGAAAAAAAAATCCATGTCTCTAGCAGAAGCAAGCCAGGAGACAGAAAAAGAAAGGCAGTCCCACGGAGCCTCAGCAGACTTGAAGCCAATTTACCTCAAAAACAGTGGAGGCCAACCTCAAGCCAACCATCTGAAGGGGTAAGGACTGAAAGAGAAGGTAGTCTACACCAGCATACACCAGTGCAAGTAAGGTAAAGCAAGCTAGAGAAGAGCATCCCTGGATGATCCAAAAGAGGCCATTTCATGATGAATGGATTTTCATATAAACTTATGCAGTTTTACAATAAAATACTGTTCATGGTATTCAGAATAATAAATAAGCCTATGCATAAATAATTTGTATAGCCATACATTTGCAGTGTAGATGCTACAAGCAGAAGTAAATAACTACATGCACACATACTACAAGATAAAGAGATATGTTGCCAGTGAAGCAAACACTTATGAAACCAAAGGTAAAACACAGTGGTTAAAGATATTTAATATGCAGATGTAGTAACAAATTCACTACAGTGGTGATTATCATGTCATTACAAGTGGAAAACACACTATCTGACATTGTAAACTTTAAGAAAAAATAAAAATACTCGCTAAACTCATAACCAAAGCTGAACAATAAGTAAATAAGGTTTCATCCAGGGCAATTATCATTTCTCTTATAAACATACCTTGGTTCTTCCATACCTACTGTGTGTGGTATATAATAAAGAGGTCTGTCTGTTGTAAAGCCATCCCAATATAGAATCACATTTATGATTCCTTTACTCCCACCTCATGACTATGGGCTGGTAATCTGAGAAACTTTAGTAACACTACAAAATTGACAGCACTTAATGGAAATAAGTGACAATTAACAACTCTGCTATATAGCTATATTTACCATGCTTTTTGTCTGAAGATCATATACATTATTCTCTACTATAAATATAACATTATCAATCACTAAAGTTATATAATGTCAATCATATTCCATAAAAAAATTTGAACTTATGGATAGATTCCTTTACAAACACACTATTAAGTATGCTATCCTTGTAAAATCTTTTACAAAGTTAGATATGCAACAGGCTGGGAATTTGAGCCCATATATAGAAAATTCTCTGCATTCATAAAATACAACAGTTAGGCTTTCTGAATATCAGGATTTTGAACTAAAGTATACGTAATCTAGCCAATTTCAAGAAAGAGAGGTTTGTAGTACCTGATAATCAATGTCAGCCTTTACATACTCTCCTGTTTCATTGTAATAGTAAGAATATATAGAAAATAAAAAAATACAATTTCTTCCTAAAGTTGGTGCCTTTTAAGATTAGCCAAACATAATTACATTATGCTTGGCTATGAGAAGCTTATTTTCATTTAAATGGAACGTTGTACAGAATTACATTCTACATCATAAAGGGATGTTGTCTTACAAGAAATGACAAGCATCCCCTAAATGCAAGCAAATGAAAGAAATTGAAAAACAGGTAGAAGGTAAAGATGTCCAACATATTTTCACAAAAAATACCTTGATATCCATTTTTTACAAAAAACCTTCTTCAAGTTCTTATTCAGCTGAAAATTTAACTTCAGTTATATCACACTATCGTAATAAATACTGTTATATGTTCTCTGTTATTTAAAAAGTTTTGTAAACATAATCTGAAATGATTCCCTTCGCCCATTTTTAAAACCCATTTTTAAAAAACAGGTTATTCATATTTTACAATATAATGTAAACTCATTAAATGAGACCATATCCTGCATGGACAGTGGTAACTGCTTTGACACAAAATTCAGTATTGACCAGTTTTCTCACTTTTTCAAAGTTTTAAAATTCAGTATTCACCAATTTTCTTACTTCTTGAAAACTTAAAGAAAAGATTTTTCTTGATGAATGATACATAGCATTTTTGTGCCATATGCATAAATTATGTACTGACCAAAATCTTATTTGTACAATGACTGTAAGTTAAGAGTATTTTAAAATGAATGTTAATTCACATGCATACAAATAATTTAAAACAAGACCACTATGTTACATTTCTAGACTCTCAAGAGTACCTGCATGAAGATATTTACTCATGAATAAGAGTTGAAAATCAGTTGATGCAATGAGAAATAAAAGGTATGTAAGAAGACTTGAAGCCCTATATGACAAATCAGCTAACATGGTATTGTGTCACAACCTGTTGAAAACATCAGAAAATTACCAAGGGTACTGGCAAACCAATTTCTTAAAGAAACATATCTGACATAGCAGTTAAACCAAGTTGGAGAAATTGAAGTTTCATCAAGCCATGAAGTCCATACACAGAGAGGATAACCAGGAATTGGTCCAATGGAAAAAGCAGAATAACTGAGATTCTTAAAGTTTTGTATGACAAGTATTCAAGTATAGGTCAGATTTCATTCACAAGACAAGTTTTATTCAAGTAATGATCAGATTTCATTCACAAGACAAGTGAAGAAACAACGTTAGTATAGATCAGATTTCTGTCACTGTCACAAAACAAGTAAGGAAAGAACAGGAGGTTGAAGTAGTCAGCTGCCAGCCTTACTAAGAATCAACAGGAAAAAAATGTGATTATAAAAAGATAGGAAAACTTTTTAACAATACACGGATTAATCTCAGACAGAAAAGACTTATTTCTCTTCATGGACATTAATCCATGCCTTACCTACTCAATGGATAGAAATAACTTGAGGTACCAAGACTTAAAAGATGATTTCAATGTAATAAATTACAGTGAAATCATCTATGGAAGAACTGAAGAGAAATTGAGAAACCCAAAAATGAGAGTTGTGTCAGAGAAAAAGCAAACTTTACCATGGAAGATGAAAAATTAATAATAGTTATGACAAAGGAAAAGAACTGCAAATGACTAGGCGCATCAAAAAACTACTGTGTGTCTAATTAAAGTTATCGGTAACCATTCTTACACCTTAATTATATACTTATATAAGTAGTTTAACCAGACAACTGAACAATCATAGACTAGAAATCAGACTTAAAAAAGTTCTTATATTGCTGAAGGCAGCTTAAAAAATAACAGTTAAAGAAAATTAATTAGCTCTTGTCAAATTAAAAATCAAGGGAAGATGCAATAACTAATGTGGAGCCACAAGCTACCACAAGGTCTTAAAGAGGGAAGCTATAACTTCCGTATGCAAAATACTGAGATGTAAATAAACTCTTGCATCTATAATAGTTGGTTAAAAGATACAAGTTAGGATAAGGACTACAGCTCTAAGCCAGCAAATACACAAGAAAATTTACGTTGATGCTTTCTTGATTTCTGTTATCCTATTAATGATCATTTATTGCATGAAACAGAAATACATCAACTCAAAAAAAAAAAGTTAAAAGTTACTTGGTAATATGGAAATCCAAGAAAAATGTTAAACACACTAGTACAAGAAAATGGAAAACATGATCAACAAGTGAGTAATAGGGCAACTTTGCCACATCAATTAATGCAACATGTACTACAATACAATTAACTCGTTAATTTTATTAAACTGCATCAGTAATGTCTTTAACAATTTTGCATCACTGGACTGCTCTTTAAAGTGTATTAACTTGTCATCTTTTGAAACCTTCAAGTACACTGAAAATTTATTAACAAGCTTGCTTTAATCATATATCAATACAGAACATAACAGGCCACAAACAAAATAATACTACAGTACTAAAATTCTAAAAACTACTTATGGTGCATTCCATCATATACAATAGTCAGATGTGCAAAACTTTCTCTAGTAAAATCTCACAATAAAATCTGCTAGAAACAACTTACACAGTAACAATTTATAATTTAAAATGATTTGCTATATTAAACCAAAAATGTCATAAAATATGGCTATGTACTCTACAAAGAGCTACAACGTGTAAGTAATACCTCCGTGCCAAATACTTACTGGCTACCAAGTTCAAGGATCATCGATATCCTATTGTCATGGCCTGCTATCATGATAATCACAAAAATACCAAGGAAATTACATTGAAAATATTAAATAAACTTTTAAGCATCTATAAGCAAATTCTGCAACTGTCATTGGACTAAATTTTTTTCCATTTAAGTAAATTGTTACTTTCTGCAACAAAAAGACAGTATCTTAAACTAATGCCGGTATCATGACAACAGACAATTACCTTCATTTTAAGACTCTGAAGACTCCATCACAACCCTGCTTGAAAAAAAATGTAGGAATGAATCAACAAACTTATAAGTTATTTCAATTGTCTTAAATATCATATGAATCATCAAACTTATAAGTTATTTCAATTGTCTTAAATATCATAAGTTAAAGCCTGATGGTATTCATGTACATTTTACCCAAAACAAATTTATGACCAGGGTCATACTATGGAACCAGAAGCAGCTTTTACCACAATGTAAAAAAGAACTACAGCATTACTAAAAGATAACTAATATTTGTAAACCTTCTCATTTATAAAGTCACAAGAATGAAAGGCCTAACAAAAGTCATCCATACATGGAACTGTACTGTGGAGTTTTGGCATGAAGCATCATTTATCTCCCAGGGAAAAGAGGTTAGGTTAGATCCATACTGATGCCTTTCACAGATAACTAGAAGAAAAGTCCCATTAGGAGAATGAAAGTTTGAAAAATGTAAATCAGAAAAACTGGATAGAACCACGGTATTAAGCCAGCATCTTGGCCCAGTTGGAACACTACACATCCAAATGTGACATAAACATCTTTACTGTGCCTAAGAGCAACAGATATAGCAAGACCGATTTCAAGGACTTGTGCTCTTACCCAGTCTGCTTTGCCATATGAAACCCTAATGAAGGCTCTCAGATCTTGCCATAGCCAATATATTACTGCATTCATCACAACCTGACATCCCAGTTGCCTTTATTAGGGAACAGCCTGGAGTTGTCAATTCTAGAATCTTGAGCTCTCCACAGGTAATGCCAAAAAGCTCTAATCAGTAGGAGCAGGTCTTCCTTATTACTTGTGACAAGAAAATGAAGGGATAGCAAAGTGGACTGTGGTAGAGTCCTGGCTCTTTGTCATTTAACATCAAAACTTAATGAAAGTAAAATTATTGTAAAAAAAATTTAGAAATAAATATTGCTGATGATACAAAAAGCATAACTATCAGCAAAAATAAATTACCAACTCCTTACAATTAAGCCATCACCATAAGCCAGTGAACTGGAGGAAAACACAAACAACAGTACCTACTAGGGTACAGAAATCCCACTCTTATTACTCATTTAGACAACAATAAGTTAAAATGGATGAAGAGAACAACGAATCAAGTGATGAATAACAAGTTAATGGTTAGAATGAAGCATGAAAATAGTGATTCTGATGATATCTGAGGATTTAAGTGGTGTATGCATTGTTAAAATCCCACAGATCTCGTGTCTACTAAACAAAATGACTGTGAATCTAGGGACATTTGAGACTGTGAATGTGGACACATAATTAGAACTGGGATATAAAATTAAGACCATGCGCTGGGACTTATGCAGTCATTCAACGCTGAAAGGGAAATTGAGAGTACAGAAAGTTATAAAGGTATAACAAGAGGAAAACCTCACAGTTGCACTATGAAACAATTGTTAGAAGGTAAAGAGTAAGAAGGAACAAAGAGAATATGAAAGGAGGTACGGTAAAATGAATGAACGGGGTTGCAGCTAGGGGCCAAAGGGATGCTTGCTGCAAAGAACCTTCAAGTAATGCCTACAGTGCACCATGTGAGGTGCACTGATGGCATCCTCCCCTATGGGAGACACATACTTAATTGATTATAATGAAATAATCTGGAGATCAGGATGGCTTGTTATGATAGTGGTTTCATTATCATAGCAAGGCTAAACACCATTAAAACCATGTTGGGGAGGCTACTATGGTATAAGTCAATCTCAGAATGATTGGAATGACAGGATGCTTATGGGGTTTCTTTTTAAATGCAATGAACAATGGTAGTGGCTGGTAATCATCCTTTTTAGGATAATCAGTATGACCCTTTTTTTGTGGGCTGCTTTTCTTCCTCAACAGCAACATAGATTACTGGTACAAAGTTCTTTTCACAAAGGAATCAGGAAATTTGAATTTTTTTTTTCTTGCCAGCAAACACTAAGATAAAAGGATTAAATTTTTAACAACTTGGCGCACCTCATAACTTTCAAGGATAACATGCAACGTTATCTGTTGCAGTATTTTTTCACAGAGTTCTTACAGAACTTAACAATACACATCCAAGATGTAAGGTAATCACCCTACTTGTCTTGGGTAAAACATTTTGGATACCAAGTAGGTTAAAGATCATAAATGACAAGAGTTGTAAATACCATAAAATGCTTGTGGACTATAACCTTGAAAAAATGAGGAAATGCATATTTTATAGTCTGGTATCTTGTTCCACAACAAATTTGTGATAAAATCTAAAATGAAACATTACCTTTATCAAAAACACTTCATTTCATTCTGCATTAGGACATGCTTATTTTCAATTCTTGTTTAATATTACAAGAGTAATATACATTACCTGATAAAAAATATTCTAAGCTGCAGTAGAGTTCAAAACTTCTGAAGGAACTAATTGCCTGGCTAACCAGTCCAAACCTTGGTGAAGACCAGTACCAGACTGAGCATCACAAGGCTGTATATGCCAAGACCTCCCTAAGCATAGTTTATGTACACCAAGACTCTCTGTCAATGACGCCACTCCTTGTGCACCATCACAGTTCTAGAATATATGATAAATGAAGTTAATTTTCAATCACAGTTCTAGAATATATGATAAATGGAGTTAATTTTTAAATGTCAAATTTGAGACATTCAGTGAGAGCTATGGATACATGCTGTGTATAAATGCAATCATCCATCTTTCCTTTGATTACAAAAATAACGTGTTAACTTATACTGAAGTTTCTTGCCAAAAATCCATATTTTGGCAGAGAAAGCAGATGATTCAAAACTGTCAAAACAAGTTTCAGTGACCTAACTCTGAGAGAAGAGTAATCTTTACCTTACTGAGTTTACCATTCTTCTGCTAAATGTATACAATCTATTGGACTGAGATGAGTGCCTCACAATAAGACACATTATACTCTTTTCAAAATAATCAGTTACTCATACATAAATGTATGTAAAATCTTACACAGGCTGAAAAGTAACTTGAGCTCATAGGAGATTATATAAAACCTGAGGGCAATACCAGGTGAAAATATACAACTAGCAATAAGCAAACATCAGGCATGAATCTGCGCTACTATATCAGCTGAATACAAAACAACCACCAAAGGGCTACTAACCAACTGTGAACTTAGCACTGTTAGGTTACCTGAAGCTCCCAAAGCAAACTCTCAACACTGATTCATCCTACTTTACTTGTAGTGTTAACAGAAAAGATACGTTATGAACTGGGGAATCATTAATTTCTTCAAAGGAACAGATTATTTCTACCTCAAAGATGAGTTTTGCCATCTCCCCATTCACACACACAAAACATCATCATCATCATCAGGAGTGGCCTTTCTGTTTGAGAAAGTTTATTCTTACACGAATATTTTCCTTGCAGAAGTTAGTCCTTCCTCTTTCTGACAAGGGGAGAGAGGACTGATAACAAATTGGTGGTTAACATAGGTTTGTTGTCTGAACAGATATAGCTCTTTAACTTCCACTTTCACAATGTTCCTCCACATTGTGTATTAGCTCATTAGTCTGACTGTTTGGTAAATTTTTTTTCTGACAAGTCAGTGGTATACGTCTCCTTCCTCTGCTTTAGCCTAACTAGGAAATGAGACCATGTGTGCTGAACCTCCAGTCGGTTCAAGACTTCCCTCCCACCAAAGGTGAGTCTATCCTCACATTAAGATGTAGGTTTGTTCCACATATGAAGAAATGACAAATTTTAATTTGTATTTTTCATAAATAACAAACCTACGGTCTTAACATACATTGCCCACCTCTTGCCAACCCTCAAAGTGATTCCCTGGGCTGGCAGAAACTAATGCATCACGGCGCTCTTGGGTGAAGAAAGGTCGCCTGATGCCTTGTCTCTCATAAGATTGGCCGAACCCCATTGCCACGAATACCCTGTTCTACAATTTTATATGTTTTTACTGGTTTCCAGTTGGTGCAAGAAGATTTTATCCTCACATCAAGACCGAAGGTTTGTTAGCTATGAAAAATACAAATTAATTAAAATTTGTCATTTTTACATCAGGATTAGACATATGACGAGTTACTTCCATCCTCCTCAAATCTTGCTTCATTTTTGTTGAATTCCCATCAGTTTGAGGTTCTCATTCACACATTTTTCCATGATTTCTGGAATTTCCCACTGATCTGTCCTGCCCCTCTCTCATCTTTTAAACAATTTTAAAACTTAAATTTTTTATTCTGCTGTTAACACCACTCTGTCTACATAACAGCAGCTCCCAGAGGCCTCCTATATTTTAATGAGATCTATTCCTATGATAAAATGTAAAAGACTCCTTGATCTTTGATGAACACTAAAAATACAACTTTCATTTATAACATTCTAGACCATTTATCACTGACTACCTAAAAGTGCTTTTGTGCATACAACTTTTTCATAGTCAAAATAACAATATACATGGTAAATTTTTATCAGCAAAATAAAATTACAGTAAATGTTACCTAAGATCATGACAACTGTGGGGATATAACTGTAGCTCAGAAGACAATACAGTGTAACTTTTATTATTAAGTTCTGAAACAAACAAGGTAAAGTGACTAGGTCCTAATGAAAACTGTTTTTGGCTGAGGGATTATGTGTCTGGAGTAACATAGGTTGGCTGGCACCACCAAGATTGCTCTCTGACAACTAGTATACTAGTACATAATTTCACTTTTCTCAATAGCTCATGACAAATGTAAACCACACAACTTGTAATAAAATTTTGTAGGGACAATAAAAACGAGTAATTTGCATCATGATGATGAAAATTATTGTACAAAATAATATACTTCCATGAATTTTGGCAAATGATACAAAACAATATTGAAGAATGAAGAAAATCACGAAAGTTATTAAAAGGTCTATGTAATAAAAAAGTGACAGCTATATTCTCTTCATCATATGAAAATGAAAGATGTATCTCAGTCACATGGTAATGGTCCCTAAATATAGCATTGCTACTTAAACCACAAAAGCCTATTCAACTTAAATCTAATTCTGATATTTGGTAAGAGTCGAGAGAAAAAGCTTTCTACTTATCTAGAATGATGATTTTTATTTGAGTAGGAAAACAAATTTACATAACAGAAACAGAATGTGATGTAAGATCTGATGAGCTTGGATGAATAACTACTAAAACTAAAATCCTGTTGTATTTTGGAACTATATTAAAAAGTTAAAATACACTACAGTTCCAAGACCAACTGGTCTCCTCTTCAAGTGATTACAGAATTTACAGAATAATATAATAAAAATAAAAAGAAAGCTACAAATGTTAGGAGAGGAAAAAATTATTAGCCATCCTCAGTCATTGCCAAACTGCCACTGTAAACAACATTTGTTAAATATTCAATGACCTGACTGTTTAATGATGCAGAGCACATTCAATGCACACACTTACCTCTTTGTTAGCAAAGATAAGTAGGGATGCATCTTTAAGTTCCCTCTCTGTCATAAGTTTTGTAAGCTCTGACTGGGCCTCCGGCAGTCGGTCGGTATCTGTTGCATCCACAACAAAGATTACTGCTTGTGTGTTGAAGTAGTAGTGTCTCCACAATGGTCGTAACTTGGGCTGTCCACCAACATCCCAGACTGTGAACTTGGAAAACATTAAAATTGTTCAAAATTTTGCAAATATATTTTCCCAAAAAGGAAATACTGTATGCATATATATGTATGATATTTTAGTTGTGCTTAGTGTTTCTTGGGGAAATCAGTATCAAAAGAGGAACACCAATAATGCTAAAAAATCTAGCCCACCCAAGACAGCCCATTCTACAGTATAAGATAAATATGAAAAAGAAACAAAAGAAATAAAACAAAGAATATGGACATTACAAAAATTACGAAAAGTGTTCCAGATTACACATATTTTACAGGAAAAAATAATCTGTTTGGTCACTAAAGTTTTATGACACCTGTAAAAACATTTTGATAAATTATAAAGCAAATGAAAAGAACTTGTAACAAAGAAAACTGTATCAATATCATTTGTTTCTGACATCCCAGGATCTCCAGTGTACAGTCCTTCATCCTTGTGTGTGCAGAACTCTCCTATGGCAGATGCATACATCATCACTTGTTATCTCAAGAAGAGGCAACAGAAAAAGATGGAAAGTATTCAATGAAAGTTTTATTTATATTTTATATATATATATATTTATATAACTTTTTTTAGAGAGACCAATAATTTATTTTTTTTAGTCATACAAGTACTGCATTGTCCCATAATACAGTAAACAGTATTACATTTTATTATTTTTCCCGTCTTAATGATTTAACAGTATCATATACCGGTGTGTACTTGACTGCATTATATTGGGTTTGTTACCTTATGCAGGAGGCTTTGGATATATTCCTTGTACAGTATATATAAGGGGACTAATGTATGTAAACAGTTTCCAATTGCTTCCATCTTAGAAGTTTTTATATACAGTATTTTACTTTCACCCTTCCAATATTTCATGGCATGTAAATCATGTGAAAAAGCAATACATGTATATTTATAACTACTCAACTTGTAAATAAATTTAAATAAACTTCAAGGACTATACAATAGTATTTTTTATCCAAGTTCATTACTAGTTGGTACAACACAAAAAATACAGTAAAATGAAGATAAAAGAAACAAGTTCAGGCACAACAAACTTTTTTCAAAGTAAAAAAAATGTCTGCTCATATTCACTGCTCATTTGACCAAAATAAAAAATGAATTAAAATAAATACAAATGTGATCAAAACATGCTGTAGACTTACTTTGAAATTCTTGTATTCAATGGTTTCCACATTGAATCCAATGGTTGGGATGGTTGAAACAAATTCATCTTGCTTTAGTTTGAAGAGTATTGAAGTTTTACCAGCACCATCTAATCCTAAAGTTACTACTCTCATCTCAATTCTTGCTCCAATATGAATGCGATTATCCTGTAAGCAGTTCAGTATTATTATTATTATTATTATTATTATTATTAATATTATTATTATTATTATTACTACTACTACTACTATTACTTCTACTATTATTTCTACTATTATTATTATTAATTATTATTATTCTTATTTACACGAAGAAGACAAATCTCATTATTATTATTAAGATTATCAAATATTTTAACGTCTTCTTCTTGGCAGGGCATCAAAGAAGACAAATCTCAAAAATAGTGGGTACCTCCCCGGTGCCTTAACAGAGAAAGTGAACATCGTCGAAAATCGTCAAAAATCATAAGACACAAGAACACCATTATTATTGAGTTTTACATCAAAAACCCTTTATGATTATTCTGCCATTTTGGGGCCTTATTTCTTCCGTCGATCGGATGACTGTTCTTCTTGGCAGGGCAAGCCATCAAGAAATATATTTGAAAAGCACCTCCCAACGTACTCAAAAAAACCGTGGGTATTCTAATAAACAAGTCAACAAAGAAATAAGTCTTGTAACAGCTTGGTGGTACAGCAACCGCGAGCAGCTGCAGCCTGACCAGCAAAGAAGTGTTCGACTTTTCTATAAGGAGAGGATGCACTCGAAATAGCTGGAAGGCAAACATGCCATAAGAAAATCATTGCAGACAATGTCTTCACTACTGACATCGACACATGGCTTGACCTTGTCATTTACTATCAAAACAGCCGCATGAGAAACCTAATTATGAAAAACAACCCAGCCCCACTAACGAGAGATCCTCATAAACAGATGAATGTGGTATAGTGATTCACATGCCCTGTCCGTGGATGTTCTGGCACCTATATCAGTATCACCACCATGAAACTGGCAAAGGGAACCTCCTGTCATGCCCAAGAAGGCACCATAAAAAATCATATGAGAGATGCCCACAATACTAACATTACAAAGAATGAAATAGTGGGGAATACAAAAGTAATCAGAAAAGCCTCAGACCCAAGGCACCTACAGCTGCTGGAGGCACTGTTAATCAGAAGGAGAGAGACCCTTATTAAATACCACCCAAGAGGTATTCATCCTGCCTACCAGCATTAGGTGGCCTATTGCTTCTGTAGCTGACAGATTGGCACCAGACACCGCAAGAAACAACAATCCTGAACATGAAACTCACAATGATGTCAGAGATTCTGCAAGCCGCCCATTGCCCAATCAGAATATTCGCCATGAAATACCAGAGAATGATGTCACACACCAGCCCGCTGCTCAGCAAGGCTGCAGCAGAGAGACCATCAGCGATAAATTTTTGGCTTGCAAGAAAATCTTGCCAGCCAATACGCAGCACAAATGCTTCTCCTCAGACAATCAGCGGGCAGCTGAATTTGACCCCCCGCTGACCTTCTTATATATAAACAGCAAGACTCACATCAAAAGTCAGTCTACTCCCGTCTTTTGACATAACCATGCTCAGTACAGCCTGAGCAAAATGTGGCTTCAATTAACACTGAAGAAGAATTCCTCCTGAAGGACAACTCAAAAGAAGACTTTCCCCTGAAGGACAACTCTACCGAGGATGAACATTCAATTTCAACATCCTGTTACTGATATACTGTGTTTATCGGAGATAAACTATCCAATTTTGCAACCTGCTTTCCTCTCCAAGTATGAGCAATATCAGCATGTTACTGGTAGAATGCAGTAACCTAAAAAAATAATTTATTAGAAAAATAGAGAAAACTCTATACAAACCGAATGCCGCTGATGCAGCTATCACCTTCAACACCACATGTAAAAATGAGGGTGTACTACTTATTTATATCATTATTATTATTATTATTATCATCACAGGCAGTCCGCGGTAAATGGCAGGGGCTCTGTTCCCAGCTGAGCGCCGATAACCGAAAATTGTTGTTAACTGGAACATCCCAATAATTATGCTAATAAATGGTGTTTACAAAGCCGTAAGCGCCGATAAACTGCTTAACAGCCCTATTAACTGGTTATTGGTGCAGATAAACCGTCTCCTACGTTTGGTCATAAACTGCTTGCTGATGCTGATAAACTGCTCACCAACACCGAAAATCACTTACCGGTGCCGAAAATCTGGTCAACAACATTGTTAGCCAAGCGTCATAAAACCAAAATGTCATCAACCAATGCCAACAATAAGCGGGGACTGCCTGTATTATTATCATTATTATTAAACTGTCTAAATTAATAAGTCAACACAGTCACCAATAAGAGCTGTCATATTGACAACCCATTCAATACTTTAAGATCACTCAGAGTTCTGGTCAAGTGTTAAAGTTTGCTTGCTTGTTAAGGCTGACCCAAGAGCTAATTTCTGGAAGAGTCTGAATCTGTGCATGGCTTTGAAAAATATGAAAGGGTGATTGAAATGCAAAGGTAGGTGCTTGTGGTGGGATGGAGTTCCTGAAGTAGACGAGAACAGAGAGTCTTGTGGAAATGAATTTGGAAAGGAGACCTGACTATTGGAAACACATGGTTTCTGAGGAGGAAAATTCATGTTATATTATTATTAATATTACAAGCCAAGCTAATTATATGGGTTGCAGTAACTATTAATGGGATGCAGTTCCAGGAGCAAATGATAATGGTCTTGTGGAAATGTAATGGGAAAGGGGCCTGATTGTTGGAAACACTTGATTTCCAAAGAGGGATATTCGTAAGTATATTTTCATTATTATTATTATACAAGCCAGGCTACTTAAATGGTCTGCAGTCAAAACAATTTAATATTTTAAAAACATATTTAATCTTTTTCACAGAAACTCACGACTTACAATGCTCTATAAATTTCCTATCTCCCAACCCTCCTGATTTCTTACAGCTAACTGGCCAGACTAAATGAAAAAGTGGGCCACTTGACTGCTGGGGAACCAGGGATTCATATGTTCGGGGTTACTGTTGCGGACCATCCAAAGACCACAAATATGGCCTAATAATAAAAAGTGGTTTTGCATGAAAATACAAAATTTCTTCTAAAGGTACATAGTGGTGTTCTTCATTTCTCCTACGTTTGACACATTTTTGTGACTCAGTACAGAGACTGTCAGAGAGTACTTCTCATTAATGTTATATGACCAAGTTAGTCTTAATGGATGCCCACAAATTTCTCAAGTCAATACGACAACCCTCATTCTAACTGCAATTTACAGCAAACATTCATGCCCGTCAGTAATACTGATAGGGTGAATACAATGCTTAATCTACACACCTTTGTAAAAGTGATAGGTATTGCTGGATCAGGGGCAAGAGAAACAAGCTGCGCTAACTGCTGTTCTTGTGAAGTTACATGAGAAAGACGTGCAGACAAATCTCGGGAAGCCAGAATCAATCGGCCATCATCTTGCTGAATAGCACGTTCCCCATCGACAACAACAGTTACCATCTGGAAAATTTACACAAAAAAGGGGATGAAATAAATAACAGGAATACATACAGGTTTTATGAGATTAAAATAATATCAATCTTGTTATATACTAAATTAACTCGGGCTTTTAATAATGCTTCACTTTAAATCCTGGACCACTGCTGTAATAGTAAATCTATATGCATGTATGTAACATCTCCCTACTTACCCTGATATTTATTTCAAAAAAGGAGATTGCTACAGAGAATTACTTAATCTTTTGAAATATATATTGTTATGTGTGGGCTTTGGCAGATGAGTTTTTTAATTGATTACTGTATTTTAAGGGGATCCTCTCTGAGAACTCATTATAGAGGACACCTGTCCTCCTCCTCATAGCACTCAGAGAAAAGTTCTTTATTCACAAGATCAAAGTTCTTTCAGCTTCTTTACCTTTTTAAAAAATTTAGATACTACTGATGTGTGTTTATAGCAGGCAAGTGAAGTTGCCAAACTGAGTTTGCGAGCTAGTACCTCAAGGATGTAACACGCAGGTAGTGAGACTCACAACTGTTCGACCCTGTGGTTAATGTGGAACAGGTAGTTTTTAAGCCTGTGAATCACACTCTAAGGAAGAGTGTTGTATCCTGCTACAGTATCACTCCTTAAGAGTCCCTTGTGGCAATCTGGGTTTTCAGCCCATGGCTCTTCCTAACGGGTCTAAAGCAGAAGGCAGACAATGTAACTCATATCCGTTGAAATACCAACCTTTTAAAGAGTTCTGTTGCCCATCAGGGTTTTGGTCTCATATAACTCCCTGTAGAGATACTAAAGACCAATTCTGACTAATCAATGGCAAGATCCTACTCTCAAGAAGCCAAACCGGGTTTTTAACAGCTCAAACTTCCCACCTAAATTGTGATTTGGGCTAACTGTAATAATTTATTATAAAACAAATGTAATATATCAAAAACAAAATTAATGTTTCATACAACCCATATACAATATATTAATAATACAAGTTTTGGCTTCCCAGCCCAGCTTTTTTTCTTGCACCAAATAGATCAAGCTGCACACATGCTAAATCTCAGGGCTGCTGGCAACTTGTATGTTTGATTCTACAACTTTTTTTTCCTGTGAAGGACTCAAGTATCAGGGATGATTCTATCACCACACATAGTGCTAATTTTAAGTAATGGGTTTCTATGAGAAATTTGGTTTCATTTTAAAAAAATTACTTCTTCACTGTTGTAAATAATGACTGCAGCATCTATATTTTTCTAAATTCTCATCTGTTGAGTCACCAAGAAAATGTATAAAAGAATTAAACGAAAGTATTTTTATAACTTTGATTTGGGAACTGGAGGAAGGGAGTAGACTAAAACAGGGCTCCTTGTTGATTTCATTTAACAAACTCATTTCACACTGCTGTTTTTGGGGTTAAGTATTCTTTCACTCGCATCTAATCTGCAGTGCTGAACATGACAGTTCCTATCTCCTCCTCAGATATGCATAGTGATGATATGAGGACAGAAGACAGTATGGGGTACTCTACACACAGTCAAATCTGCAGTATAAATCCAGTTCTTAATGTGTAATTGTATGGGTTACTTCTTTCTCTTCACTAATAAAAATATGCAAACAAATGTAGGGTAATACTGTACTGCACATGTAATCAACCTGTACTAAGTAGTCATTAACTAATCCATTGAAGTATTTTTCCCTTCCAATCTAGTGTTAACATTTTACTCTGCAATATAACACTTTAATGTTTATTTAAAAGACATTTCCATATCAAAAGCATCTGGGGTATTTGTGAACAGTCAGCATTTGTAAGGGTACATTATACACTGCACTTCTAGCACAGCCTATTGTATGTTGCAATAGCCTAAAGTGTAAATATCACTGATTGTACTTAGCTGTATAATGAAATATCTTTTCTGAGAATATGGAACTAATATTATTGAATAACATAAGTCCTATTCTCAATTACTTTCACAAGTTCAAGTGCTTTTGATGTTATAATGGTACTTCTTGACTCATTTGTACTTTTACTCTCTTAAAGTAGCCATTACAGCAATGTCTGTCCTCCTGGTAAGGGTTGTTATTTATGTCACTGAGATGTCAGAAGGCCAAGAAGTACAGGGTAAACTGCGAGGATTGTCTTTGTAAGTCTCCCTGAAAATATTAGATACCAGAAAATTCTTATTACAACCTATTCTCCATTAGTGGAACTGGCAAGGCCTTCCAAATATCAACATACTCTTCAGCCCCAAAGAGACACCTCGACCTTAAATAGAGCAGCATATTAACTAATGAGCTTGTAAGGATAGTAACAATGGAACACTCACCCATCCTCTTATTTTGTCAGTGATCAAACCAAATAGACTGCTGGAAGTACAGCCCAAAAAATTCATCAAACCCATATTAAAAATCTTAGAAACATCTCTTAGTTGGGGGACTCTGCCACCACACCTCTCACCACTGTATAAATTTCAACTATAAACTCCAGTCCCAGCCATAACACTTTTCCTATTTATAAATAGTTTTTTATTAGGAAACTGTAATTTCAAAGTTACAAGCTCTTTAGCATACATTTTTTCTTACTTCAAAAATATTGGATAGCTTCAAGTTCCAATTTTCAATACTATTACCAACCTGAGACAAAAGGGTAGCCATATCTTCCTGTTGTTGTCTTATAGAGCACAACCTCTCCCTAATATGAGCATCCAAAACAGTCATGGCTTGTGTTTCTTGTCGTGTCAACTGGTCTCTAAGTTGAGTAAAATATTGTTTCACACGAGCTCTTGCTTCTTCTGCTGTGCCTCCAGTCCCAGGCTCTGTCCCCACATTGTCTGTAGCAGATCCTTCCAGTTGTCGTGCCACACTCTCTGTAACAAAGTTGCAGTCAAAACTAAACAAATATATAAGTTTTTATTTAACTGAAAAATGACAGTATCAGGTAAGAAAATAAACAAAAACTTTAAATACTACCCAAAGCTTCAAATGATGATTTAGGCCTATTAACATTTAAGTGTACACCAGAATTTTATCAAATATAAAGAAGAAATCTAAAAGTTTTCCAGCAATGTTAATGTTTCTAGACACCAAACTTTTTAATTACTAAAACAATTACAAAACTGGAAATATTTTATACATAATAAAAATAGTAATACTAAAACAGTAACACAAACACCCTCACTGGAGGGGTGGGTAGAGCTCTCGGCTAGCACGGTGTTGGCCCAGCATTCGACTCTCCGACCGGCCAGTGAAGAATTAGAGGAATTTATTTCTGGTGATAGAAATTCATTTCCCATCTAACGTGGTTCGGATTCCACAATAAGCTCTAGGTCCCGTAGCTAGGTAACCAGTTGGTTCTTAGCCACATAAAATAAATCTAATCCTTCGGGCCAGCCCTAGGAGAGCTGTTAATCAGCTCAGTGGCCTGGTAAAACTAAGATATACTTAACACATACACCCAGTTATGGTTTTAAATGGAAATGCTGTCTCAATCGTGACCAAATTCCAGACTGCCACATCCATCATGTGGGTTTACAACAATCTAAGCATGTCATCACCCACAGTGAATGCCTCACAGGCCATGAAGATACTATATATAACAATTGGACCATAACTAGTTGGTGCCAAAAAGTCTTTGTAAACTATTAATTAGGGATGACAGGTAGTTAAACTCATACTCAAGAGGAATGGTAGTACTTATGATAGATGATGGTTCAGATATGGTAGATTCATCATCCTCTTCTAATTTTCCATCCTGGCATCCTTCATGACATAAACTAAAAAGGGTTTATTTGTTGTTAAATCTCATACAGGCTAATTGGTAAATGCCCAACTCTTTCCCAAAACACTCTATGGACTTAGAACTATAACACATTTTAATTCTACTTTCATTAGCAGTCTTCCTTCTTTATTATTCCATTTCTCTAAAAGCCATGGGTTCAGCTGCTTATCTCAACCCCAGGTACTCTCAAACAGATCCTATTTGTCCCAATCATCCATCCATTCAGGCCACTCAATTCTCCCCACCTAAATGACAATTCGGTCAAATTACATGCAAGTTAATGGGTTTGCAGTGACACAAATTTAATTTTTTTTAGATAACAAAATATATCTTTTTTGTTTAAACCCAATACTTATATAGTAATACAAAGTTACCACCTTTCAGCTCCACTGATTTCTTGAATCTAATGGTCCAGACTACAGGATAAGTGCAGGGAACCCAGGACTGATAGGTGTGTGCACAGGGATACTGCCAGACTTCTCTTGATTATGAAACAAAAGACTGAAGTGTGTGGGACATTCAAAGACTGTGAAAGTGGGCTGATATTAAATAACAGTTTTTTATGAAAAATTAATTTAGTTTTTAAAATAATTTCCCAGTAATATGAAAAAATAATAAAAAATCATCCAATGCACAATCAAAATCCTTAATTGAAATCACTAACCAAGTTTATGCGCAGAATCTGTAAGTTCTTGGGCTACCCTCTTGATATGCTGTGTAGTTGTACTAATAGTAGAACGAATCCTTTCTGCTTCTTGCTCCAAAAGCACATGCTGTAAAATTCAGATAATCAAGAAATAGTTTATGAAAATAAAAAATAAATATAAATTAATAAAAATAAAAAAAATATAAATTAATCCTATGCACCTTTAACAAGGATCTGGAAAACACTCAAAAAAGAAGATATAATGTACTTTTGTAACTTTTTCAACCATATGTGTTCTTTATTGAAAATACTCCAGTGGTAACATTAAGGTACTTAAAAAAAATGCTTTTTACCAAAACATCAGTATAGCATTACCAAAACATCATTATAGCATCATAAAAAACCATCTGTTTTTTTCAAATTCTTATCTGTAAACTGCTCTGCTACCTCTTCTTATGATATTATTATTCAAAATTCATACAACACTATGGAACCAGGTGATAGGTTATTGACCTGATCTGTATGTTTTCCAGGAACAGTACGATCACGTAAAAAAAGTCAAATATAACCCGACAGATATTACAAAGAATATAGAATGAATAAAAACACAAATAATAGATACTGAAATAACAAGTATCCTTCAAGGTAGCATCCTTCGGGGTAGCATAAGTCTCTCATAAATCTATATGCATCAATATTGCCATGAATATCCCACAGCTTTACACTAATAAGCAGTAAAGGCCTCTACTACTAGTGGATGAGAGCACTGAAAGAAGAATAAGGTACACCAACCAAGAGGGTCAAGTGACAGCGCATTCTCTGTTGGAATAAACACTGTGAACATTAGTCAAATAGAAGACTTTTTGGCAATGATGTGCTCTGGAATATTCCTGACATCCAATAGAGAAAACAGCATTACATCCTGGCCAACCCACAATGACATACGAGGTGGTTGTTAGATGAAATGCAATGGGTTCAGGTGATGCTACTGTTGCAGGAGTATGCACTTCTGATTTCATAAGGAACAGGCTGTGGAAACACTGCAGACTGTGATGACAGGCTCAATATGACTGATAGCTTTAAGATGAAAAATAATCATGCCACTAAAAAACATGACATACTACAGTAAAATGATAATAATTCAGTTACATCATCACTATCATTATTCGTGCCTCCTTTTATACTGACATGACTGCAGCCTATAAGCAAGAAATGCCACTATACTCTGCCATTCACCTGTCTTCAATTGTAACAGTCACACTAGTACTAATGAAGACAACAATGTCTGCACACTTTGGCCTTTGTACATTCGGACTGCTATAAAATTTGGTTCCTTGATGATCCACCTGTCTATTTGAATTGCCAATCATCCCATGTTCAAAAGGACAATTTTGTTAACCTTGGTCTATTTTATTAGTATCTAGCTGTATCCTTGCTTGACCAAGTTTGCTACAATCATGTAACTTATGGTGCCTTTTATGTAGTGTCATTCATGAAACCTGAATATGTGTTTGATGGACAAGAAGACCATAACTTCCATTATACAATGTCTGTTAACACCCATTTAATTCTGTATAGGCAGGAGTCTCAAATGTCAGCACTGAAAACAGTATCCAATATGATGCCTGCAAAGAACATGCCACCTAGAACTCTGAACAACTGGAATTTTTTGTGTTACATCATCCTTACGACTCTATACAGAGCATCAAGGTAGTATTGGTTTGTCTAAATTTTCTCAGCACATCAAGATGTTTCTTTGGTGTTGTAACCCTATCTTTTCATCTAGCTCTACATTACTTTTCTTCATAGTTCATTATGTTGATCAATTTTCCATGTCTCAGGCTACCATGCCCATGTTGTGATGTGTCAGAATTATCACTGTGATCGTTTTAGCGTATTGTGGTCACACAACATATGTTACACTCCTGTCATTAACTTCTCAATTTCAGTTTATGCCACCAAGCTCTTAATATCACACCTACTACCAAGTTCTCAATAAAAAATATCACACCTACTACCAAGTTCTCAATAAAAACTCCTGCTGTTGTACTCTCAATGTTGTCCTCTTGATAACTTGCTCTTTAATCTCTCAATATTGGGCTCTTACTGTCTCCCTCTTAATATTGTGCTTCTGATGTTTAACTAATTGCCTCTTTTTTCAATATCTCAACACAGTGTTCAGTTTCATCCTCTTGGTATCAGGCAGCCACTTCTGTAGTGCACTCTAACTGACAAGTCTGTGTGCTTTGACAAGTCTGTGTGCCCTTGACATTTCCAACAGTTAAGTGCTTTCACTATTGCACTGAAAATAACAAGCTGATAATATTGTGCTGTTGAAGTGGTACTCTCACTCCCGAGTTCTCAATACCACACTTACTGTTGAGCTCTCCATACTGAGCAGTTTTCTATGCTCTACCTGCCCTATAAGGAGTGTCTATATTTTAGTTTCCTAACAAGCATTTATCTCAAATCTTTGGTTGTTGGACACCTTTCCTGAACGTTCTTCAGTTTTCCATAGAAGTGCATCATCTTCGTGCCATAACTGTTCTAGATACTCAATATCTGTCTCTAGGGTCAGGAAGTTCCACAATCATCACAGCATATCGTTCACAAATTCTTTCCAGTGGAAAAGAGGATTGAACCACTGTAATACTTAATGTAACTCCAGGCAATCAAAATCAAAACCAATGAGAAGGATAAATGAAATGCCTGATGGCAAAAAACCAGCAATGTCTATCACATGAACAGCTAGCATTAAAAATCATGAAAATATTGAAAAAGTGATGATAGTAAAATCAAGTCAATGTCTATGATATACATTAGCAAAATAAAAGAATAAATCTTGACACAACTTAGAATAAATCATGACACAACTTCTAAGTTACAATAATAAATCACTATACAACTTCTAAGTTACAATACTAAATTAATAATTTTTAATAAGAAAATGAACTAAGGAAAAAAAGTTATGTTAGCCAAGAATATCTCATAACACGTCTGAATACTATAGCAACTTTATCAAGAAATGGAGCAAAATCCACGACAAGTGTTATGTGTTAGAGCTAAAATAATCCATAATGGAAAGCACTATGGCACCAAATGAAAACCATTCAAGCAGGTAAGAGGTTTCTTCTAATGAAGGTTCTTCTCAGAAAGGAAGAATAGACTTCTTTTTTCAATTTAGAACTCCATTTAAAGATATCACACTATTCCAGGAAGAAAAGCATTCATACAATAAGAAATTTGTAGATTGGAGGAACCTTCTTATATTCACACTAAGCTAAGTAATAATAAGTAAATATTGTAGGGACACCTCAGTTTTAACCCTTACAGGACGGGCTAAATATATATTAAGCACACCCCTAGACTGGGCTAAATTTGAGGTTGGCCAATTTAAAAAAAATACACATCAATGGTAAGAGGAAGATATGCATACCTGTACCAGTATGTACAGTACATGGTATAAGATAAAAAATTCTAAGAAATTTTTTGTACCTTCCACATTAAGTTGAAAGTGAATATTTCCAACCCTGTGCGGGGCCTCTTTACCAAGACAGTGTAAAAAATGTGCTTATTTTACCATAATTTTTTTTTTTTTTTGTACAATTATAATTACAGATCACACAATATCATAACATGTAAGAACTAAAATCAGTTACAAATTCTGAGTATATTTATTGTAAATATTTATGAGACATTCTTGGATGGGAATGGAGGACAATATTCTCCTTTGACATCTCAAGGCAAACTGATCTCTCTCTCCTGTGCCAACTAGCTATTATAGTTGCTGCAAGGGTTGCCATGAGTCATTTATGGCCCATGGAAGTGATCTTAACACTTTTCCCACAAAATTTTTTCAAACTGTATAGCGCAAAATGTTGATCATCAGGGGACGATACCTGGTCATAAACCTAAAGCTATAAATAGTTGTCAATTGACAATGCTTTCTCACAAAGGGTTAAAAAATACATTACTGATTTACACAGCAGATAAATATTCTACATTTTAATATGAACTTACTGAAAATTAAGGCAACTAACACTAAATGACCAAAAATAATTTAAGGCATATACCTATTTGTACCATCAATGTCATATTTACAAGTGACTCTAAAGCCATGTTTTACCTTTTCAATAACAGTTAATGTTAACATGTGATGATTTTTTAAACAAAAATAGGTTGTTCCATAACTCAACAACTGTTATACACTCCTGGAAAACTAAACCTGTACAACTGGCATTTACATCTCACCTTATGCTTTGTATGTTTATAATCTTTACATATGAAGCACATCAGGGGTGCTGCTTGACATTCTTCTTCAAGGCAAACAAATTCAACTGGATGAAAAGAATGATCCACACATCTGGGTTTCTCACGGGGTTTTTCTACATGTGCAAGGAAAGAAAAATCTTTAGATCATACAAATCATGGATGCCAAGTAACTTACTTAACATAAAAAAATTATAAATCTGTGAAAAATTGCCTTGCTGGTTTAATTCAATATAAACCACACTCTTAACAACTGAAGATTAGGTATCTTTCCATATGAAAAATCACTTGGTTTGAAGATCTTTTGGTATGAAGATCACATAACTATCATATTACTGGAAAATCTTTAAACAAAAAGCCTACTAACAAGATACACATGGTGTTCTTGCAAAATTACTGATATAGAATAAAAAATCAAGACACGACAATGATATTATTATGGTTTCATTCTCATTATCATTATTATCAAATAGTTCAAATAAACACTATATAAAATAACAACAAATACCTGATAAAGGAATGCGTTTGTGTTTATGAAGAGTTCTAGTTGCATGAGTCCGCTCTGAACAGTCTAGGCACAGATGAGATGCACAAACTGTACAGTATAGAACAGCAAGGTGATCTTCATCCTCATCACATGAAATTCCAAGCTGGAAGTAATATACAGTTTTTGTATACTCACTGATGACATTCAATACACATGAAATCATAGATATAAATAATTTATCCTTGTAAAATTTCCCTTTAGGTAACAAAAATTACCTCACATAAATGGGCAGTTACAACAAACTTTATATATTGAGTCCTTCTAATGCAATCACCAGTAACAAATCTAGCTTACTTTAGAGGAAATTCTATTCCAGTTCCATCCCAAAATTCTTATTCAGATTTCTTTAGTCAATATAACTGTGATGTCCTACAGTCCATAAACAAACTTCAACTGTCTCTTTTAATTTCACCTGTTGAAGTACTGCCCCTAGTATAAGCTGTATTGGTAATTTGAAATGTAGCCTTGAAAAACAATAATGTTACATTATTATTATTATTATTATTATTATTAATGTATATCCTTCAACAAGACCACTAAGTACCATGGAAAATAATTCAAATGTTACTGAAAACTGGACAAAGAGGGGAATAATAAAAATACAGTATTAACCACAGAGGAAACCTTCTCCAAGAACATTAATACTGAACATGATAACTGTTTCTACAGCAATAAATTTCTATAGTCATGTCTATGCTTATGATATTGTTTTTAATTGCCATGTTGTTAATAAAGAAGGATTCTTATGGTCACAGAGAGATGCTATGAGATAGTAGTTTTATTATTTCCCACTATTTTTTGACTCACAATGGCAATTATCTACTAAGATTAGAAGGTGAGTGATTTAGAATGCAAGAAAATAAGTCTTCATGGCAGTTGGTATATGGATGGTATGTGAAATTCTGACAGGCAGCAAGATGGTATCATCGCTGAGGTCTCTTCCAAAGGCATCGTGATCTTCTTAGCTCTGTTGACAGGACTGACTGGAAGCAGATGGGGGGGTAGTTGTACAGAGAGAGAGAGAGAGAGAGAGAGAGAGAGAGAGAGAGAGAGAGAGAGAGAGAGAGAGAGAGAGAGAGAGAGAGAGAGAGAGAGATGGGGCAGGGTTATGTGTCTTCCACTGGTGTGGGTGGTATAACATTATGCTTAGGTACGGCGATGGGCGCTAGTGTTGTTTCTCTCTCTATGTCTTGGTTTTTAACATATATTGGCCCCATTTGGGTTCGGTCGATTTCTTTCATTTTGTCGGATAATAATGGGAAGAAAATTAATTTCTTGCAACATTTTGATGTCCAACATCAATATTTTACCAATTCTGCAGCACCAGTCTCTTCTTTTACCATGTTGCCCCAGTCTCTTCTTTTACCATGTTTCATATGTTCTGGTCAGATCTTTTAATTTCTTCAAAAAATCAAAATACAGGTAATGAATAAGTCCCCTGAAATGTTAACACACTCCAGTTCATTTTCATTCTCTTCTTTCCTCACTGACTTCAGTGTTCCACAGTTTTCTTTCTTTTAGTTTTACTTTTCCCAACTTCATCTTCTATACTTACTTCCTATTACTGTGTAAGTCTCAACTGATGGTGGAACCACCATGGGTATGAGGTAATTGAAGGAAAGAAGAAAGCTCTATAAAATATGGAGAAGGGTAAACTGACCAAGGATCAGGTTGCAAGGACAAAGAAGATTTTGGAGGAATGGGATCAGTCTCAGCAAAGACAAGGGATAAAGAAAATCTTAGGGTGACAAAGATGTTGGAGGAATGGGATCAGTCTCAACAAAGGCAAGGGATAAAGAAAATCTTAGGGTTCTATCCCTAAGATTTTCTTTATCCCTTCCCTTTGCTGAGACTGATCCCATTCCTCCAAAATCTTCTTTGTCCTTGCCACCTGATCCTTGGTCAGATTACCCTTCTCCTTATTTTATAGAGCTTTCTTCTGTCCTTCAATTACCCCATACCCATGGTGATTCCACTGTCAGGTTTCTCTACCTTTATATCCTTTCCTAGGTGTCTCATCAGCTCTTCTGCCTTTTGTATACCTTCTTCCAACAGTTTTTACCTTTCTCTTTTTTATTCAATATTTACCTTTATTTTTCTAGGTATTCACTGTGATATTCACCTTCTATTACTAATTGTTTGACCCATTTTCTTCATATTACTGATCAATGACAAAGAGGTGAGTAAGGAAAGTGCACAAAGAAGGATGACCATAATAATTCTGGCAAAATCAGGGAGAGAATGAGAGAAAGGGCCTTCGTAAACAATGATGCCTGACTGAATAAACTTTAAAGACTTGTAACTACTGCTGCACTTTGCAACTCATCTCTTCACTATGCTTCTTGAAGGTTCATTTTATGAAGGCTAGCTGAATGCCAAAACATAAAACAGTAAATAAAAGAATGTTTATAACTGATAATGAAAAGAAAGAGAGTAAGTTAATTCATGAGACAAGAGGGAAGCACAACAGCCACAAACTCATAAGCAACAATTCTGGAGTGATATAACCATCCCTGTATTTTTATACTTTGCGATTGTTTCTATATCAAATAATTGGGAATCTCTATTATCGAAAATAAATACAAATAATTAGGAATCTCTATTATCAAAAACAAATACAAATAATTAGGAATCTCTATTATCAAAAACAAATGCAAATAATTAGTAATCTCTATTATCATAAACAATCTGCAAATACAAGCATTACAACAATTGGTTGGTTGATAGATCTGCCCAAAACTGCCACTCCTGTAAAGCCCAGCTTATCTTACCTTTTTAAATAGTACTTACTTCTCTCTGCTTGATTAAGACCTCTGGTAAGAGAACAGCATCTGAACGAGATGATGATAGTTTTTCTAAAAGCTCAAGAAGTGCAAAATTTTTCTTTAATCCCCAGACTCCTGACGCACCTAGAATAAAATTTACTTATGAATTCAAAATACAATACATAAAGAGGCCACATAAAAATACTAAAAACTACTTACATTCAATTTACAATATACTGTGATTATCATATAAAATGTTAAATAAGTCTTAAAACAAGCAGTTCTTACAACTGGGATTGTCATGTTCAACTAAGATTCTCTGTCTTCCTTTCATTTGGTCTTTTTGGCTAAAAAAACATTATTTAAAAAATACAAAATCTAAGCTGATATTGGTTTCTCTTATAAAAACATTACTTTATGCCTGAAAACCCGAACAAGCAAAGAAATGGATTACACAATTCTAAGATATACTGTACACAAGCAAGCAGAAATTATACAGCAGCTCACCGAGATAACAGATAAAAGCGTCTGAGCCTACACCGCTATAAAAGAAACTCCGATATATTGTTGTACTGTATATATACTGTATTGTGAATGCGTCTTTTTTGCTATAAAGTACTGTATATTTATACCATGCACCCATTAAACTAAAATGTTTATAACTGTGTATTTTAACAGTTAACTGCCTGATTTAGTAGTTCAAACAAAATATACCTTAAATTATCATATTACAATAACTTAATATCATTTAAAACAAAAATACACCCCAAACCATCATCCCAAAACACCCAAAGTCATTTTACATCACCCTCCTACACTGTAACTCTTACGTATATAACACCCATAAAATGCTTATAACAATGATTTACTAATTTTAAAATATTAATATTAATAATAAAAACAGCAAAATATCTATAAAATGTTTAATACAAATTAAATAAATCTGTCTTACAGAAGTGTGACGACTAATCTAGTTAATCCTGTATGCATAGTTGTTTTCTCTCACAATATCGAAGTTGCTCGATTTTCCTTTAAGCTATAAAGTATATTTATATAAACAAACAGTACTCGTCAAGTAAAAATTATAGGAACATCAGTTGGTAACATTATGAGCTAAATTAGTGGTAAATGGCAACTTTTCTTGTAAGGGAAAGACAAGTCTGACAGGAGGACAACAACCTCTACTTCCCGCTATGCTTCTGGCATTCACTGAAAACAACTGATTTCTTTTTGTTTGATCCGATTTATCGCCCCCAATGAGCGATCATCTCTCTCTCTCTCTCTCTCTCTCTCTCTCTCTCTCTCTCTCTCTCTCTCTCTCTCTCTCTCTCTCTCTCTCTCTCTCTCTCTCTCTCTCTCTCTCTCTCTCTCTCTCTCTCTCTCTCTCTCTCTCTCTCTCTCTCTCTCTCTCTCTCTCTATGAGACACGGATTCCACAAACTTTTTGTCCAGGATAAGACAAATGAAAATGAAGTGAAACAATTCATTAATCTACTGGCTCTATGTTTCAAGGAATGGCATTCAAAAGATTATTTTCCCTTTTGTTTCATGGTTATAATCTTTAGGATTAAAAAAATGCAAGATAAATTCTTTCATCTTTTCTTATACATTATTTATCCTAATGTCTTTACACAAAAATCAATATCATTGTAAAAGAGAACACATAAAAAAGCATAAAAATTAGCATAGACCAAATGACCGCTCTACGAGCTAGAAAATGTGATGATACAGGAGCGGTGATGTCTCTCATAAAGGAAACTTAACAGGTTAATGCAGTATAAACTGCGGAACAGTATACAGTACAGTATAGTATTGTAAAGTGAAATTACAGTGTACTGTATGCATAAACATGTATTCATGTGTGGGTGATGCACTTTCTTCCTCACTCAAACTCCCACCAATCCTTTTGGAGCCTGATTTGAAAAAAACAGTTTGGTGCTCAACCCAGAGGTGAAAAACCCTAAATCATATTTCCATTTCACACAGATGTATCCGTAAGTATGATATATAGTGGACCTGCACCTATTCACAGTTCTGGATTTGTGGCTTCACCTCTTCGTGGATTTTTCTGTGGAACTTATATCCACATTACAGTACAATACTGTATTCATGGAATTTTTCAAAGAGAAATATTCAATAATTACTGTATTTTCTTATTATTTTTGTGACTAAATACATTTTTCATGATAAAACTATTAAAATAGTCAGGTATAAGTGTTTTTCGAAGGGTTTTTTTTGGTGTTTGAACTATCAAAATAGGCAGTTACAAACATTTTTAGAGGGTATCAAGTATTTGCGGATTTTAGCTAATCACGTGGGATTGTGGTCCCTAACCCCCTGCGAATCCCAGGTGTCGACTGTACGACAGTCCGTTGTCTCTGTGCACTACTGTACTGCACTTCAAATGAGGCTGCCTACCACTATGAGAGTCCCTTACCTCACTTGCCAATTTAATTCTCAATTGTACGTGGGGATGAACAGCAAAATAAAATGTTTCTATGAAATAAATTTTCTGTTTCTAAGTGATGATTCTCTGATTAGTATATGTGTAGGGGCATCAGGTTTCCCTCAGCATTGGATATATGTAAAAAAGTTATACAGTCCTCAGCAGCACTGAGTCCTGGTGCATCCTTAAATCTCAGAAAACAAAAATCTTGTTATACAATTTCTTCCAGAATTACCCCATGCAGCCCCTGTTCATGCATTTTTTTGGCACTGTAACCCACATCACAAACCTACTGCCTCAAGATCTAGAGAAAAATCTTCACAGCTTTTTCACCAGCACTCACAGCTTCTCTCCATGTAATTACAGTACTAAATAAACATACTGGTTGGCTTCTTAAACCACTCATACCACCCATGACTTGCAAAAAATGTCCTTGTGTAATTTGGTCCACCCAACTCAATTCAGGTATACTTATTCACCATACAACTTAATTTCTCAAGATTTATTTGAAGACCTACAATGAACTCAACTATTTAAAACTTGCTCAAAACCTTATTATAGAGATCAAAATACAGCAGAAATATTGGTGAGCAAGGGATGTCTTGCCAACTGCTGGACACAGATATACACCAGGCTTGTGATTATCCATGTAGTGCCTACAGTGTTATGCATGATGAGCCAATATTTTTCCAGTGGTTTTCAAAAACTGTGAACTAGATATTTTTATCACATGGCCTTGTGTTTAGTTTTTAATATTTATTATAGTGTTAATATAATTAGAAAACCATATATCAAATTAAATAATCAGCCAGGGTCACCTGAATAATAAAAGAGGTTTGTACATTGTATGGACCTCATCACAAAAATAATTCTTTATAAATATCATGGAAAAATTCAAAAAAATTAAAATCAAATTCATAATATACTACATACCAACAGGAGTTGGTTGCCTGTCAAAAGGGCAATGAATATTATTATCGAGAGTTGGAAGGCGTAGAAGACAGGCATGACAGAGGGTATGTCCACAAAATAAGAGACGTGGAACTTTATCCCCTCCAAGACTAAAACCATCTTCACAAACACGGCATTCTAGCTGTAAATATGAATAGGAAAATTTTTAATTAGCAAAGTATCTACAAATGGTAAATTAAAAAAATAATAGCTTTAATCATCCGTAAAACATTAACCCACTTAAACACTACAAGATACAACTTCTGAAACAAAACTGATTTTTTCATACAAACCCATTACTATGACTCTTTCAAGCGTGTCAGCTCCTTTTCCAAATGTGCTTGAAAAAACTCCAGCTCACCATCAGCACATCTGGTTTCCCAAAACTCAAAAGTTACTTTGTAAAGTGAGGGGATTATTAAAAAAATCAATATTTCAAAAACTTATTTGTTTTGGCACTAAAAACATATCTCTACACAACTTCCTGAATAGCTAACTCTGTGGGAGGAGTCATGCTGTTATTTGGACACTGGATCCAAGCAGCATCGTGCCAGCAAAATACTGGCACTTACTCTTCACCTGCAGCTTAGAAACAAGTACCCCAGCTGACCACACCTTGTAAAGAAAGACCAAGATGAAGAGGAAGAGGAAGAGGAGTCTAGTCAGAATTATCCTTTTCTAGATGAGGGAGTAATATTCTAGTCTGCTGCTACAATATGGACAACTAAATTCAGTCAAAGGAAGTCAGGCGCCAAAGGTAAAGTTGCATAAAGATGAATATTCTGGAAACTCCATAAAGTAAAACTGATAGCAGAAATTTCCAAGTAAGCTGTATCTTTTTTTAAAAGGCCAGAGATGGTAGATACGCTCCTAATTTCATTATCCCTGACTTTTAAGCCAGATGCTACTAATTTGGAAGTATTAACATAACCTTTTAAAATTACCTTACACAATCAATATGAAAGTGGTTTTAGACACTGTCTCATACATAACAGCAAATAAAACTTGGTTGGAGCTTCCATGAAGCTCACCAGATGAGCCCAGGTCAATGGCACTACAGTACTCTTAAATACCTGCCACTCACTTTACAAGGTTAAACTCCTTTACCATGCTTAGAATTGGCCTATGACTGTTATGTCTGCCATGGTCTCTTCTTCACAGGAAATATCTTTTGTTCATGACACTTACCTGCCAGATATATATATAGCTGTATTTCTCCGAAATCCGACAGAATTTCAAAACTCGCGGCACACGCAGTGTGGCCAGGTGGTTAGTACTCATTCCCGCCGCTGGGAGGCGGGAATCGAGAACCATTCCCATTTTCTATTCAGATTTTCTCTGTCGCCGGTACTGTTAACATCTGTTACAGTACCTCCGCCTCTAGATTTCATTAACTTGCTTATTCCCACTTAAGTATTCTCTTGACTTTTGGTTTTGATTCTTGGACTGTGGATTGGCACACGCTTTTTCTGGACTGTTGTGGATTTTGCTTATGACCTCTCTTTAAATATGTCTGGTTCTAGTTCTGCTAGTTTCCATGTATGTTGCATGAGTGATTGTAAGGTGAGGCTACCGAAAGCTTGGTAGACCCTCACTCGGTTTGTTTGAGGTGTAGGGGCATGTTTGTCTTATAGATGATCGATGTAAGGAGTGTGAACCTTTATCGGATGCGAGCTGGAAGTCTTATGATTCGTATGTTCGCAAGTTGGAGCGTGACAGGGTTAGGAGGTCTTCCTCCAGGAGTGTGTGCAAGAGTCAGGTTATTTCCTCTCCTGATAATCCTAATGTAGTTGATGTTGCACCTGTCCCTGTGGTTTTGCCTTCGGGCCCTGATGTTGTGTCTGTGGAGGGTTTGGCCTGGCGCAGATCATGAGTTCTATCCGTGTGCTCGAGAACAAAGTGACATCTCTCCAAAGTGCTGTGAAGTGTAGTGCTCCCCCAGTGTTGTGGAGGGGGCGTCAGATCGGCCCCATAATGCTTCTAGGCCTGGACCGCTGTCAGACTCCCAGGACTCAGGGAGAAGGCATGTCGAAAGCCGCAAAGAAGGTTACGGGGGCTTCCCACCGATCTGGCGTCCCTTCGGCAGGTCCTGTTGTCGCTTCCCAGGCTGCCAGAGATCGTGCTTGGCGCGCATTCTCAGGACTGCTTTTGTCCTCCGAGGCGTCCTCCCTCGCAAGGGTGGAATTCTCGTAAGGACTCTCGTCCTCTCAAGAGGAGCTGTGTTCAAGAGGACGCTTCTCGTCAGTCTTCTTCGTCGGCTAGTTATTTTGAAGCTTTTCCACCGCAGAAGAGGACTAGGATTTCGTCTGATGAGGATGTTTCGGAGCGCCCCAGTCGCTCTAAGGAGAGAACCTTTCTTGCTCCTGTGAGGAAGAAGAAGGCGTCCCCTCGCCCATCGTCTTCCCATAGGATTGTCTCTCCTCCCAGACATGATTCTTCTCCATCTAAGAAGATTTTGTTGGAGATGCAGCGGCAGTTGTCTTCTCTTATTGCAGAGAAAGACTCTGCTCCTCGTCGTCGCAAGGACTTGACTTTGCCTGTCAAAAGATCAAGGAAGTCTCCTTCTCCTGCTCCGCTTTCGTCGTCTCCTTCGCCTGTGTCGTCGCCTTGTCGCCCTGTTAGCTCTCTTGTTCCTCGTCGTGGCGCTCGTCAACATGACGCTCGCGAGCTTCTTCCCAAGACGCTCGGTAGCCGCTCTTCAGGGCGCTTCTGTGCAGGGCGCTCGACAGGACGCTCTTCCGGTTTTGGGCGTGACGCCAGTGTCGGCGCTCTTCAGGGCGCTCTCAGGGCGCTCCTCAGGGCGTCCCTTTGGTTGCTCTTCAGGACGTTACGGAGCATTCTCTTTCGTCTGAGAAAAGAAGATCTCTTCTTCGTATCGGACCTCAAGGCCTTCGTTCCCCTAAAGTGTTGGGTGACTCGGTTGCTTCTCCGGCTGTGGCGGGAGAGGTTTCTGGCGATTCGGATCCTGATGACGTCGAGCCCTCGTCTGCTTCCTCTTCTTCCGATTATCAAGTTTTGACCGGCTTGCTTAAAGACTTGTTCGGGGACAAGTTTAAACCTTCGGCTCCTCTCTCTCCTCCTTCTCAGTTAGCTTCTTCCAAAGCTAGGAGAGCGCCAGGGTTTTGAAGATGACTTCTTTGTTGGCGACCAAGAGGGCTTTCAAGAAAGTCAACGTGTGGATGGAGGAACGGAAGTCCCATGGCAAGACCTCTTTCGCTGTGCCTCCGTCTAAGCTTTCAGGCAAGGCTGGTATGTGGTATGAGACGGAGAAGATCTCAGCCCTAGAGTTCCTTCCTCTTCTCAAGGGGATTTCACCAGTCTTGTCGACGCTTCCAGAAGGTCACATCTGCCTACTGCTAAGGTTTCTTGGACCTTGTCAGAGACAGACCATCATCTCAAAGGTCTCTTCCGCACCATGGAGTGTTTAATTTTTGGACTGGTGCTTGGGAGCCTTAGATCTTAAGCTTCAAGCTCGGATTCAATTATCCTGGGGAGCTCTCTAGCGTCCTTAACTGTATGGACAAGGCAGTTAGGGATGGATCTGAAGAACTGGCGTCTCACTTTGGTACGGGCCTCTTAAAGAAGAGGGCCTTGTTTTGCAACTTCACAGCTAAGTCTGTCTCTCCTTCATAAAGGGCAGAGTTATTGTTCGCCCCTTTGTCTAACCATCTGTTCCCCAGTCTTTGATTCGGGATATTTCCGCAAGTCTTAAGGAGAAGGCCACGCAAGATCTGTTGGCTCATTCTTCTAGACGTCCTCCAGCTCCTTCTTCTTCTTCTGCTTCAGTTTTGTCCTCCAGGAAGAAGAAGCCCTTTCATGGAGGAACTTCTTCCTCTAGATCGTCTCCGCGAGGAGGAGGTTTCACCAGAGGAGCGGCCCCTCTAAACCTAGGGGAAAAAAGTGACTCCTTTCACCTCCAGACACCTGTAGGAGCCAGGCTTCTTTATTTTGCGGGAGCCTGGAGAACGAAAGGGGCGGACGCATGGTCACTAACTGTTATAGAGAAGGGTTACAAGATCCCCTTTCTCATGTTTCCACCCCTTTGCACGTCGCCCAGGGATCTGTCGCCGTCTTACCACCGAGAGAAGCAACAGATTCTTTTGGACCTCCTGGAGCAGTTGGTAGAGAAGAGAGCCGTGGAACAAGTTCTGAAGTTGGATTCTCCGGGTTCTACAACAGGCTTTTCTTAGTCCCGAAACAGTCAGGAGAGTGGAGACCGGTCTTAGATGTAAGCGTCTTGAATCGCTTTATTTGAAGGAAAGATTCAAGATGGAAACGCCCCAGTCGGTTCTAGGGGCTTTAAGACCAGGGGACTGGATGGTCTCTCTGGACTTACAGGATGCGTACTTCCATGTTCCCATTCATCCTCAATCAAGGAAGTACCTGAGATTTGTGCTGGGGGGACGAGTCTTCCAGTTCAGAGCTCTCTGCTTCGGTTTGTGCACCGCTCCCATGATCTTCACGGTGATCATGAAAACGTTCGAGGTGGCTTCACCTGGCGGGTGTTAAGTGTCGTTCTACCTGGACGATTGGCTCATACGAGCCTCTTCTCGGGAGAAGTGTCTGGAGGACCTGACTTTGGCGCTGAATTTGATGAAGTCCCTGGGACTTCTTGTGAACCAAGAAAAGTCCCATCTGATCCCGCGCAGTCCATCGTCTATCTGGGGATTCAGATGGATTCAGTGGCTTTTCGAGCTTTTCCATCCCGAGAACGGCAACTGCTTTGCTTAAGAAAAGTTTCGTCCTTTCTAGGGAAAGAAACATGCTCGGTGAGGGAATGGATGAGTTTGCTGGGGACCATTTCCTCGCTGGAGAAGTTTGTTTCCCTGGGGAGGCTCCATCTCAGACCACTCCAGTTTTTCTTGGCGGAGAACTGGAGGGAAAAGGAGAATCTGGAAGAGATTTTGACGATATCTCCTTTTGTCAAGGATCATCTGAAGTGGTGGTTCGACCCCTTAAAGCTTGCAGAAGGGGTTTCTCTTCGTCTTCAGAGCCCCGACCTAGTGTTGTTTTCCGGCGCGCGTCCAGGGAAGGATGGGGAGCAACACTAGGAGGGGAGGAAGTGTCAGGCACCTGGAGAGGGGAACAGGTGTCCTGGCACATAAATCTCAAGGAATTGGGTGCTATCTTTCTGGCTCTTCAATTCTTCGAAGCCCAAGTTGCAGGCAGAATTGTCCAAGTCAATTCGGACAATACCACAGCTCTAGCGTACCTCAAAAAACAGGGGGGTACTCGATCTCGTTCCCTGTTCATCCTAGCGAGGATATCCTGCTCTGGACTCATGCTCGAAGGGTCACTATTCTCACGAGGTTCATTGCGGGAGTGGAGAATATCCGAGCAGACCTTCTCAGTCGGCAAAATCAGCTGCTACCGACCGAGTGGACTCTTCACAAGGAGGTATGTTTAGAGTTGTGGAGAATATGGGGACGTCCTCAAGTGGACCTCTTTGCCACGTCCAGGACGGCAAGACTCCCCCTTTATTGCTCTCCTGTCCTATACCCAGGAGCGTTAGCCATAGACGCCCTCCTCTGGGACTGGAAAGGCCTCGACCTTTACGCTTTCCCTCCCTTCAAGATCCTGGGAGAAGTGATAAGGAAGTTTGCAACGTCAGAAGGAGCAACGGATGACTTTAATAGCCCCCTTCTGGCCAGCAGCGGATTGGTTCCCAGAGACCCTGTCCTTCCTAGTGGACTTTCCAAGAACGCTTCCATTGAGGGTGGACCTTCTCAAGCAGCCGCATTTCGAAAGGTTCCACAAAAACCTCTCCGCTCTGAGTCTGACTGCATTCAGACTATCTCAAAGTTGGCCAGAGCAAGAGGCTTTTCGAGAGCTGTGGCAAAGGCCATCGCCAATGCCAGGAGACCTTCTTCGAATGCGGTCTACCAGTACAAGTGGTCTGTTTTTAGGAGATGGTGCAGGAGTAAAGGAGTTTCCTCGACCACGACCTCTGTACCACAAATAGCTGACTTCCTTTTTTATCTTAGGCATAAGAATAAACTGGCAGTCTCGACTATTAAGGGTTATAGAAGTATGTTATCGGCAGTTTTTAGGCACAGAGGCCTGAACTTGTGCGACAACAAGGATCTTCACGATCTACTGAGATCCTTCGAGACTGTCAAAATTCCTCAACTCAGGACACCTTCTTGGAATCTGGATGTTGTCCTGAAGTTTCTTATGTCTAGTACTTTTGAACCTCTGTCTTCGGCTTCCCTCAAGAACGTGACGAGGAAAGCTGTCTTCCTAACGGCTCTGGCGACAGCTAAGAGGATTAGTGAAGTGCAAGCAATTAGCAAACATATTGGCTTTAGGGGTCCTAATGCTGTATGCTCCCTAAATCCTTTGTTCTTAGCCAAGAACGAAAATCCTTCAAACCCTTGGCCCAAATCTTTTGAGATCAAAGGTTTGATGGAGATGCTTGGGCAAGAGTCAGAAAGAGTCCTGTGTCCTGTCAGGGCTCTCCAGTTCTACTTAGCCAAGACCAAGGAAACTAGAGGCTCATCGGACAATCTGTGGTGTTCGGTGAAGAGACCTGATCTTCCCATGTCCAAGAATGCCTTAGCATTCTTTTTAAGAAGTACTATTCGAGAGGCTCATTCCTCCTGCCTAGAAGGTGACATGAGACTTCTGAAAGTAAAAGCTCATGAAGTTAGAGCTATCGCGACTTGGTGGCTTTCCAAAAGAATATGTCTCTGAACGATATTCTTGGTGCTACCTTCTGGAGAAGTAATTCAGTGTTAGCTTCGCATTACTTGCGGGATGTGAAGACGACATTTGAAGACTGCTCTTCGCTGGGACCGTACGTTTCCGCAGACACAATGTTGGGAGAAGAAGGCAATACTCATCCTATCCTTTAGGGGTTAGGTTGTATTTTTTAATCTTGTTGTTGTTTATTTTTGGTTGTTGGGTGGCCATTGAGATGGACGTCCCAATTTTTTAGCCTATGCTAGGTTTATTACCTTAGATAGGGCGGTCAGGTGGTTGGTCGTTGCTCCTTCTCCCTCTCTGTATGGTCGCATGATCTAGTCCTATTGTGGTCACGCCCCCGTGGACAGGTCATCTGGATCTCTCCAGCTTTATAGGTCCCTACCTTGCTGGAGACTCTGGATAAGCAGAAGCAGGCTTGGGTGACAGATAACCTCGAAGTCAGCTATGCTAACAGGTAAGGAACCAAGGCGTCAATCGCCTACATTTATTTGTTTCCTAAATCCTATTCTGTCTCTTCCCACCTCCTATATCTGGCAGGTAAGTGTCATGAACAAAATGATATTTTAATAATAAAATAAGGTTTGTTCATACTTACCTGGCAGATATATATACTTTTAGTGCCCTCCCACCTCCCCTCTTGAGACAGTGGCACTAGAAAATCTGAATAGAAAATGGGAATGGTTCCCGATTCCCGCCTCCCAGCGGCGGGAATGAGTACTAACCACCTGGCCACACTGCGTGTGCCGCGAGTTTTGAAATTCTGTCGGATTTCGGAGAAATACAGCTATATATATATCTGCCAGGTAAGTATGAACAAACCTTATTTTATTATTAAAATATCATATTATGTGACAGTAAGGTTGTCAATGTGTATGTGGTAGGATATGACAACTACATACTTGCTGCCAGTAGGTATATAGCAGATGTGAAAATAACAGCCACATATAAACCCTGAATTTAGCTTTAGACATGAAACACTGAACAATCATAAAAATTACATTTGTATAATAAAATAAAGTTTTATATGAACTTACCAAGTAATTACATAGCTCCCATTCTGTAATTACATGCTAAGTTACTTATATAAAAATTACATTTTTATAATAAAATAGTTTTATATATACTGTACTTACCAAGTAATTACAGAATGGGAGCTATGTAATTACTTGGTACATTACTTATATAAAAACACTTGTTCTATTTGTCACTGTCTCTAAAATGGAGGATTTTCAATGACATTCATACAATTTAATGTTCCACAGAGCAGCAATATCAAATACAGTAACCAAGACTTGGGTCATACCAAACAATATTAGAGCAAGTAATGTAAATATATCTCATTTTCAGATTGTAAATTCATCAAACTATGTGTTCCTCAGCATGCAGTCACTATAATACAGGAGGGGTCTTGATTGCTAGGTGCCACAGCTAGATCACAGCACCCAAAAAGGGTTAGGTAAAATACAGAACCTGAACATAGGTAAGGTTATGGTTTAAACACACAAAACTGCATTAATCTGCTTATTCTGCAATCTAAATTTATGGATGACCAAGTGAGACAAGATTCAAAATGTTGTGACCTAACTTACGCATGCACTTGACTCAGTCTTAGGGTGTATCACTGGCATTTGGCACTGGCTGTCTTACAAAGAGCCAGTCCTACCAAACATTATACAGTATACCCTGTGCAAAGGTACATGAAATAAAAGCTTAGCTGAGTTAAAATAAGCCTGACCTTAGCTAAGTTAATACAAGCTATTAGCCAGTATATATACATTTGGACCCCATCTTGACCTAACTCTTCAACTATGAGGATAATACCTACAATCTTTCTTGCCTGGCACAACATAGACAATCTTCATTTCAAAATAAAAATGAATAATATTAACAGCAACAGTGAAACAGTGGTGTACTTAACAGTGTACCTAATACAAAATGTGTCTAGCTTTCCTTAAATTTTCTATAAAAGTGGTTTTAAGGTTGCTTATATTAACCCTTACAGGCCAGGTTAAAAAATACATTTAGAACACCCCCACTGGGCAAGCTTTAAGGCTGGTCAATTAAAAAAAAAATCAATGGAAAGAGGAAGATATGCGTATGCACAAGGTATAAGAAAAAAAATTCTATAAAACCTTGTGATTCTTCCACAGAAAGTTGAAATTGAATATTTCCAACCCTGTGCAGTGCCTCTTTTCCATGACGCTCATAAAACTATACTAATTTTAGCAAGTTATACCTGCTGTTTCTAGTATTTTTTTTTATTCCATTTCGTAAAATTACAATCACAGCTCACACATCATAACAGATAAAAATTAAAATCAGTAACAATTCCTGAACACATTATCATAAAATATTCACAAGATGTATTGGGATGGGGAAATGCAGTTCCTTTTAGCAAGTTTATGAATGTTCTTTCTAATATCTTTTGTATTTTAATTTGGAAAACTACAATTACAGGTAACATACTACTGTATTGTAAAAGATAAGAATTAAAACCAGCAACAATCCCCGAGTATATTTATGGCCAAATATATTCAAGATGCACCAGTACGGAGAGGTGTAGTGCCTTCCTCCGTGACATCTCATGGGAACCTGTTCTTCAATTTCTTCCTAATATCACTATCTGTGGTAAGTTCTTCATTGGAGGGGTGGGTAGAGCTCTCGGCTAGCACGCTGTTGGCCAAGCGTTTGACTCTCCAACCAGCCAATGAAGAATTGGAGGAATTTATTTCTGGTGATAGAAATTCATTTCTCGTCATAATGTGGTTCGGATTCCACAATAAGCTGTAGGTCTCGTTGCTAGGTAACCAGTTGGTTCTTAGCCACGTAAAATACATCTAATCCTTCGGGCCAGCCCCAGGAGAGCTGTTAATCACCTCAGTGTTCTGGTTAAACTAAGATACACTTACTTACCAGCTGTGGTGTGAGTGTTTCCATGAGTTGCCAAAAGTCATTTATGGCTCATTCCAGTGATCTGACCATTTTCCCTGCAAAATTCATTGAAATTGCATAGCGCAGAATATACATTCTCACCTAAACAGGTCTGGATCGAAGCCCCTAAGCTATTATTATGCCTCACATGATCATGACATAATGCAAGAAGTTAACAAAGACACAGGAACTCAGCACAAACCATGGCATCTAACACTCAGAGATATGTGTGGAAAACTGGGGTCTTTAAATCTAATTTCAAAACTGCTATTCAGTATACTGAAAAATTAATTCACCTTTGACCTAGCTATATTGCAACATCCTTCTGGACCACACAATAGTACTAAGCTTTACTTTGTGCAGCAATGAAGTGTCTGCCCCATTGTGGGGTAGTGCCATCAGTGCACCGTACGCATTACTTAGGGTTCTTTGAAGCATCCCTTCATTCCTTTTACTGTGCATCTGTTCATAGTCTCTTTCTTCCATCTTATTTTCCACCTGCTCCTAACAATTGTTTTATAGTGCAACTGCAAGGTTTTCCTACTGTTCCACCTTTAAAACCTTTCCTCTCAATTTCCCTTTCAGCACCGAATGACCTCATAGGTCCCAGCACTTGGCCTTTGGCCTAAATTTTATATTCCAATTCCAATCCAATGAAGTGTCTGACACACTTTCGTTTGCATACTCCACAGACTTGTAGTTTTAACCCATCACATCCACAAGTTATGCTCAGTAAGTTTCACAAGTCTTGTCGAGGGCTCAACAAAGCCTACAAGTCAGATACATTAAACTCTGAGAACTCTTGCATTAGAGTCTAAAGCCCTCCCTAGATTAATCTTTTCTGAGAAAGCGGAGCAATGAAGCCAAAGTTCCCAGCCTTACAACCAGGCTCCTGACATGCAAACAGAAAAATCTGAGTTGGGATAGGGGTACTGCTACCAGGCCTAGGCCTGGGACCATATGCAGGGTATTCTATTTATACATATATAGTATTTATAATTTTCAGGGTTCTTTGCAGGAACGCCCCGGTACTGAGGTGCCCTGCTTCCCGCCTTATAAAGTGCCTTTCCTTCTAGTGTCTTTCTAGGCTAACCCACTAACCTAGGCCCATGCCTTGCCTAGCTGTCAGTAAATGTATACGGGCACACAAAGATATCGCCTATTAATATTTTTTGGTCTAATCAATATAAAATAGGGTGTATTTAATACAGTATAGGTGAGATAATCTGAAAAATTTACCAAGATATTGAGAAATTTGCCATCTTTTGTTTAAGGTTTTATGTTCGTCCCCAGAGGACTGGTACTCAACATGGCAGAAGCTCCACGGGACGCCGTGTTTACTACCAGCTCCTTAGGGATGAAAGTAAAAATATAGACAAAAGATGGTAAATTTATTCATTATCTCATCAGGCTATCTCAGTACGTTTCTCAAATTAGGCCTAAGCCTACTACACCTATCCTGCATTAGGGCTATACATACCATTTCCTGTATTGTTGAGCCAGAAAATTATATTAATAGGCTAAACGATATCTTTGTGCTGCCGTCCCCTTTCCATTTAGCCTTTCCAACTCTCCCATTTAGCCTAGTGTCTTTCTAGGGTAACCTAGTAGCCTGGGGTCATGTCTACCCTAGCTGTCAACTTCGTTTACCAAGGTCGTGCTCCAACCTCCACCTCTCTCTCCACACGCAGCCATGTAAAGGTCTACAAATAACTCAGCTGTCTGGTTAATCTAATTAAGAATGAAAAAATCAACTCCAATTCCGCACAACAGTAAATTACGGAAAGAAAAGGTAGACTAGTCTACGCCTAACTACAATGTTTCAGGGTTACTTACGTTATTGCCATTCCTGTTGGAGACGGTATTATGTGGATTATTAAAGGTATGAAACGACTGAGATTTTACGAGTGCAATAGACATCAACGACTCTTCCGCCATTCCTTGATTTCGACTAGTTTGGCGAATATCTACAACCCCAACATCGACTTACACTAACATTCACAAGAGCCAAGGGCTACAGTAACGAAAACAACATTGAACATGACCTGAGGTAAGATGATCCTGGGTGTCAGTAGCAAAGCTACTTGGCGTGTGGTGATTTTTAGTTTGAATTTTATTATTCATTTCTGAAGTCACATGATAAAAAAAATGGTTGATTTATCTTTATTTTTTTGCATTTCTCCAAGGCCTACGGTAAACCTACGCAAATCGCCTTATCTGAGAAGTGACCTTGAGACGAAGTCGTGAATGACAGACCTCCTTTTATCACTCACAAGAATTCTAACAAGCATTGTCTATGTTGTTTTCATTTATGCTGTTCTGTGATTATAACGCGCATTCATTTACCGACAAATAAAACGTATATTTTACACTTGCTTTTTATATACAAGCAACAACATCTCATCCTAAATGAACAGTCTGTTGTTTTTTAATGAAAAAGAAATAGAAAAATGAATCACATACCAATAATGTGATAAATCTTAATTAGACAAACGAGTTTGGAAAAAAGTTTCTGGCAAGATTAGGTACTATGCATGTTAAACTTTGAGAACAATGGCATAAGGTTAGAGGAAACACCAAGTATTAAGAAATATTCTGAAATTTGCCAATCGTAAATAATGGAGATGGAGCATGGTGAGAGATCTGCTATTTAATAAAGTACTCATTTTGTTGCGGTTTGATTTCAGATCCTACTTTCTACATAACTTAGTAATCTTCTCAAGATGTCTGTTGACTGTGCTTAGGCTAAGTAGCAACTTCAAATCACGCAGATGGAAGGAGATAAATGCAAAAAGAATTATAGCATTTGTATCCTTTACATTCTTTTCAGTGTTAACAACTGTGTTGCTAAAATAAATTAAAACAACAAAGATGCCAGACCTGTGAAACAAAAATTTCATGTTCTCTAAAAGAGCTCTCTGCTTCCAGTTACTCTAAAGACTGATGGATGTCACGTTTACACCCCACATCTAATAAATTACAGTTTATTTACGGGTGTCTTGTGGCTAATGAAGTCTAAGGCCGCATTAAAATAATTTTGAACAAACCTGAACGAATAAGCTAATTATTATCAAGGTTATTATGGGTATGATTAGATAGTTCTTAAAAAAAGCATCACACACGCATTCAGTTATTTCTGGCCCTCACAACATCTGAAATAAATAGTCATGCAAGAGGAGACATCGGCAAGGTACAAAAGATATGCTAATAGGTGGGTTTACGGTTACAATATCATACAGGGAATTCAATCCTTCGGGATTATTTCTTGAAAGATATTAAAGCTAGCATCCTTTGACATAATTAAACCTGAAAGTTGGTAGACATAATATAATTCGTACTGTAGGAGTTGAAGTAAAGTAGAAATAATTTACTGATTTTAGTTAACTTTTCCCTATGAGAACCATTGTTGGTGTTATTATTGTCTTTTTGTATCTTAAAATGGTCTGGTTATCAACTTGTCGTCTCTTTTCTAAAATTTTGAGTGATTAGCTCACTTGCAATAATGATAATATATTATTGTTACCATTAGAGTTTTACTAGATGCCAGTATCCTAGGAATAGTGCTAAAAAGTAACCGTGGAATTAGTGCGCCGAGGAAAGAAGAAGAAACGCAACCTGTCAACTGTCAAGTGTCAACCATAACAACTGTTCCCTTATCAGCTGTTGGAGAGCGTCAGCTGTAGCCGAGCATCTGAAAACTGACTTTGTAGTTAATCTTTTACGAGAAGTGCTAGTTATCAACAATTTATTTAAGAAAAGTTATACACTATACAGACAAAGTTGCTTGTTTAAATCTTATCGCGCAGTCGTAACTAGCTTAACTGGATTATGATATTAATGCTAATGAAGGCTTAGTCTTGTCACAGGTGGCGCCAACAGGAAAAAGTTAATATTCAATACTTAATTACCTGCTGTCACAGCAAACCAGGGGCAGGTTAGGCTAAGCAAGCTGCCATAGCTATGATTATTGTTTGAAATTATAGTCCATTCCAAGAAACCTTACTACCTCCCTTCACCGTCACACAGTTGGGAGAATGAGCAAGAATGCAAGAGTTCGCCATTTACAAATAATAACTCCAGAGGAAGAACTGGAAAATCTTAGAAATGAGGTAAGGAGCTTAGGTTAACCATCACTGATAGACAAGGGTCTGAAGTGTTTATTTCTTTGGCATACTGTGTTCTCTCCTGGGTACTACCCTTTGCTGTGAAACATGTTGGTTTCCCGTATAGGTTAGGGAAATGCCATACCAATTGAGGTGGTAGGCTAGTTAGTAATTTGATTTTACATTTTTTATATTATTTTGTAGGCTATTGTTATATTCAGTTATAAATATGTAGTAAACAATTGTTTAGCAGCCAGTTTATTCAAATTTTTATTTAACTTGTATTTAGTTAAATAATTTAAAGTGCTAAAATTTAAATCGCACAAAAGTGTTAAACTGATTAGAGAACAAAGTAAGAAGGAATAGTAATGCATTCCACTGAAATTAATATACTTATGGATCTGGAAATATATATACTTATGGAGAAAAGAATTTTTAAAATTCTTTGATTATCATGACTGGTAATTCTATGTAACAGGTCTGCATAAATTTTTTTGTATTAAAGTTGAAAAAACTATAAATTAAACGTTAAGAGAAGACTCTTAAAATCAGTCAAACAAGCTTAATTATTTCATGTTTAAGATATCTGTATAACTGTTAATCAGATCCAATACTAAGCTCTTCATAACCAGTAAGAGTACTGTATATAATCAAATTATATAGTTTGCTTTTTCCCTATTTGTCATAAAGACTACTTAAGGCAGTATGGGATCATTACTAATAGTGTGATGTGTGCAGCATGCTGTAGACAGTACCAAAGGTTCTTTGCTGTGTCATTCTAGTTGGCATAACTTCTTTAACTCACCTTGTTTCATTTTCAATTTTCATTGAACAAATCCTTTATGCTGGTCCTAATATGTGACAGGTTTTTTGTCAGACAATGATATAATAATAATAGAGAGAGTTTGATCTTTCCATTTAATCTAGATAGCCAAGTGATAGAGAGTTTTCATCACTATAGTAACATTAATCTGGAAAGATGGGCACCAGCAAAGCTTTGTACTGCATTTATCTTTGATTTACAGTATAGTACTATGATGTAATTCCCCTTGCACAGGTAATGTACTGGATAATGTCCCAGGATGGTCATTATAGTTCAACATTACACTCTTGCTAACTAGACTTCATGTAGCTCATTAGTTAAACACTGTTTCATCCTGTTTTTTCGTAGCAGAGTCTTACGTAGGCTGATGACATATTCTTCAGTGCATATTAATTCAGTTATTGCAGTGTTTTTCATGGAGCATTTTGTTGTCTCTTAATATGATACTTAATTTCCTCTGTTTAATATGATGTTTAATTTCCATGGATTTAAAGGAAAGTCCTGTAGCAGGTTTTGGACTTCTATAGCAATGCTTATCATAATTTTAGTGTTAGATAATAATTCTATTGGTTTAGAGCAAAGAGGTATTACTAATTATGTTGGTACTGGCTTCCCAGGTTGGAGTATTGCAAAGGACTGTCGAAAGCAAAAGTGCTGCAGTTACCATCCTACGTGCAGAACTTCAAGAATGCCAAAGAGAACGAGATAAGTTTCGTACCCTCGCTGAGGATGAAACACTTCACCGATCATCAAAATCCTCTGTCTCAAAGGTGAGTGGGAAGCACTAAGGAATCAGTTTAGGATTTGATATGGATTAGTGATTCTGAAAGGGTGCCTGCATAACACAGACAATTGTATTTACATTTAATGGATATCCTCAGTATCTTGACTGATCAAAACCATTTTGAGGTAATCCTGAGCGACCAACAGTGGTTTTATTTCTGTAGGGTAAACTACAGCAATAGTAAGGAATAATTAGCTTTTTCATGGAAACAATTCTGTTCCTTTTCTGAAAACAATCTAATTGTTTTATTGCTAAAACATACTAACTTTCCATTCTTCTATTGCATTATTTGTCATAAGTATGTTTGGAAGTAATACTTTAAAGTAATTAGTATTATTTTTGAGATTACTGTGTTAAAGTATAATATACTTATTTGTCATAAGTATGTTTGGAAGTAATACTTCGAAGTAATTAGTATTATTTTTTAGATTACTGTGTTAAAGCATAATATACATTTTAAAAATTGTAAATTTGTAGTATTAGAATGATTATTGTCCAATTTTAGGTAATTTGTTGGTCTTTATTGTAACTTGAGGTAAGTTTTACCTTTATTTCAGAAGCCAGCTTATTCAGACCCTTGTCGTTCAGCAATGTTAAGTGGTTCTGAGGGAACTCTTGCACAACTCCTCTCCATTTCTAAGGAAGAGAATAAGACATTGCGACTTGACTGCACTGAACTTCGATGTAAGCTTCATGATGCACAGGCAGACATTAAGGTAAAATTAGTTAACAAAGTTGGCTTCATATTACTATTGTGCAGTGATTTGATTAATAATTGGACTGAGGAAGACACAACCAGTCTTACTGTGACAGTATCTCAATTCAAACGAGAAATTTTTGTAGAAATATGCATGACTTGGAGTTAATGACAATTGTATACTTCCATGCAGTCTTGGATTGCCGTATCTTAAGTGTTATGTGGTATGGTACCTTAATGTCTTTACGTATAGGTTTTGCGAGAAGAGATACAACGCTTACGAGGAACCGCTGAAGGAAGACGACGAAGCCTTGCTGTCACTGCAAATAGCCAGCTTGCTCATCAGGAGCGGGAGCAGTTCATCTCTCAGATGGAATCTCTGAGTTCAAAGGTTGTGATTTGTACAAGTTCTGTATATCATACAGGAGTGTTGATTTAGGAGCCCTGCCATTATAAAACAGTTAATGTTAAAGAAGTATAAAAAGTATTACAAGTTTCATATTTATCTCAATTGATACAAGCATAGTTAAAAACGCGACCTATGAAGTCATATCTCCTGAGCAGTTTGGTGTAGTAAAATGTTGTTTATTGCACTAATTAATATGCAGTACATGATAAACTGGATATTTCCTGTGAAAATGGAATAGAATATGAAATGCAGTCAAATGATTGCATTTTAAGTTATCTCATATTGTATAACTATTAAATTTGATAGCATCATTGGAAATATGTGTACTGTATATGTTTACATGGATTACCAATACCACTTTACTGATTGATATTGGTTCTAGTAGCACATGCCATTCTGTTGCATACGTACCTTCCATGAGTGATGGTTGAATGCAAGTTACTACAAATGTTTAATGGAAACTGGATTGCATAACACTGATAGGCAGTTGCAAGTCTTTGTGTCAGCATAATTTTTTTGTATACCCTGCAAAGCTTCCAGGATGATCAGGAAAGTGATTTTCTAACTCTAATATTGACCTTTTGATACAGTGTCAAGCTCTTGAGGGTGATGTACGCGGGCTGGTAGAAGAAAGGGAAGAATTGGTAAGAGAACTAGATGCTTCAAGCCATAAGATACATCGCCTCAATTACATTCTCAATACTATTCTTTCAAATAGCTCCACATCTGATATACAAGCAAAAAGAATTGTTGATCTTGACTCCATTATCACTGAAAACAGGTTAGTTTTGCATAGCAAAAAACATTTTATAGTATTAATTTTCTCCTGTGATGGAAGCTATTGCATGAATTTTAAATGACAGTACATATATAACTTAAAATTGTGAAAAAGTAAGAAAGTGAAGTATGTTTATTTTCTTATAAGTTTACTAAAGAACTTTTGGCATCAGGTGCTGAAGCATTTGTAATACCCTAGGAAGATGGTTGATTCCAGTATTTTGAAATTTTGGTCCTGACCTAAGTTACGTGTTTGATAATTGTTCCGAGAGCCCCTTAGATGTGAGATGTTTATGAATGCTTTTCTTACTGTAAGTATTAGTATATAATTGTTACAAAGTAGTGCGAGATTGCTGACTCCATTTCTAGATGCATTGAGCTCACCCACTCTTTTTTCTATAAGAGCAAATGAAAATTGGTACAGTAAGAAGAAAACTGAAAGTAGTTGGACAGCCAGATATGGAAAGACCAAAGGGAGCAGATGAAGAATAAAAGGCATTGTGCCATGCAGTTAAATTATTAAATAAAAAGAGCATTAATATGCTGTTTTCATATGTTAAGAGAAAACCCCTTAGGCACATGTTCTATTGTACTTCAGTTGATTAATTTGCTTTGTTATTCGATGTAAAAGTGACTGAAATGGGAAATGGGTATTATGTACTGTATAGATTTTTTCCTCATTTAGGTGTGAACAGAAAAAATATAATGCAGTAATTACCTTTGTTTCAGACCATTTGCTATATTATTGATAAACTGTAGTCGCAAATTTATGAGACTGTCCTTTATGCTTGTCTTGATCTTGGTGGATGTTAAACTTTGTAGTCTATAGGTTTGATCACCATTGTAATGTGAACCATCAGTAATTCTCTTTATTTTTCAGGTACTTGCAGGAAAGACTGAAGCAAACAGAGGAAGAAAAGAATCTTATCAGGAGTAATGCTTCAAAATACAAGGTAAAAAATTAATAATGTATATATGTCTGATATGTTAAGGTGAATTTGTTGAACGAAAATACTTTATAAATTTATCTCCCACCAGCACAGGCCAGCATTTTGTTTTTTCAGACAACCAGTAATTAAATGAAATTGGAAGGACATGCTTGTTACTAATTATGTAGTTGCTGTTATAATGTAGAACTAAATTTCAGCCTTCTCTTTTCATGCTGCCTTCCTAGAATGCACTTGAAAAGTGCCGAACTCAAGGCACAATCAAGTTAGGCACTCCTGAGAACCTTATTGTAACACCTAAACAAGGTATAATTTTTTTGTTTTTTAATGCTGTAGTGTGGTATTTGCTTCTTGCTTCCAAAAAGATATTCTAAGTGGTGCTGATTTTAAAGGACGGACATATTTTGCCTGCAGTTTTTTTATTGCTTTTTTAATGCATGCACTTTCTCACCTACTAATAAGATTCTGATGTGTGTAATGTAATTTGCTGTAGCAGTATAAAACATAACAATAGAAGTTATGTAATTTATTTGTTTAGGTTGTAGACATTTTGTAGCAATGGTAATTTCCGTATTATTACACTGAGAGACTGGTAGCACCCATAGCCAAACAAGAGGAGGCATAATTCTCTGCAGTGAAGGATTGGTCTTGCAAGATCTTTTATCTTCAGCTCCTGCACCATCCAGAGAAGGAATAATTAAGTGCAAAATTAGGATGAGTGCTGCAAGGATTGACCCAGCAAACTGCCAGGTTGACCACCAGTTTGTCACCCCTGTGCAGTGTATCACTATAGACATTGATGCAGATATGAAAGTTAATTTGGAAGGATGAGGGACAATCGAAGGATATAATCAACTGATGGCAGCACTGTACTCTTTCTCTTTACATGAGCACAAGCCATAAAACTCTCTGATGGATCTTGCAGGTCCAACCAGCTAGTTCTGGGATCTTAGGTAGCTCTGTTCATCCCATGAAAATTTGACTATGGCAAATTAAAAGTAATGAGTTTGTGGTGAAACAAATCTTACTTTGTAAAGAAACTTATTCATACAAACTCATTACATGCAATGCAAAGTTGTCACCTCCCAGCCCCTCCAATTTTTCACAGCTAATGGTCCTGACTATTGAATAGGGGGGAGGGGTGTGAGTGATGTAGGAGTCTCATCCAAGAAATGGGAAATTTTGCACCACCTTAGGGTAATGTCTTTGTCTTTTTCGGTAAATATTGTATTTATCACAGACCCATTAATGATTTAATGACCTTTTAGTGTATAGTATACAGTACATAAATCCGTTTCATACCAAAATATAAGGCTAGAGTAGCAGTGTTGTACTGTATATTTATAATACCAACTTTATGTTGAGATTAATTTTTTCCACTTTTAATATTGTAAATGTTAGGAAGTTTGTTTTGGAATTGATATTAAAATTTCTGATGACTTGTCAAAAATCCAATAGATTCCAATACCGTATAGGTAACTCTAACCCTTCATTAAAAGAACAGTCGTGGAAGCTTGACAATTTTTATGTATATGCTGAAGATAGCTGTAAAGCTAGAAAATACCATTTAAGTTTCCCCAGAGAAACATAGCATCATATGCTTATATGAGGGGTTGCTTCTTTATGGTTAGTAGACCTTAGCTAACTGCAGGTACGGAGGTTTGATGGCAAGTCATTTCATGGCTTTGATCTTTGGTTTAAGAGACTAAAGAGTTAGTCCTTCTGAATGGTAAGGTGAGGAGAGCATTCATTCTTTACTCTCACCCACTATCTTTCTCTCCAACTGACATTTGATAATGAAACTGGTGGTTTTTGAAATTTAGTTAATTTCAGTGCATACCCGTAATGTACTATGATCTACTCCAAGCTTTGAAGTGTGTTTTTAGTTTTGTTCTCATGGTTTTTTAAGTATATTTATTAGTATTACATGTTATGGAATGATTGGGTGTAATTGTACAGTATACTGTATGCAATATATCTTTTTTTAGGAAAACCTTTAGTGGTTATTTATACATTGTGGACATTGTTGCAGTTGATTCAGTTTCCAGTAATAAAAAATTACAACTATTTTTCATTTGTTTTGCAGGTACTGTTGTTTAATCTTATTTTACAAAACTCTGCACATTGCTGTCATAAACCATATTGCTATTTTTCATAGTTGGAGAGCTGCTTCGTGATTACCGAGGTGAAGTAGGTGGAGCAGCAGAAACCGATTTGAAATCCTTGTGTGTTGCCCTTGTAGATGCACTCAATCAGCGTTCCCGTGCATTACGTACACAGCGTTCAGCAAACAAGTGAGTTGTTTTATTTGTAATTTTTTTTTATTTTCAAGTTTGTCGTTTGTCTCCTTGTTTTAAGATTGTGTTCTCATGAAAATGCAGTATGTATAGTTTTTGAACCTTTATCCACACTTCATTAGTATAAATGTATTATTATGTATAATGTCAGGAAATTCTTGATTATGATATAACACAAAGTAAAATAATATGTGCCACAATAATGTAAAGCAGATTCATTTTTTGATAAGCAAAATTTCTGCAGGGTTTTGGCAAGTCGTGTCTCTGAGCTGGAAAGAAGACTTGCAGATTTTGGAAGTCTGGACAACACAAAATCATCTGATGGATTAAACAAAGGAAATGATGGTTCAGAGCCCCAAATATCTTCACTTACCCTTATGGAAGGGTATATTCCTCCCTCTGGACCATTACCAAAGTACTCAGAAGAAATGCTCATGAAAGATCCACGTTTGCAACATTTGTTAAATAATGGTGTTGAAATGGAAGAGATGACTTTGAAAAATGATGTTATTGAAGATGCAAAAGGTACAAACACTGCAGAAAATATGGAAAAGATTGAGAAGAATCATCACAAAAACTGTTCTGGTAAAAGTGATCTTCAGAATGCTGATATGCCAAAAACTTGTAGTGCTGATTCTATTCAGGGAAATAAATCACAAGGGAAATTGCAAGAGACTGCTGAAAATAAAAGAGCTAATGGTGTTTCAGGGTTTGAAGATACATCCTGTAAACCCTCTGTGCAAAAACACACTACAGTGGCAAACCAAGCTGTACACGAATGTGAAAAAAATGGCACAGAAGCCATGTCATTGGCTACCAATGGGAAGCCATCAGATGATGTGAAAAAAGTTTCTGTTAAAAGTAAAGTTGATTTAAGTAATAAAAATTCTCAGATCATACTAACAAAAGTAGAACAAAGTAAAAAATCATCTACCAAAGAAGTTGCTAAATTTAATGCAAAACTGGAAAAAGTTTCCACATATGTGAATCCAGAAGATGAGCTTGAGGAAATAGTTCCGATTGATAAGTTAGATTTTTACATAAAGGAAGTACAGATGAAGAGAAAGAGTATGGTGAAAATATCTGAAGATGACAATAAGAGTGAAAAAAGGAAACAAGTAATTGACAAGGCTCCAAAAATGCCTGACAAAGGAGGGGAAACAGAAAAGCCACTGCCGAAAGAGAAGACTCCCATTGAGGAGGAATCTGATCAGTCAAGTACCTTGCCAGATATTGCAGATAGTAATGATGACAATGATGAAAGTAGTTTTGATCTTGATATAAGTGACTATGATAGTGATAATGACAACTTAGATTTGGCTCTCCAAGATTGGCAAAATGATTTTGACAAATACTGCCCAGGGAAGAAAGATAAGACAAAGAAAAAATCAAAAGAGCCATCAAAGAAACCAAGTGGGAAAGAAAAATTTCACTTCTGGAGTAAAGATAAATCTCAGGAACCAAAACTATCACCTGCCTTAGAAGAGTTTTTCAACAAAGCGACAGCAGAAGTTGAAGGTGAAGGAATGTAGCTAACTTAGAGCTGCTCAGTATCCATACAATTTAAAAACTTCATTTTCCTTATACATTATAGTATAAGTAAAGTATGAACATGGTATTTGTGGAGCATAAAGATTATTTTAAAATTTCAATATTTTCCAGTAATATTTTGGTTGGAGTTGGTTTAGTGATTTGTATATATGCACTGAAAACTACTTAATAATTACATCACTGTACATATTCAATAAGTTTTCAGAGATTCCCGACTTTATGAATTGCCTTATCTCCATACAGTATTTATTTATTTAGAAGGATGATTAAGTTTGATTAGAAAATAAACTATTATACAATGACAAATCTTATTTGGAGTCATTTACCCTTTTCAGATCTCCTCTATTTAACTGCTGTCAACAGCAGAGAAATTTTCACAGTTTTGCAAATTAAAAGATTCTTATCAATGCTCCACTTTACCTTATACAAAATATTTTTTTACAAGTCTTAAAACTGCCATCCAAGGTAACTGACACATGTATGAATTGCAATTCGATAATTAGCATTGTCCAGGTATTATAGGGAAGTATTTTTTTTCTGTACCTTAGTCTTTCAATAAGGATATGATGAAACTTAGTTGTACTTTTTTCATGACCATTTACTCACTGGAGAACTTCACTGATCTTTCCTTCAATTGTAGGCTCATCCCATAAAGCTTACATCAGCCTCACTTGTTGAGGTCCGATTCCTTACCACCACCTCGTCCTTTTCCTTCATTTAAGTGGGAAGTCTACAAACATTTCTTTTCTCCTTTTGTTTTAACTTCCATTCCTTTTGTTTGGCTTCCAAGCTCCACTGAGTCTATCCCCAAAACATGAAAAAGTTTCAAGACCCATATGGTGTTTGTTTTTGGAACTGGATACATCAGTGATGGGCTAGATACCATTGCTATTGTTCTTTCAGTCATTAAAGTCTGATCTTTTAACTGGTACTGGAAACCTTTCTCAAACTGATCCAATGGAAGCCTGATATTTGGACTTCTAAAATCTCTGAATTTGTGTCTCTAAGCTTCAGGAACAAGTTCATAAGTCTTCAAAATAATTATTTTATGGCCAAGTTAAATGCTTTTCTAAATGATGAGTTGCAGAGCTTGCTCAAAGTCTTGCAATGCAGTTTAGACAATGACTCAATTCAAGTGAATCTTTTAACTTCTAAACCTGATATTAAATTCAAGTGAATCTTAATCAAATGTAAAAAATATTAATCATAATTTCACACAGCTTGTCTCACAATGTCCTTTAGACTGATAACTTGGCATAAGATTTTCTATCAATCTACTTTAATTAAAGCATTCTATGTCTGTACTAATAATAGATAATAGGATTATAATGATGAACAATCATTTTCAAATTCGTGTAGGATTAAAAGACCTGACTTGTAAAAAAAATAGGGTACTGGAAATTTTTTAAGAATTATAACACAGTCCTAAGCTTTTTGGAAACTTTTGTTTCATTTTTCAGGAAAATGGAATGAATACAAAGTAGCATTTCAGTACAGGTACAATCTATGGCAGCAGACCTTCTCATAATAACCATGCATCCTTTTTATGATAAACTACCCATCAAAGGATTACTTTTGGAAACAGATAAAGTTATCAGAGCTTGGGGAGGTGGGAATGATTACTAAGTTATCACAGTAGGATTTTCAGACTACCATCCATCCCAAACTTGTTTCCACAAATCTGTTTCCACAGATTCGCTGTTAGTATGGAAAGCAAAGCCTATATATTTAGCTGTTATTGTTTTTTAGCAAACTGCTTCAAACTGTTTTCAGTTTGCCTATAAATCTGACAGAGAACTGAATCTATTGGTAAATTCTAATTTATTGTTCTGGTATGACTAGTCATTAATGGATTTACATACTGGTATGTGAAGGTTTATACTGTATATATATAATTTATTCCATAACCATAATTTTTAACTATCTCCAAAATTCTGATGACCTCATAAGGGGTGTACCATCAGTGCACCTTAGATGGTGCACTGTAGGCATTACTAGAGGGCATTTGCAATGTCCCTTTGGCCCCTAGCTACACCAATGTTTTAGCCCATTACTTTACCTCCATTCTTGCTTCCTTTCAACTACCTCACTGTCCAACTTCTCTAACCATTGCTTCTTTATGCAACTGGGGTTTTCTCCCAGTCCCTCCTTTAGATCCTTGTACACCACCTACTTTCTGAATCTCTATCTTGCTGTCCAATCACTCCAACTCTGTCTTGTCCCTCTCTTAAGCTCTATTAATAAAACTGTGACAGAAGTAATTGTAAAGATTATATTACATAAAACTTAGTGTAATAATCACAGTATCTATATATCTGGCCTACTATCTCTCAGACTTCCTCTAAAATTGTACTGTGGATTAGCCTCTTCCTCAATAATCTCCAACTGAGTGATATCGTAATCTTGACCTATTTCCTTGTTCGAGGTAATGACTTCGGCTACGTCCTCACCAGGTGCCACTCCGAAAAATTCTCTGTCAATGTGCCAGTTGGTTTTCCTGGAATTAGCAATAATACTGATAAGAAATAATGAAGGTGTAGTTAAAGCATCTGAAACTACAGACACATATCCTGACCATACACCATAAATAGGTTTCTTGTTTTTGTAAGTAAAAATTATTGAGGTTTTTACTTGTTTATTACACTACATAGTCAAAAAGTACTCAGTATCTGCCAGAATATTTGGATATCAGATAGCCCAAGTACTGTACTTAGTTTTTGTTACTCACTAATTCTTTTTGACTAACATAAATATGAGGAATAAAGAAAACGTAAATGGCCACTTAGAATTAAACAGAGTTGCTTTTGAGGATGTGATGAGAAAACATAGCCTGGGAGATGGGAGAAAAAAGTAAGGAGAAAGGAACGCTCCTGAAATCTGGTCAAAGCCAAGGATTCAGCAAAAGAGCTGATAACATATAAGGTTGGAGATGCTGGAAAACAGACTGATTTACGATGATGAACAGTATGGACAGCAAGAAAGAAAAAATTATTTTTTTATGCTGGGTGATCTGACACTGAATGGTAGACAGATGATGAAAAAGAGACAGTCAAAAGAATAAGAACTTGGAAACTGCCAAATGAAGGCAACAGAAAGGAATATAAAAATATTGTCTGCAAATATAGCATTAAAAAGTGGTTGGTGGAAACTGCTGAAAAAAAGTTTTACATAAGGCAGCAGAAGAAATGTGCTATGTGACTGGGGAAGAACACTGAGGAAGATATGGTGGTGGAATCAAGATGTATAAGGGGTAACTGAAGAAGAGGATGCTTCAAGCTCTAGTAGAGGACTGGCAAGGAATAGGATAATAACAGCATACAAGGAGAGGAGAGAGGCTAAAAGGTAGGTGAAAGGGGCAAAGAAGAGAAATTAGGAGGAATGGAATCAGAATCTGAACATAACAGACTGAAGGGAGAAAATATTCAGGACAGTATAGTGAGGAAAATAGAAAATGAGAAAGGGGCAAATTAAGTAAAAGATGACAAAGATATATTACATTAAAGTTGAAAAAGACATCAGAACAATTACAGCAGCATTCTGAAAATTATCTGAATGAAAAGAATTATCATGAACTGGAAGATATTTGCTAAATAGAGGGACCAGTGGAAAATATAACACTGACAGGCAAGCATTATGAAGGTAGTGGCCACCAGAAAAGCTGATTCAGATACTGTATTGATGTTTTTATACCATAACAGGAATCAGAGTGAAGACAGGGGCAAGTGTATCAAAAGAGTCAGTCCTGAGCCTTTTGCTTTTTATCACAGTACAGTAATGGAGAAAGTTACAAAGAAATGCATGCAATAAGGCTAATGAGAGCTGCTATATGCAGAACACCTAAGGTTAACAGCAGAATCTGAGGAAAAGGTGGCAGCAATTGTTAAAAGGTGGAAAAGTAGAATGGAAAGGGAAGGACCAAAAATCAGCATACACAAAACAAAGCTTGTGGTGACTGGACAGGAAGTACAGGAAAAAAGTCACAAAATTTGCCATGTAGCTGCTGTGGAAAAGGTGTAGGGTAAACTTAGTAATGTGTACTGAATGTAACAGGTGGTGTAACAAGAGATACTTAGGATTTTAAAATGTTTACTTCAATTTTAAAATGTTAATGAAGTAAGATTTTCCTTGCTGAAAAATATAAAGGTAAATGGGAAAGATATGAAATGGAGAACCGTGTTCTTGTGGTAGAACAGCAGATCTTAGAAGAGGAAGAACATTTGTTACCTTAGGGACATGCTGAACTGAAGCAAGTAAGAAGAGGGCAGTTAGAAAAAAAAAGTACCTGCAGCCTGAATAAAATGTAGAAAGGGGAAACACTACGTCACATAAGCATGACCCGTACTACTGAGTGTAACTGAAACATGGGCAATAACAGACAATATTGAGGAAATTTGAAAAATGACACTATAGTACAGAATGGTAAGATTCATGGAAACCAAAACTAATGGGAGTTCAGGCAAAAAGGGTGCAAGACAGAGGAGAGTGAGATCTAACTTCACAGTGGAAAAAGCTGATATCAAAACATTTATGATGAAGATGATGATAAACTTGACTGACAGAAACATTAGTTTCCTACATACTGCATCAATCTCTTTCCATGATACGTAATGACATGCTTCCTTTTGCTGAACTCACATTATCTCCACTCTTTCCAACTACAGATCAGCTAGAAATAATATTCATAGAAACCTACCCTGAAACACGACAAGTCTCATGGCTAATCTCGCTCAGATAATAGTGGCCAACATCAGCAGTTTCTAAAAGGCGACGCACCTGTGAAATACATGTTTAGAGAGTTACACTTCCAATGCTAAATGCACCTTTACAATTCTACAGCTTCTCCAGTTAAAAGTATCTTGCAATACTGACACATAATGAAAGCCATTTTTGTACAGTAATTGCAAAGGCAAATTTCATATGCACCCTATAATGTTAGAGTAAAATGTTTTACTGTAACACTGTCATCAGGTGTGTGAATATATCATACTGAAACATGATAATCTGAATGTGATGCTACCATTTTGTGTATGTGTTATGAATGAAACTATTTTAATAATACTGTACAGTACTGAAATTGGAAGTATTAAAAAAAGTGTTAATAATCACAATATTTGTCATGATAATGGCTTTTTATTAAGGTACTCAAATCCTTGGTAGCAAATGACTTAGATTTTCATAATTCTACTTTACCCTTTTCACGATGTTTTCATCAACGTCCTGAGTTTTCGACAGAATCGCCGTAGAGCGCCTGTGAAGGAAGCCAGCTCGGTCGCATTCAAAGATAGCCACATATGTTTCGTAGTCGGTGTCAAATACAATGAAATCTGCCTTTCCTGTTAAAGCTGTAATGAAAGCAATTAAAATGCTTAGCTTTAAGACTTTCTCTATTGCTCTGCAGTGACCTATAAAAAGTTAATTGTGCTATTTTGCAAGTAAAGTGCTAATTGAAACTAAATTAACAAGGAAAAAACTTGCCTTAAGCTTCCACTGCAGATGGATAGAGCATAAACACTCTTATTACAAAACCGTTACAGTATCTCCTTAATTACTCACATGTGGGCCATCTAATGCGCATCTTTCCTGGGACTTCGGGATTCGGAATGTCAATCCTGGCAGTGAGGGCATGGGTGTGATCGACACGGAACACATCCAGGACAGAAAGCTGTCTGGATTCTGTCACCTGTAATGAGTCTGGCATTGCTCCTCGCGTCAGGTTCCATACCAGGCAGTTATTGTCGGTGTCCGTTTTATACAACACGTACCAGGAGCCTAGAATCTAAAACCAGTTTTTTTTAATACAGTACAAGATTCCTGATATTCAGTCATTATAAAAGAAGAAATTGACAGCTAGGTCGCTTAATATATTTGCTTCCAGAAAGGAAAGCATTCTAGATTTATTTTAAGTTTCATTAAAATCTGGCAAAGAAAGAAAGCAAGAGCATCCATAGTATCCCAAAGCAAAATTATTACTTATGATATGCATTGAAATGTACGTTTTCAATTCCTGGTTGCTAAACCATTTGTTAGACCTCTCCACCTTTGTGGTTTGACTGTCTCTAGTTGCTCACATTTACTCCTATGTACATATTCATTCTTTACATCCACATGCTCTTGTCTCATACAGTTTAATGGGAATATATTTCCACAACACCTCTTGATGATGACTTCTACATGTAAAGACAGACAAAATTTCAGCATGACAATACCTTTGCTTCTTCCTCCTTTTTTCTTTTGTATATACTTAATATTTCTGGGGGACTCCATTACGGGCATTCTAAAGACACAAAGAAAGCTCTCTATGCATTCATTCTTGACTTTGTCATACATAGTTTTTTTTTTTTTATTAATCAGTCATACATTCCTTGATATGCAATAAACTTTTTTAAACTTTATCCATTCAGAATGCTGTTTTCCCTTCATCTTATAAAATCTTCCTCAAGAACTACAGTAAAAGGACAAATAAAATACTTGTGAATGGCAAACAGAGATGTGTGTGAGATTTACAAATACAAAAAAGTTGTTAGTTTAACAAAGGTGACACATATAGCTACAATTATCCCTTAGGAACACTGCTCTCTTCTAGGAATGTTTTGCACAATCTAGCCAACCAAATTAACACCTTACTGTAGCATATTTATTAATATACCAAATTATTATTATTATTATTATTATTATTATTATTATTATTATTATTATTATTATTATTATTATTTAAATCGAACACACACTCATACTGAACAAATCAGAAAGACCATTTAATTGCTAAGCAGTTTTTCTAGACCAGAATGCTCAAAAGTGGAAAAAGATGGTAAAGAAAAGTATAGTGATAAGATTAAACAACTCAATAAAGAAACATCAAAGAAAAATAAATAAACACATTCACTGAAGTATCGTAGTTCCAAAAAGTGAAAGCAATGATAAGCTGCATATTACAGAGGCCTTTCAGCCTCTCTTTAACTGGAAAGCATGAGCACCTAAATTTCTAGAGAGGAGAAAACTGAATTGAAGACCCAACCAGGAGGGCAATATAGTTTTCAGTCTCTTTCCACTCTTCAATCCTATAGTTGTTCCCTTTCATCTTAGCCACTTTCACAGCCCGTCTTAGTGATGTGCCTTGTATTAACCCTGTCAACTCTTGCTCCATTCAATTCTGCCTCTTTTGAATTATCCACATTCCATGCAAATGCACTTCTGAGTTGACTGTGGATGGCTGACAGTTTTGGAGGACAGAGCCTTGAATGGCAGAGACAAAGAATAGCCGCTGGCACTTTTGAAGACATTTGTAACATGAGAAGTTCAATTGGAATGTCAGCAAGAGTAAAGTTATGAGAAAAATGGAGGTCATGAAGATAGAGTTGACTCTTAGTTCGAATGATGCAAGAACAAAAGTGTTGAGCTAACAGACTATAGGTATTTGGGTCATTGTTATTGATGACCGATGAAAAAAAGAATCACGGAATAGTTGTAGCAAAGAAGGTAGTGACAGCTACGAAAACGATACCCAAAAGAAAAGATGGGAAGCCTGAAGGGTTCATATAGCCAAAAGAAGTTATGTGGAGTTCTTGGTTGAAACTGAAAAAAGGAAGATTTAAGCTGCCGAGATGAATTGTATGCATAGCATATGCAGAATAAGAGACATGGGGATGGTAATGGACGTCGAGATACAATGATGAGATACAAAAGGTTCCTCTGGTGGCAAAAAAAGGATAAAAGTTCTTGCAGAGTAGAGGGAATAGGGGAAGCCAGTGGAAATGGGACATACAGTAACTTGGAATTTTTGTACGGAAAGACGCAGAGTTGTTAGCATAACTGGGCTATGAATCAGAAAGTACAATAGTGCATGCTAGATAAAAGTGAAGGCAAATGGCACAGTATTTGAAAGTGTTTCATCTCATTTTCTTTGTATCATCCACTACTTATGAGAAAATGGTTTAATGGTAAAAAAAAACTCATTTATAGATAAGAAACAGCTACGTGCATGTACAGTGTTTGTAAGCGTGTTTTATTTATTTCTAAAACAAAGAGAGAGAGAGAGAGAGAGAGAGAGAGAGAGAGAGAGAGAGAGAGAGAGAGAGAGAGAGATTCCAAACACTTTTGCGCTGTTAGATAAAATAGGATGCTCTGGTTATTTTTACATACGGGGAGAGACATAATTATGTATTCTGAACTTTTTCCAATACTATTTTTACACGGGGGGAATACAAAATACTACAATTCCCCAAAACTACAGCACCTCCTCCCTTGTATTTAGACCCGTTTGCAAGATCACTCTTCTTTTTTTTCGCGAGTGCTACTGGGAACGCAAACAAAATATTGTGGGCGTTCCCTAGCATACTTGTGGTAAATTATATTACAGTAAAATGTTCCTCTAAACTGTCTAAATACGGCACATCCTTGAGTGGCTTCGCAACAAACGTCGGTGTGTTGTGCAAGTCATTCGTATAATGGAGAACACGTGGCTTTGTCTTGCAAGATTGGGCCTCACGTCAATCTTCTTATCTTTACTGGAAATTTCGGTGTCTTGGAGTGCGTCTTCTAAAGCAAGCATCAAAAAGCATGGCTACGATTGTTGTGCTTCGAAACGTCTACTAAACCAATTCTGTGTTTTTAATTTTTAAAATTTCATTTTATCTGTGAATCACGCTGTTCTTTTCTTTCATTTCGGTGCAAAAATTATTAGCGCTTGAGCAAATACACATATTTCAAATTCTGACATGGAACAGATTCCCAAACTGCAATGCAGTATAGAATAAAAAAAAAAAGAAGTGGGGGGTTGCAATATGTATTTCTGAAATCACTGCCAATCAACGAATTTCCAGAGTAATTCTGACTTGAAATGAAATTATAATTTATAAACATTTCTGAAAGTAATAAAAAAAGGAGTATTTTCATTAAGACCTAAAGAATGACAGGAATGAACTTAAAAGTCAGTGCCGAATATGCTCTCAAATGTTCTAGATTTCTGGAGAAAGTGTTAATATATAAAACGTAAAAAAAAATTAGGTAACTTCTTTAAAAAATGTTAACATTGAGCCTAGTGATGCAACGAAGTTTCATCAAGTTACGCGTGAATAACCATTTCCCCTGATATAAGGCTGGTCAAGGAAAAAACAAAACAAGACAACAATCACTGCTGAATCATGTGTAAACCCTTTGCGCAAGGAGGGTGGGAGTAGGGGACACCTGATTCATCAGGTAAAGTGTAAATGCGACAGTGACAAATGTCTTTTATTTCCCCTGAAGCCAAACCTATTTGGTGGAAACGGATTATTGTAATATCTTCCCGGGGTTCAGGAAGATGACGAAATCTCTCACTTAAATACCAAGGATAGTTTTCATTCAACAGAGGTAAAAGCAAAAACTCATAACTGCTAAAGTTTGTAAACAATTTGCCATGTTGACGTGTCCGTGGTAAGGTGCCGTTGAAAAGACTACACCCCAACCTCTAAAGGTATACCCGTACCCAGGGAAGAAGAGCCGTTTTAAAGATGAGACCCCTTTCTACTACTATTATTATTACTTGGGCAAGAGACACAAGACCCATTCAAAAGCTTAACGTGTCAGCAAAGTGGAGACAAAATGAGAGACAAAGAAAGGGAGGAACAACCGCATACACTCTGGTCCAAATCCTTCCGGAATTGCCAAAATATAATAATAATAATCATTAAAAATGAAAAAGCTAGAAAGATCGAAAAAACTGAAAAATTATGTTCCTACTCTCAACCCCGACCCCACAGGCGTTTTGCACAAGGGTACACCCTCAATTCACACTAATTTATTCGCTTGCGCTGCGAGACCCATTCTTACAAAAGTAAACTCGGTATTTCCCTTGGCTGTAAAGTAACTCATTCTTGGCAATTGAGTTTCATGAGCTTACAATTAACCGTGCTCTTACCTCCAATTAACATACTCTATTATTTATATATATTTAAAATAACTGTGTTTTGTGTAATTACTCAATCAACTCGGTAAAAGTCTTAACAGTTTACACGCATCCACCTTTATTGCATGTTTCGTGAGATTGCTGTCAATTTTGCAACAATCTACAGTACGTTTATCTATTCAACTCTTATAAATTTATGTTTTACTTGGATTACTTAATATCATAAACAACATAAGGTTTTGTAGAAGCCCACCAAGTGTTCACGATGAGCATCAAGCATAAACAACAGCAGCCAAATTACTGTACATAATTTCATGAGTAATGGCCCCTACAAAAGTAATAAAAAGGATTCCACCATACAAAACATCTTTACGGTTCGAAGACAATTAACCTGCCTGGCATGATTCCGTGAAGAGGAGCCGTTATGTGAAACCACTAAAAAGTCGCAGCTTAAGAAGACCACGAGGGGAATAAAACATACTATTAAAAATACAAATAAATAGGAAAATGGAAAAAATGTAAATACATTTTGTATGTAACTGCAGACGAAGGAACTCAAGACTTGATCAAGAAAACTCGAGATTTTTCAAGTTCATTGGGAATAGACACTCAGTGTTATGGAAAATTGGTTATATGGCTACTAACCGGAGTGAAGCACCTGAGATGACTTGGCCAATATAAATATTTCCAAAAATTCGCCAATCAACTGAGCGCATAAATATTTCTAAATATTCGCCAATCAATAGAGTACAAAAATATTTCCAAAAATTTGCTAATCAACGAAAACATAAAAGCTAATCAATTGAGCACATAAGTATTTCCAAAAATTCGCCAATCAACCGAGCACATAAATATTTCCAAGTATTCGCCAATCAATTGAGCACAAATATTTCCAAAAATTCGCCAATCAATTGAGCACATACCTATTTCCAAAAATTCGCCAAGCAATTGAGCAAATAAATATTTCCAAAAATTTGCCAATCAACTGAGCACATAAATATTTCCTAAAATTTTCCAATCAATTGAGCACATAATTATTCCCAAAAATTTGACAATCAATTGTGTACATAAATATTTCCAAAAATTCACCAATCAAATGAGCACATAAATATTTCTAAAAATTTGCCTATCAATTGAGTGCATTAATATTTCTAAATATTTAAATATTTCAAAATCAATTGAGTGCATTAATATTTCTAAATATTTGCCAATCAACTGACACATAAATATTTCCAAAAATTCGCCAATCAATTGAGAACATGAATATTTCCAAAAATTAACCAATCAACTGAGCAAATAAATATTTCCAAAAATTCGCCAATCAATTGAGCACATAAATATTCCCTAAAATTTGCGAATCAACTGAGCCAATCAATTGAATCAATTGAGCAAATAAATTTCCAAAATCCCAATAAAACTCATAAATATTTCAATCAACTGAGTATATAAAATATTTGCCAACTGAAATAAATTTTCCAAAAATTCGCCAATCAACTGAGAAATAAATATTTCCAAAAATTCGCCAATCAATTGAGCAAATAATAAATAATTTGAGCCTAAAATTCCCAAAAATTCCAATCAATTGAACACATAAATATTCCCAAAAAATCAATTGAGCCAATCAATTGAGCAAATAAACATTTCCAAAAATTTGTCAATTTGACTAATCAATTGAATCAATTGAAATATTCCCAAAATTTGAGCCAAATCAATTGAACACATAAATATTCCCAAAAATTCGCCAATCAATTGAGCACATAAATATTCCCAAAAATTTGCCAATCAATTGAGCACATAAATATTCCCAAAAATTCGCCAATCAATTGAGCAAATAAATATTCCCAAAAATTCGCCAATCAATTGAGCACATAAATATTCCCAAAAATTCGCCAATCAATTGAGTACATAAATATTCCCAAAAATCGCCAATCAATTGAATCCATACATATTCCCAAAAATTCGCCAATCAATTGAGCACAATATAATGGAAAAGATGGGGTGTTGAGCGTTACCAATGCCCCAAACTGGTTTTTACATTATAATATTTTATTCACAATGAAAATTTATGTTTACAGTACGCCACACTTCATGGGATGTTATCAAGTGTCATATCATTCGTAGGAAGAAATAGAGGTTGGTTAGTTCATCTAGAATTAACATGGTCTTACGTATGTGGCAACATAATGAAGGGAATAAGAGGCATGATGTGACCCTTTGGACTCAGATATTGAAGAAAAAACATAGAAAACAGAATTTAGGCCAAAGGCCAAGCGCTAGGACCTATGAGGTCATTCATAGCAAGAAGGTTTGAAAGGTGTAACAGGAGAAAAACTTCGCAGTTGCACTATGAATCAATTGTTAGGAGACGGTGACAAGTACGATGGAAAAAAAAGAATATGAACAGAGGTACAGTAAAAGGATTGAAGTTGGTTGAAGCTAGGGGACGAAGGGACGCTGCAAAGAACCTCAAGTAATGCCTACAGCGCCCCGCATGGCGTGCACTGACGGCACCATCCCCCTACGGGGAGATTGTGACTTGGAGTAATTACGAGTTCTTCATTGGAGGGGTGGGTAGAGCTTTCGGCTAGAACGCTGTTGGCCCAGCGTTCGACTCACCGACCGACCAATGAAGAATGGGAGGAATTTATTTCTGGTGATAGAAATTAATTTCTCGTCATAATGTGGTTCGGATTCCACAATAAGCTGTAGGTCCCGTTGCTAGGTAACCAGTTGGTTCTTAGCCACGTAAAATAAATCTAATCCTTCGGGCCAGCCCTGTGAAAGCTGTTAATCAGCTCAGTGGTCTGGTTAAACTAAGATATACTTAACTTTTGGAATAATTACGACATGGGTTCATGCCTATAACGAGAGAGTGAACGAATGGATGACGTTTCTATATGGGCAGTTGTGGCAGCGGCGGACGGAAGACTGCCATGGGCATTTCAAGACGGTTTATTTATTTATTTATTTTCTTTTGTCGTTGCTCAGATAATTGTCACGTATGTAAATCTGGAAATATGTTCATCCTGAGAACTAGCCTTGTGAATTGGTAATATCACGTGCATAGATAAAAGAAATCAATGTTATATTTAATTTTCACACCGAAAGTTACCAAAGAATACGGTATAAAAAGGAAAACGAAAAAGGAAAGTGGAAACTTTTCAACTGCAACCAGCGAAAGCGTTCTTTATCATCAGAGAAATGCTAGGATAGGAACTGACAAATAAGCTCCATTTTAATGGTTTATAATGGTGAGTGCAGCGTGGATAAACAATTTTAAAACTTCCTTCACCGAGCTTTCCATTGCACTTTCAAAATAAGGCAGTTGAAGACAATGCTGCTCCTCTGATTACCATAATTTCATCATCTTTTCATGTATATCTCATTCTGCTGCATGTTTTTCAGTAATTTCTTTTCCCCTTCATTCAATAATTGCCGCGAGGGACAAGTGAATGAGAAAATGCCGAGAAAATTACTATCATTGTTTTCGCGTTCCTTTCCGGTGTCAAGTAGGACTTAGCGGTCCTGGAGAGAGAGAGAGAGAGAGAGAGAGAGAGAGAGAGAGAGAGAGAGAGAGAGAGAGAGAGAGAGAGAGAGAGAGAGTTTTCAAAAGGAACCCTGGCATTATTTCAAATACGCCTTCACCCCACCCTGTATCTCTACAAAGTACGTACCCTGTGACACAAACACGAGCTGCAGTGTGTCACTGTAGTCTGTCAGCATAATGACGGAAGAGACGTTTGTAATTGCATAATCGCAAGCTCTGCCTGCGTATCTGTCAACAGTCCAATTTGGTTCTCGGCGAAGACGAGCATCGACTTGACAAAAATCTATTCCTGGCCTATGACGAGCGATAGAATCTTGATAAGACTTTAGGCCAAAGGCCAAGCACCGGGCCTATGAGGTTATTCAGAGCTGAAACGGAAACTGAGAGTAGAAAGGTTTGAAAGTTGTAACAGGACGAAAACCTCGCAGTTGCAATATGAAACATTTGTTAGGAGAGGGTGGATAGTAATATGGAAGAGAATATGAATGGAAGTACAGCGAAAGGAATGAAAGGGATTGCAGCTAAGGGCCGAAGGGACGCTGCAAAGAACTTTAAGTGGTGCCAAGGTGCACTGACGACACTAACCCCCCCTACGGGAATGACGCGTGATAAACATGCGAAACACACCAGTTTCTCGGGAGAGAGACTAAACACGTAAACACGTACGATGTTGCGGAAAGAGATCTTAATCATCCACAATGCAGCCGCTGAAAGATGTTGCCACGTAGAGCGGAGTCTTCGGCAATTCAAACCTCTTTGTTCACACCAAGGACATCCGTTACTTAGCGCGGTTTCGTTTGTGGTGTGGCGTTCCCTTGGAGGAGCCTACTAATGACGATCTGTTGCTCTGCTTGCTGATGGTACATAGGCGTCGAGGGCTTGGCACTTGAATTTTTTTGTTCTTCTTCTTCTTCTAATATCGGAATTGGAATATTAAATCTAGGCCAAAGGCCAAGCGCTGTGACCTATAGGGTCATTCAGCTTTGAAAATAATGTTGAAACAATTCTTAGGAGAGGGTGGAAAGTACGATGGAAAAAAACAATATGAACGGGGGTATAGTAAAAGGAATGAAGGGGGTTGCAGCTAGGGTCGAAGACATGCTGCAAATAACCTCAAGTTATACCTACAGTGCACCGTGTGAGGTCCACTGACGGCACTACCTCCCTCCGGGGCGTTTCCTAATATCGGCCTCCTCGCCAAAATATACCTATGACTAAGCAACCAGGATAAAGACGGCATTGACGTAGTCTGGCATCGTACTTTTAACTCAAGGTAGCGTTATTTATTTCATAAACGGCAACGAGTGTGGAAAAAAATGTTTTGTTGACCCAGCTGCAGGCTTCCGACTTAGGAAATGTCCTGATTGCCAGGCTGTCGAGTAATGATAGTCTGCTCGCATAGTGTCGGGTAAACAAGCCACGAAAACACCGTTGTGTACCCGTCCGTAGGTCCAGGTGCAGGCAAGGTCCTTCAAATCAGAGTATATTTAAAGGACCTTGGGTGCAGGTACGTTTGACGGGTATGATAAAAAAAAAAACATTGCAAAAACATACTGGCAGCACGCCTATCATTACCGATTTAAAATAAAATAAATAAAAAAAAAATAAACAAAATATCCATCCACATTGTTGGGGGAAGTATTTCCTTCATTATCATCGTATTACCATATATCACGGGTACCGGAAGTTGCATGACAGGTGAGCCATGGACGATCTACCACTATTTTCGTGAGCCAGAATTTCCGACAACGCTGTCCTAGTCAATTCGGACTAAACTGTTCAGCTTCCTTTGTATGTATCAATTAACTTCAAGGAAAATTCAGCATCAGGCATAGACAGCGTTACTTAAAATATATTTTTAATTTCAAGACACGTCGCTCAGCAGAAAGATACAAAGCAAGTGAGACAGAAACTAAATTTTTTATTCAATCAAATGAGTTTTACTTCCGCTGTCAACATCAAGATCAGTGACAAAACTTCCCATGACTACGGAGTATGAAAGTTCTAGAGCGCTTCCTAAAGGAATATTACCCCAGAAGGCTTCTGCTTGTCAAGGAAGGGTTACAGTGGTTTAAACAACGACCTGCAAAGTGACTGACAAAGCAGTCAGAGAGGAAACGGCTTTACACGCAACAGCATCTCTGGGCAAGCTACAAGGAGGGAAATGTCCTTACTACATTAAAAGGAAGTGTCCTTATTACATTAAAAGGAAATGTCCTTCTTACATTAACAGCCAATGTCCTTATTACATCAAAAGGAAATGTCCCTATTACATTAAAAGTCAATGACCTTATTACATTAAAAGGAAATTTCCTTATTACTTAAAAGTCAATGTCCTTATTACATTAAAAGGAAATGTCCTTGTTACATTAAAAGAAATGTCCTTATTACATTAAAAATCAATGTCCTTATCACATTAAAAGGAAATGTCCCTATTACATTAAAAGGAAATATCCTTATTCCATTAAAAGGAAATGTTATTGCATTAAAAGGAAATGTCCCTATTACATTAAAAGGAAATGTCCCTATTCCATTAAAAGGAAGTGTCCCTATTACATCAAAAGGAAATAAAAGAAAATCAATGTCCTTATTACATTAAAAGGAAAAGTCCTCCACATTAAAAGGAAAATTCCTTTATTGCATTAAAAGTCAATGCCCTTATTACATTAAAGGAAATGTCCTTATTACATTAAAAGGAAATGCCCTTATTACATTAAAAGTCAATGTCCTTATTACATTAAAAGGAAAAGTCCTTATTACATTAAAAGGAAAAGTCCTTATTACATTAAAAGTCAATGCCCTTATTACATTAAAAGGAAATGTCCTTATTACATTAAAAGGAAATGTCCTTATTACATTAAAAGGAAATGCCCTTATTACATTAAAAGTCAATGTCCTTATTACATTAAATGGAAATGTCCTTATTACATTAAAAGGAAATGTTCTTATTGCATTAAAAGGAAATATCCTTATTACATTAACACTACGTCGAACGAAGCAAATATTCCTCGGCCCACTTTCAAACATTCACATCTCTGGACAAGTAAGTTTAGTTTTTTTTTTTTTCTTTGCGTGAGATTGAAGTCATCAATGTCATGAAGCGTGGCAGGTGCATGGTTGGACAATCCCCTTCCGCAACCCCTTCCCCTTCCTAGCTCTCTCTCTCTCTCTCCTCTTGATGAAGGTGACAACAGGTACGTTGAGAACATTACTTTCATATGCAAAGAATGAGGAAACATGATGAGTCTCAGAGAAAAATTCAAAACAGGAAACGATTATTTCAATGCAAAAACCTTCCAGGAGGAGGCGTGAGAAACTCGTACAAAAAGAAATAACCTGGTTTTCCCTCTACTACTAGGCTTTGATATTCTCTTGGTGCTTTCGTGTTCCCAGACTTACACTCTACCATACTTTAATCGTTGGTTCTTTCGCTTGCTTCCAACTTCAGACCTTGTTTCCCTTTCTCCTTCTTTTTTTTTTTAAGTTTGTTTCGTATCATTCATGCAAGGCATTAAACTCTCGTCTAATCCTTTTAATCTTCGCAACACCTACTGATCTTTTTGGCAACACCTACTTAATTAACAACAACTGACCTAAGATTAGCCGGGCCTTTCGGAGAATGTCCGTGGGATCCCACTGTGGTTCACTGATTGATTTATGTAAACTAGCGACGCAATGACTGTGGTCATGGACATCGAACGTAACCAACTTGACATCAGAAATACATTCATACTTCTTTGTCAAGGAATTTCCGCTCAGTCAATACTTTTTTTCTTATAAACATTTTTGCCAAAGCCAGTCTTTAAAAACTATATAAAAGCTGATAAAACATCGTAAATATATGTAAAATCTATTTCCTGAAAAAACCAGCCTCTTCAATATCCCTAGACACAACAACCGTATATTTTATATACAATATCCTGTACGGGAAGCCTATGATGGAAGGTAGTTGTCCTTCTCATCCCAGAAGTCAGAGAGGAAACGGCTTTACACACAACAGCCTCCCGAAGAACGCTACAGGGAAGGGATGTCCTTAACGCAGCAATCAGAGAGGAAACGGCTTTTCAATTCCAGCAGGCGCTGGACGGTCGAGGAAACCGACCATGCAGTTATGGCAGAATGTCTGGGAATTCCCATAATTTTAAAAAATTCGAGTCAGCCGTGTGTGTGTAGCCAGTCCTAAGGCATCAATGGGTTAGTTTCCCAACTATAATCGTGGGTATATTGCCAAATTTACTGTACGCCCATGGGAAAGTCTATTAGTTGATTTCCAGTATTGTCTGGTAGGCCTATTACCAAGCAGACTCTCCCACGAAATTTGCTAAGCCTCTTTTTATTTCCATTCTAATAGCTGGGAATATCTCCCTTAGTCTCTCATTTAACCTCTCTTTCCAAATGATGGACTTCCTGGTTGGCCATCTTTCGCAAGTTTCACTTGGGGGGCAATCATTACCCTCCCCAGTACCGTACCCCGCCCCTTAAGGATAAATGCGTGCTACTTATCTCAGAATACATCCTTTAGGGCAATGGTTCCCAACCTGGGAGGCCCACGGCAAATTTTAGTGGGGGTCACAGAAAAATGTTGTAAAGTTGGAGGCCACAAAAATTCTACCCTGCTGCCTCCTAGATTTCAGTTGTTATAAATTTTTTAACATATGTTGCAGAATTAAATGTTTACATAGAAAATTAATGTACACTGCACAGACGCTGATATTTTTAAGAAGGTTATAACAAAACTGAAGTAATTTTTTCCAGTAATAGTTTTCAAGACCAAGGGACTACAGAAAAAATTAAAGATTCCAAAAGGGCCATGAGCTAAAAAAAAAAAAATAAATTGGAACCCATACTTTAAGGTATCGCAAAAATAAACAATGTTCGGTACCAAACCTTGTACCGTGTTCTACAGCAACAAAACCTGTACCCTGTTCTACAAAGTTACAGTACCTGGTACTATACACTGTAAAGCCGATGAACAGCTTTCTGGATAGTGTTATGGATGCAGGTTCAAAAACATTTAAAGAAGTTACCTTTAAATGCCGTGCTCTTCCGCGACTATTTCTAAAAATTAGTTCTAGCTGCTGTTACACAATTCATTTGTTTCTTTACGGATTTTACATGCAAATCATTCAATTCTTTATTTATTCTCTTCTATTGTTTCTGTTATTTCCGTCTGGGCGGGCGATCTATTCTATGAAAGTCTGATAGCCTAACCATATGGATGTGTTTTCACGTTAAGGCTACTTGAAAAAAAAAAAATTCTAAAAGAAAAACAGAAACATCCACAATTTACTATCCGACCATAACACAAATGACATCATCAAAACACTGCGTATGTATATATTTAAAAAAACACAAAGGCTTTTAGGCACTTCATGCCAAAATACGAACAAGCACAGTAACGAAAACGGAAAAAGAGAAAGCGTGTTTTAAGGAGCGTCCGATAGTCAGAAGCTTTTCTAATAAGTAATGTGTATTGTAACAAAATTACATTCAACCTGACAACAATTTTATTCCGAATTAAAAATGAATGGAATAGCCACTGACCTAGGTGTAAAAGAGAAGTGTTCTTTGAACAATGCCCATCACTAGCGTAAAGCCAAGTTAAACAAATAGCGCCATATCAAAACTATACCCCGGGTCTAGAGCTTCACTATACCCACCTTGTCGACGGCGAGGTTCGGGAATGGCTGGACGTCTGGGCAGGTGCGCCCGAAATGTATCGTGTGGGCGGAAACATGAGAGAAGAAGAACGCACACACGA
>NC_089746.1:50999011-51011511 GCF_040412425.1 Macrobrachium rosenbergii | reverse complement strand
TAAGCATAAGCAGTGTTTTTTTAAATAACCATAAAAACTAATCGATAAAAAAAACATGTACCATAATTAATGAAACTGATTTTGTAAAAATATTGAAAATAATTCATGTCTGCTGTTATTTTCTTGAAACATTTTCATAGAAACTGACTCTTTTTGTCTATGATCAAAATTCCAATTTCTTTTAATGTCCTAAAATATGTCCAGGACTTTTTCAACCTATGTATAAAATATACGGTAAATATGCATTTAATTAATGGGATTTCATTCCAGCACTTCTACGGGTAGAAGTTCCTTTGAAGCATTCACAAGAAAATAATGTTGTGCAGCTGTGTGTGGGAATAGTAGCTTATGCTGCAGTGATTGGGGTCAGCCCATTAAGGTGTCACTTTCCAACTCCAATTTGTAATCTGCAAGTCACTCCTCAACCACCTGCGGCCTCGGCGATATATCCCTAATGAAAGAAACTTAATTCTAATCACCGGTTTGGCAAAGCATTTTGTATATCAAATCGCAAAGAGGTTCCCATTCAGCTGAATGAGTGAAAGTTTGTACAATTTCGGCAATCTATGCACGTTCAGCAGATGATTTCTGAAGCACTGAAACAGCCTCACGCATCTCTATATGCGTTCCTGACGGCGTTATGAACTTCCCTTGGCCCTTCCTGAAAAATCATAAGTAAAATCTGCCCGACTAAATGCATTGAAGAAATAGGACATTGCCTTTGATGAGGGATTAAAATGTCACGCAGTTTATCAGTACTGTATTTCCTTTGCCTTGCTTTGGCGCGTTTATTTTTGTTTTTGTTCAAACCAAATCCATGAGGATGTACATCCTTTTTGATAAGTGTTACTCACTCATTCTTGGCGGATATTTTGATATGACAGCAGTTTTAACAATCCTGAGTCTTTATTTCCACCATCTTGTTTCACAATAAAGTCCCTTAGACCAATTTGGGAATGAGCATTGGGATGAATCTGCTTTTATCTCTTCTCTGACTGAAATTTCCTTTTACATGTTGCAGAAAGTTGCAACCCTCAATGGTGCAGATGTTTACGTCAATGTCGTCGAATACAAACTGTGTGAACGAGTCGGTCCGATGCTCCCCGTTTGCATGTTGTAAGGCTGATACCTAAAAAGTGCTGCAATAGCATAGAACCCGTGCAGCCCTTAGATAAAGAGAACGTCCAGAGGTTGCTCATAACCTATTCTTTGTGGCTGAGATGAGCTGCTGTTATTGGAGATGGAAATCAAAATTTAGACAAATGGACAAGCGCTCGGACCCATGAGGTCATTCGGAGCTGAGAATAATGTTCAAACAACTGTTAGGAGAGGGTAGAAAGTAAGACGGAAGTAAGAATAAGAACGGAGGCATGAGTAAGCTGCTGTTATAATAGCATGTGCATCGTATCCCATTCTTATCTCTTTTGTTCTTCAAGGCAGTTGAGGGTATCTTATACAAAGGATTCTAAACCATTAAAGAATTTTATCTCTGGTGGTACAGATCAGTCTCACAAGATACAGATTAGTCTCATACACGTGCGACCTTATATCCTCAGCAAGTTTCTGTCGCAGCTGTTTCACCATCTTCATGCGTTCTTCTTCCTCGTTATTGCGTCTCTGACGTTAGCACTAAGTATCAGTCAGACTGCTGTCACCTGCATAACAAAAACAGACACCACCAGCCTTTCTGCTTTTGCTTATGAATATATCTTCTCTATGCTTGTCATTCTGCTTAGATTTTGTCGTTTTTCAGTTGGAAAGTCATCATCATCATATCCCTCAAACGCTGAATGAAGGTTAGTAGTCTTCTCGATTTACTCCAGGGTAAGATAATAAGCCATTGCCTCTGAAATCTGAGCTTCTTCGTGCAAGATAATGGTAAGAGCTGGTCTTTTTTGCAGAATTAAATCAAGTCCATTACCCATGCAGGTTTTCACTCTTTTGATTCGGACATCGTTCCTGTTTGCACACACACGTCCGAAATAACGTCTTTTACATGAAATGTCTCAATACGCATCACAATTTTACATGCATAAAAAAAGTATTTGATCACTTTTCTTAGAAAAAAAACTTACTTGATTTGCCTTCTCCATAAAAGATGCGGCCATGAGTCAAATAATAATCAGCTAATAGTTATTCCAGAGACGTTGTATGCCCTCTAAAGATTTACTGTTTGAATTATCGAAAATCTCAACACTTCTTGCACTTCATTCTTGCTTCAGCACTTAATTCATGCACGGTTGCACTGTTCAGTCCCATTAACTTTGAATATTTTCCATCTATCTTTTTAATGATACGTCTATCAATGTTTTCACATCTTTCTAACTCCACGGATCACACCGTCATTTTTATAATGAAGACATTTCTTACCTCATAAACATTATAAATGTCAGGCTATCCTTCATTCACAGGCACCTGAAACAAAAGTAAAATTGACCTAAGCTTTAGATGCACATAGCATCCTTCAAAATGACAAAGAAGGTTAAGATGGTATACACTCAATTTAAGCATCCTTTTCAGATAACACTTACTGAAGCTTATCCTGCATTCTTCTGATAAAGTTATTGTTCCTCCACTACTAACTGGCCCCTCAAGAACCTGAGCAAAATCTATCTAAACTTCATCTTGAATTCTTCACACGTACGAAAGCTTAAAGAAACCTATCTTGAAGAGATTATCATTGTCTGGAATATCACATTTCAGATCCAAGACGAAGTCTGTGGTTTGTAGAGCTTTTCAGGCTGCTGGATAAGTATGTAATAGAGAGTAACAAAAGAGACCCAGCACGTATTTAGGTCATCATTATTCCAAGCAGGTTGAAGCAACTACGCCTTGTTTGCAACATCCAAGGAGAAAACCGGTTGACTCAGCAAGGTGATGTATTGACACTGTATACGTAGATTATCATTTGATGTTCATTTAATGAGGAATGGTGAATGCCCAAAATAACAGGTATGCTGGGAAAAGCATTTGTTAGTTCAGGAGTTATCCGGAAAATAGGAAGTTCATAATTTCTTCCGGTGATTTGGGAAAACGTTCTCAGCACATCATATGATTTTGATACGCTAGCCATGCTGGTAGATTTCACGCCTCTACACACTTTACTTCTTACTTTGGTGCGATGACGTCGTAGCATTACCATTCACTCCATGGCTTGTCTTGTCATTTCCGTGAATTGTGTTCCACCGACCCCTAGCCTACTACGTCTAAGATACCTGGTCTTGGCTGTTGTCTTTTTTACCATTTCAGTTTGTCGCGCTCGTGTTTCTTAAATCATGGAACGGAGAACTGCCCTTTTTAAACGTTCTTTCACTTCTTATACCAAAGTCATACTTCTTAACCTCCATTAGACTATCAACTTCCATTCGGCTCTGTTTGTCCTAAAACAATACATTTTCGCTGTAGAAGAATGAGGGGAGCATGGCCTCATTACGCAAGGACACGGTCCATCGATATTATGATCTCAATGTTTTGAATTTTTATCCGACACCTGTGTAATGTGCAGTAAGGATTTCAAACGGCTTTCAGTGGGCATGGCAACAACTGTATTACTGCTAAAAATTTTGTTTGGTTGACCAAACTGGTCTCATGATTAACAGACTGCCTACTCTAAACAATGGTGCGCTTTATTACCACAATTAGCTACATCAGAACTTCATGATTATATTCATACATTTTCATAACTTTTTGACAGTATAAATAGTATAAATAATACTACCATCTCATTTTTATTTAGTGAAACATTGGTGAAATACAACTTCGCAATCAATTCTTGCAAAGCTTTTATGGACATTAATGCAATCCATTTTAAGGATTTCAAAGCAACAGAAAACAGAAAAAAGAAGCTTATGAATGGCTGAAAGAAATTGAGATTACGTTCAGTTTTGAAAAAAAAAAAAAAAAAAAAAAAAAGCAGTACGTGCAGATCCAGCACAGCCTGATTCATCAACACAAAAATTTCCTCTCAGGTGGGACTGCAATGAGTCAGAGATTTCTTAAATCCTGCGACCGTCTTTCATACGAAGGAATTGAGGTCATCATTTACGTATCCAGGTGAAGAGTATGCATACTCGTTATCGTGCAACAGCGCTTTAAACACATTCCATCCGCCAGCCTGTTGTGCATAACAAAGCCTTTACCCGACTTTATTTACGAAACTGGCTAGCAGCGGTTTCTTTGGACATTATGTGCAGGGTTTCTCAGACTGGCTTCAACCAAACGTTAAACGAATTCACAAGATGCCTTTAGTTTCTGGCAGGATTAATCCCGAGTTTCTGGTATCATCACGTAGGCGCCGGTGTCCCTTCGTGTTTTTGTTGCAACGGTACCAATTTACGAGCGTCGGAATACCTACCACTATAAGCAAAAAGGTGAGAGCGCGTTTATTTTTTCTGTATCTAGGCAGTCTTGTGCAGGCACGGGCTCTCGCCCATGCAGTACACCCTTTTCTTTGGACCTTCCAGTACACCATAACGGTGATGCGTAGTCCACCTATGAGTCAATAATATCTGGAGATGTTTCTGTATGCAAGTAATACGTAGTTCCGTGTTCTTCCACCAGGGCGGCGCTACGGAAATAAAATGATGGGTTGGTGATTGAAAACCAAAGCAGTCTTCACAAACCTGTTCTGCACGCAAACCAAGAAGGCAGTTAGTTCCATAAATGCTCAACCTCACGAAAAAAAATATTCGTGTGATTTCGTCATCGCTGACTTGTCTTATCCAGGTGGGATCGTCCATTGTTCTTCTGGGATAATAAAAATACAGAAACTAGTTTTGTTCGAAAATAAATATACATATTTTTTAAATACTACGCTGCATTCTGTTACTATGGATAAATTTGTAGATGCTCATCTTTTTTTTCAAAAACAATTTACTGTTTTTCAAAAGTCATAAATAATTGGTACTCTCGAGTATAACATTTACTTGACAATGACACCTTTATCCATTTCATATTTCATTCACACAATATATATATATATATATATATATATATATATATATATATATATATATATATATATATATATATATATACATACATATATATATAGATAGAGAGATATATATATATATATATATATATATATATATATATATCAGCAGGTTAGGGTGAAGGATCATTCCATTATTCCTTTTCAAGGTACTTTATTGTTGCTGCGACGTTTCAGGACTAAAGTCCCATTTTCAAGCTATAAAAATAGAAGTTAAAAGTTAAAATAAAAACTCGGGCTAAAATTAAGTAAAAAAAAAAAAAATTATACATATATACAAATAATATAAAAGTAAAGTACAAAGGATAGGGAGGAGTAAGTACCATAAGGTGCTGAAGGCACAGACCGAGTGACTATTCGGGCCGGGTTCAGCTTCGACTTAAACTCACGAGAGATACAGAGGTGTTGAGGAAGACTGGGTGTTTAACTGTGGAACTAGTTGTTTAATAAAGAGTGTTTCAAGATTGCTAAATATTGTTCGTTAGGAGTTTGGCCTATAATTTTAAAATCTTTGTAGTTTATGTCATATTTGCATTTTTTTGCATGTTCTCGTATACATGAAAATTCAGGATTAGTCAATTTGACGCCTGTTCGATAGCTAACGCCTCGATGAGAGTCCAATCTCACTTTGAGTAACCTCCGTGTGGAGCCGACGTACTTCCCAAGATTACATCTAGGGCAATTAAATAAATATACGACTCCTGAGGTCATTAGTGGATCGAGTTTCTCCTTATGTTTAAACAGAGATCTAATACTCATTGGGTTGCAGGGTATTAGCTTTAATTCAATGGCAGGTAAAAATTTCTCGACTAACAACTTCAATTCACGATAGAAATTTAGGTCATGAATAAATGGGACACTTGCATATAATCGTAATTTTGGTACTGTAGGTATTTTAATTTTAGGATGGAAGATATTGTTTAAAAATTTGCTGAGGTGTTTATCAAAAGTTTGGATGGAAAGCAGTTGTCAGTGAAATATTGGTGGAGATAAGTTATTTCACTGTGAAAAGATTCCAATTAGACGTTATGTTAAAAGCCCTATGAAAGAGCGTAGACATGGAGTTTAGTTTAAAATTATAAAAGCAGTTACTATAAAAATTTGAGCCCAGGCCGGTAAAAGTTTTCTTTCTAAAACCGTGGTGTTAAAATGATCATTATGTTTAAAAAACTGTTACATCTAAAAATGGCAGCTTATTTTCATTTTCATATTCAATAGTAAAATTAATATTAGGATGTACTTTATTGGCATAATCAAGAAATTTGTCGGCTTGATCTTTATCTCTGAACAGCAAAAAGTATCATCCACGTACCTACTATAAAATAAGGGATGGTACGCCAAAAGGACAATTGTCCAGTATGCTCCTCCAGGAGCACATAAAAATGTTTGCAAAGGTGGGACCAAAGGGGATCCCATCGCCATACCATCAACCTGAATGTAGGCTTTACCGTTAAAACAAAGGCTGTGTCCTGCACAGCGAGCTCGAGCAATTTTCTAAAATCCGTGAGGTTAAAATTATTAAAAGTGGCATCTGGGTCAGTAAAATACGGCTAACAATAATGTCAATGGTTTCTTCTACCGGTACATTAGTAAAAAGAGACTCACATCCATGCTAACCATAAATAAGTCTGAATCCTGGGGTAAAATTTTTTCTTTAAAATGTTCTGAATTCTTACAGCTATAGTTATTCGTAGTAAAAGGAGCTAGGAGAGGTACCAGAAATTTAGCAATTTTATAATTAGAAGTAGCATAAGAGGTGAGGATGGGCCTCATTGGTATACCTTCTTTATGAATTTTAGGTAGCCCATACATCACTCCATATGAGGCACCTGTACTATATAATGAAGTATAAGTAGTTTCACTAATGATATAATCTTTAAGATATTTCAAAAAACAGTTAATTCAGTCTTCTATCTTAAAGATAGCAGAGTATTGAGGTTCTCCTGTCATTTTGAATTTAGATTCGTCCCCAGGATATTTTCCATCTTTTGTATATATTCATATTTATTTAGTATTACAGTACCTTTTCCCTTGTCAGGTTGTGTTATTGTTAGGTCTTTTCGTTTCCCAAGTTCTTTAAGAATATTCAAGTCATTCCTAGAAAAGAATGGTGTCCAACGAGTAGTTAAGTTGTTAAAAGTTTTCTGAGCTATACCCTGTAGTTGATCGCATTTTTAGGTACATCTACATCGAGGCGGAAGTTAAGTAGTCTTTAAAATAATGATTCCATAGATCCATAAAACTGGTTATACGAAGGTTTAAAACGGTAGGCAAAAATCCAATCCTAAAGAAAGCAGAAACTCTTCTCTCTTAGATAATTTGTAATTTGACATATTAAACACAGTTTTATTATTGTTCAAAAAGAAGGAATAAATACACCCAGCTTTCTCAATTTTCTCTCGTGAGTACGTCGGACCATTAACATAATCGGCAATACATTTATTAAACAGATATTTGAAAACAATACAATCAATAATGGATAAATTATCTGTAATATTCACAAATAGGCTCCTAGATAATTCGGTTAGTTTGACAATATTTCTATTCTTATGGTTAATCTCCATATCCAACAATTTCGTGGTGGCATCATGGTAAAAAGGAGTCTGGTATATTGACGACTTGTACACCTTGAATTTGACGAAATTCGGGACAATATCATTCAGGCGAAAGTATTGTAGAAATTCTAAATCGAGTTCAGCTTTTACGAAGTTGTCGTGTAGTTTTATCCAGTTTTCTGCATGTGGTAAGGAGTTGAGTTCCATATCGTCCTCGGATTAGGCGTGGAAGCTGACATAGTACGAAGTCTCACTCGAAGAAGGAAGAGGAGAGCGAAAACGAATCAAGGGCAGCCATAGTGGAAGGTCTGGTAAAATAGGAGCAAAGTTCAGGCCCACATGTGTCCAATAATACAGTGAGGGATTGAGAGGGTTCTATCAACCGGTAGACATCAAAGGTTAGGGTGAAGGATCATTCCATTATTCCTTTTCAAGGTACTTTATTGTTGCTGCGACGTTTTGGACTAAAGTCCCATTTTCAAGCTATAAAAATAGAGGTTAAAAGTTAAAATAAAAAAACTCACTAAAATTAAGTAAAAAAAAAAAAAAAAATTATACATATATACAAATAATATAAAAGTAAAGTACAAAGGATAGGAGGAGTAAGTACCATAAGGTGCTGAAGGCACAGACCGAGTGACTATTCGGGCCGGGTTCAGCTTATCGACTTAAACTCAGGAGAGATACAGAGGTGTTGAGGAAGACTGGGTGTTTAACTGTGGAACTAGTTGTTTAATAAAGAGTGTTTCAAGATTGCAAATATTGTTCGTTAGGAGTTTGGCCTATAATTTTAAAATCTTTGTAGTTTATGTCATATTTGCATTTCTTTGCATGTTCTCGTATACATGAAAATTCAGGATTAGTCAATTTGACGCCTGTTCGATAGCTAACACCTCTGAGAGTCCAATCTCTCGTGAGTTTAAGTCGAAGCTGAACCCGGCCCGAATAGTCACTCGGTCTGTGCCTTCAGCACCTTATGGTACTTACTCCTCCTATCCTTTGTACTTTACTTTTATATTATTTGTATATATGTATAATTTTTTTTTTTACTTAATTTTAGCCCGAGTTTTTATTTTAACTTTTAACTTCTATTTTTATAGCTTGAAAATGGGACTTTAGTCCTGAAACGTCGCAGCAACAATAAAGTACCTTGAAAAGGAATAATGGAATGATCCTTCACCCTAACCTGCTGATGTCTACCGGTTGATAGAACCCCTCTCAATCCTCACTGTATTATTGGACACATGTGGGCCTGAACTTTGCTCCTCCCGCACCAGACCTTCCACTATGGCTGCCCTTCGATTCGTTTTCGCTCCTCTTTCCTTCTTCGAGTGAGACTTCGGGCTATGTCAGCTTCCACGCCCTAATCCGAGGACGATATGGAACTCAACTCCTTACCACATGCAGAAAACTGGATAAAACTACACGACAACTTCGTAAAGCTGAACTCGATTTAGAATTTCTACAATACTGCCGCCTGAATGATATTGTCCCGAATTTCGTCAAATTCAAAGGTGTACAAGTCGTCAATATACCAGACTCCTTTTTACCATGATGCCACCACGAAATTGTTGGATATGGAGATTAACCATAAGAATAGAAATATTGTCAAACTAACTGAATTATCTAGGAGCCTATTTGTGAATATTACAGATAATTTATCCATTATTGATTGTATTGTTTTCAAATATCTGTTTAATAAATGTATTGCCGATTATGTGTTAATGGTCCGACGTACTCACGAGAGAAAATTGAGAAAGCTGGGTGTATTTATTCCTTCTTTTTTGAACAATAATAAAACTGTGTTTAATATGTCAAATTACAAATTATCTAAGAGAGAAGAGTTTCTGCTTTCTTTAGGATTGGATTTTTGCCTACCGTGCTTTAAACCTTCGTATAACCAGTTTTATGGATCTATGGAATCATTATTTGCAAGACTACTTAACTTCCGCCTCGATGTAGATGTACCTAAAATGCGATCAACTACAGGGTATAGCTCAGAAAACTTTTAACAACTTAACTACTCGTTGGACACCATTCTTTTCTAGGAATGACTTGAATATTCTTAAAGAACTTGGGAAACGAAAAGACCTAACAATAACACAACCTGACAAGGGAAAAGGTACTGTAATACTAAATAAATATGAATATATACAAAAGATGGAAAATATCCTAGGGGACGAATCTAAATTCAAAATGACAGGAGAACCTCAATACTCTGCTATCTTTAAGATAGAAGACCGAATTAACCGTTTTTTGAAATATCTTAAAGATTATATCATTAGTGAAACTACTTATACTTCATTATATAGTACAGGTGCCTCATATGGAGTGATGTATGGGCTACCTAAAATTCATAAAGAAGGTATACCAATGAGGCCCATCCTCACCTCTTATGCTACTTCTAATTATAAAATTGCTAAATTTCTGGTACCTCTCCTAGCTCCTTTTACTACGAATAACTATAGCTATAAGAATTCAGAACATTTTAAAGAAAAAATTTTACCCCAGGATTCAGACTTATTTATGGTTAGCATGGATGTGAGTCTCTTTTTACTAATGTACCGGTAGAAGAAACCATTGACATTATTGTTAGCCGTATTTTTACTGACCCAGATGCCACTTTTTAATAATTTTAACCTCACGGATTTTAGAAAATTGCTCGAGCTCGCTGTGCAGGACACAGCCTTTGTTTTTAATGGTAAAAGCCTACATTCAGGTTGATGGTATGGCGATGGGATCCCTTTGGGTCCCACCTTTGCAAACATTTTTATGTGCTCCCTGGAGGAGCGCATACTGGACAATTGTCCTTTGGCGTACTCATCCCTTATTTTATAGTAGGTACGTGGATGATACCTTTTGCTGTTCAGAGATAAAGATCAAGCCGACAAATTTCTTGATTATGCCAATAAAGTACATCCTAATATTAATTTTACTATTGAATATGAAAATGAAAATAAGCTGCCATTTTTAGATGTAACAGTTTTTAAACATAATGATCATTTTAACACCACGGTTTTTAGAAAGAAAACTTTTACCGCCTGGGCTCAAATTTTTATAGTAACTGCTTATAATTTTAAACTAAACTCCATGTCTACGCTCTTTCATAGGGCTTTAACATAACGTCTAATTGAATCTTTTTTCACAGTGAAATAACTTATCTCCACCAATATTTCACTGACAACTGCTTTCCATCCAAACTTTTGATAAACACCTCAGCAAATTTTTTAAACAATATCTTCCATCCTAAAATTAAAATACCTACGGTACCAAAATTACGATTATATGCAAGTGTCCCATTTATTCATGACCTAAATTTCTATCGTGAATTGAAGTTGTTAGTCGAGAAATTTTTACCTGCCATTGAATTAAAGCTAATGCCCTGCAACCCAATGAGTATTAGATCTCTGTTTAAACATAAGGAGAAACTCGATCCACTAATGACCTCAGGAGTCGTATATTTATTTAATTGCCCTAGATGTAATCTTGGGAAGTACGCCGGCTCCACACGGAGGTTACTCAAAGTGAGATTGACTCTCATCGAGGCGTTAGCTATCGAACAGGCGTCAAATTGACTAATCCTGAATTTTCATGTATACGAGAACATGCAAAGAAATGCAAATATGACATAAACTACAAAGATTTTAAAATTATAGGCCAAACTCCTAACGAACAATATTTAGCAATCTTGGAAACACTCTTTATTAAACAACTAGTTCCACAGTTAAACACCCAGTCTTCCTCAACACCTCTGTATCTCTCGTGAGTTTAAGTCGGTTGAACCCGCCCAATAGTCACTGGTCTGTGCCTTCAGCACCTTATGGTACTTACTCCTCCCTATCCTTTGTACTTTACTTTTATATTATTTGTATATATGTATAATTTTTTTTTTTTTTTACTTAATTTTAGCCCGAGTTTTTATTTTAACTTTTAACTTCTATTTTTATAGCTTGAAAATGGGACTTTAGTCCTGAAATGTCGCAGCAACAATAAAGTACCTTGAAAAGGAATAATGGAATGATCCTTCACCCTAACCTGCTGATGTCTACCGGTTGATAGAACCCCTCTCAATCCTCACTATATATATATATATATATATATATATATATATATATATATATATATATATATATATATATATATATATATATATATATATATATATATATGTATGTATGTATGTATGACTGAAATATAAAATGTATAAAGATGACATTGTGAAGTAAATGTTATACTCAAGAGTACCAATCAATAATGATTTTTAAAAATAGTGAAATGTTTTTACATCTAAATATGTTAAAATTTAAAAATGTATCCATAGTAAATGACTGCAGCACAGTATATAAAAAAAATATATTTATTTTCAAACGAATAGACTTTCTAAACGTTTATTTTCCCAACAGAACAATAGACCACCGCACCTGGATAAGACAGGTGTCTGCGATGATGAAATAATTTGAATTTTTCCATCGGTACTGCAAAATAATCCGCCCATCGCTTACGATATTGGTGAGGTAGAGCATTTATGGACATAACTGCCTTCTTGGTTAGCATACAGAACAAGTTTGTAAAGACTGCTTTGGTTATCAATCACCAACCCATGATTTTATCTTTAAGGGGCCATCCTGGCGGAAGAACATCGAACTATGTCGTACTAATATACATAGATAGATATATATATATATATATATATATATATATATATATATATATATATATATATATATACATACATACATACATATACACTGTATATATATGTACTACCTGACCAACCAGACACTGTCCAAGATAAGTCTGAATGACAACAGATAGACTTTCTCTCCCCCCTCACTTTTTCCACCTTTCTCCTCCATAACACCCCTCTACTCTCTCTCTCTCTCTCTCACTTCCTTTCCCTCTCTCTCTCTATAACACCACCTATCTCTCTCTCTCCCTCTCTCCAACCCTCC